>NW_026019116.1:5541007-5580607 GCF_020466585.1 Dendroctonus ponderosae
TAATTGGAATTTTCTCTTACAGCTTGAGCCTAAGTGTGTCGCAGGATACCCTCTAGGTGATAGTTCTTGATAAATAATTCGTTCTTATTGCGAAATAGGAGCAATATTTATCAATCTAATAAAAGACATGAGGAAATTCTGTGTTTTTTTAGACAAAAATTTTTGAGGCGAAATACCCAAAAAGAAGTTTGTAAAAAGTGAATCCCCCTCAACAATATAGAACTTATCCATAACAATTTAGTTACTTTTCCACGAAGAATGAACGATCGAAGAAAAGAAGAAAAGAGAAAAGGCATACTTTATTCAGTAATCAAGTTTCTTATTAAAACGAAATGTGATACACGCAGATATGTGTTTGTGTTTTTGAAACAAAAATAATTCATATCAATAACAAATTGAGGGTTTTGTTTAAGCGTGTTTAATGTTGTTATTTTCAATGAATTCGAGCCAAATTTTGAAGTTGATACGGATGACCCTACTTAGTAGCGTTTCACCACCGTCTTTTCAGCTAACTCCTTGGCTCGACCTTTTTTTCTGTTGGATGAGTAACGAGCTCTTTCATACCGAACAACTTAATCAGAACTCAAATTCTTATCAAGTGGCGAAGTAAAAGCGGCCATTCGAGCGTAAACTATGCGACCATTATGGCACTGTTGTTCCCACATTACGCGTCCTCTTGTACAACACGATGAGGCGAAAAAATAACGTACACGATAAAATTAATTAGTTTAATAAGTGGAACCGCTTGTTAGCGCCCAAATTAATGATGGCATTTCTCTGGCGGAATTTGGATGGAAAGGCCGCCGTCCATCCAATCGCCACAGCCATGCGAATTTTCGCCAAATTAACGGTGCTTTGATTGTTTCAGGGAACAATAGAAGCCCAAGACTATGACGGTAAGTCGGATTCGGCTGTCCATCTCCTCTCATCTAATCTAATCTCGCAATCAACGTTCTTCTTCTGCTCCAGTTACCGAAATCCAGTGCACGTTCGCAGTTAGTCAAGGTAGCGCTAAGGACACGGTCATGGCCAAGCTGCGGAAGCCCGAAGGCTTTAAAGGCCATCCCATTTTTGCCGATGACCGAGCCGTTGATCCAACCAGGGATGCTGTTTGCCAAATCCGGCCGGATTTGAGCGATCCGTCCGGCTTGAGATACGAGTTGAAAGTCACCGACTTTGGACGCTGTGGAGTACTGAAGAAACGGGTAAGACGCCCGAGTGGCTCAATAACTTTCTTCATCCAGCTTCAGTGAAATATTGGCCAAGTAAATGGCTGAAATGCAAATGCAGCCTGAATGTTCTTCACTTAACTGATCTCATAACTCATGTCAAATTACGTGCAGATTGTCGGCTCGATCTTGTAACGCAGCGTAACGAGCTGGCTGAGCTCAAGAAGTCACTTTTTACGACTGCTGATCTGTGTCAAGTCGATGTTGAACAAATTAGGCCGCAAATCTGCATTCTATCGGCCACATGGGCGACTTTCGCTCACAACTCTTCTTGTCGTTGCCAATTTCCGCCACTTTATTTATGTTTTAACATCCATTCCACCTGGCAAAGTATTGGACTATTAGCCAGTTATTTGGCCTCCAACTTTTTAGAGGTTAGGATTTCCAGTAAAGCCTAATGAGGGAACGGTGGTTTTCAAAAAACTGTATCAAGAAGGTTCTTACGACTTGTTTTTCAAAACCTAGCGGATCCTAAATACGGGCCAAAATTCCAAATTTGCTTGCAACTTTTTAGAGGTTACAAAGTGCAAATAAATATTTATGTGAAAAATGTGGTGCTCAATACGTTTCATCTGAAAGGTCCTTAAGACTGTCTGCGTATTTTTGACGGTTGACTAGATATGACTGAAAATGCTTAATCATTTGCACTATTTTGCCTGTAACTTTTTAGAGGTTAGAAATTTTGAAAAACCTATAAAAAGGACACTTTAGCACACAACGTGCTCTGTCGAAAAGGTCCTTACGTCTGCTCATGTATTTGCAACCCACACCGAGATATGCGTCAAAAAGTTGGACAATGTCCGCCATTTTGCTTCTAACTTCTTGCAGGTTAGGAATTTGGGAAAAACCTCGCGAGCATAAGTTAGCACTAAAAACGGTCTAGCAAGAAGTCCTTTAGACTGTGCGCATATCTTGAACGGTTAACGAGATATGACGGAAAATGGTGAATCGCTCGCACTATTTGGCTTGTAACTTTTTAGAGGTTAGGAATTTTGAGAAAACTCTTAGAAGTAAAATGTAAAACTAAAAGTGCGCTGTTGAAAATATTCGTACGACTGCCCTTGTATGTTCAACCTATTCCACCTATGAGATTTGCGCAAAAATGTTGAATATATCCACAATTTCGCTTGGAATTTCTAAAAAGTTAGAAATTTTGGGAAAACCTCACTAGAAAAAATTAGAACTAAAAACGGTCTATCGAAAGTGTCCCTTAGACTGTGGGTGTATTTTGGCCAGTTAACGAGATATGGCTTAAAACGATCAATCGTTCGCACTATTTTGCCTCTAACTTTTTCGAGGTTAGGAATTTTGAGAAAACTCTGAGAAGTCAAATGGAGGGCTCAAAGCGCGCTATTGAAAAGCTTCTTACGACTGCCCATGTATTTTTAACCAATTCCAAAATATGCGCCAAAATGTTGAAAAATATCCACAATTCCGTTTGCAACGTCTTAAAGGTTATGAATTTTTAAAAGCCGGACGAGAAAAAGTAAGTACTCAAAACGGTCTACCGAAAGGGTCCTTAAGACTTTCGCGAATATTGAACGGTTAACGAGATATAACTAAACATTGTCAATTGTTCTCACCTTTTTGCCTGTAACTTTTTAGAGGTTAGGAATTTCGAGAAAACTCTGAGAAGTAAAATGTAGGGCTCAAAGCGCGCTATTGAAAAGCTCTTACGACTCCCCATGTATTTTCAGCCAATTCCAAGATGTGCGCAAAAATGTTGAAAAATATCCACAATTTCGTTTGCAACGTCATAAAAGTTAGGAATTTTGGAAAAAACCGGACCAGAAAAAGTTAGTACTCAAAACTGTCTACCGAAAGGGTCCTTAAGACTTTCGCGAATTTCGAACGGTTAACGAGATATAACAAAAAAATGTCAATTGTTCTCGCCTTTTGGCCTGTAACTTTTTAGAGGTTAGGAATTTCGAGAAAACTCTAAGAATTAAAATGTAGGGCTCAGAGCGTGCTATTGAAAAGCTTCTTACCACTACCCATGTATTTTCGGAAAATTCCAAGATGTGCGCAAAAATGTTGAGAAATAACCCCAGTTTTGCTTGTAACTTCTTAAAGGTTGGGAATTTTGAAAAAACTGGTCACAAAAAGTTAGTCTTCAAAACGGTCTACCAAAAGGGCTCTTAGGGCTTTTCGCGAATTTTGAACCGTTAGCAAGATATGACGGAAAATGATGAATCGTTCGCAATTTTGAGAAAACTTTTAAAAGTATAATGTAGCACTCACAGCGCAGTATCAAAAAGCTTCGTATGACTGCCCTTGTATTCTCAACCAATTCCGAGATATGAGCACAAATGTTGAGAAATAATCACAATTTTGCTTGTAACTTCTTAAAGGTTAGGAATTTGAAAAAACCGGACGAGAAAAAGTGAGTACTCAAAACGGTCTATCAAAAGGGTCCTTACGACTCTGCGCGGATTTTGAACGGTTAACGAGATATGACTAAAAATTGTCAATTGTTGTCGCCTTTTTGCCTGTAACTTTTTAGAGGTTAGGAATTTCGAGAAAACTCTGAGAAGTAAAATGTAGGGCTCAAAGCGCGCTATTGAAAAGCTTCTTACGACTGCCCATGTATTTTCAGCCAATTCTAAGATGTGCGCAAAAATGTTGAGAAATAACCACAATTTTGTTTGTAACTTCTTAAAGGTTGGGAATTTTGAAAAAACTGGTAACAAACAGTTAGTCCTCAAAACGGTCTACGAAAAGGGCTCTTAGGGCTTTTTGCGAATTTTGAACCGTTAAGAAGATATGACGGAAAATGATGAATCGTTCGCACTATTTGTCCTGTAACTTTTTGGAGGTTAGGAATTTTGAGAAAACTGTGAGAAGTAAAAAGGAGGGCTCAAAGCGCGCTATTGAAAAGCTTCTTACGACCGCCCATGTATTTTCAGCCAATTTCAAGATGTGCGCAAAAATGTTGAGAAATAACCACAATTTTGTTTGTAACTTTTTAAAGGTTATCAATTTTGAAAAAACCTGATGAGAAAAAGTTGGCACTCAAAACTGTCTATCAAAAGGGTCCCTAAAACTTTTCGCGAGTTTTGAACGGTTAACGAGATATGACGGAAAATGTTCAATCGTTCGCACTATTTTGCCTGCAACTTTTCAGAGGTTAGTAATTTTGAGAATACTCTTAGAAGTAAAATCTAGTACTCAAAGCGCGCTATCAAAAAGCTTCGAAACTGCCCATCTGTTTTCCAGCAATTTCAAGATATGCGCAAAAATGTTGAGAAATATCCACAATTTCGCTTGTAACTTCTTAGAGGTTAGGCTACTAGAATAACCCTTATAAGCCCTCAAAAAACTATAAAAATGGCCGTTATATCTGATTAGGTATATTTAACGGTTCCTCAGATATAACAAAATTTAGCAAATCTTTAGCTAAAACGGGGCTCTGTTTGCCGATTTTAGGGCTTCGTGCACATAAGAATCTGGTTCCCGCAGTTTCCGGGCGTGGTGATGCAATCTGATCAGGAAGTGATCATCATGTGCAAACCTCCCGAGCCCACCATAATCGAGAACAAAGCCGCAGGATTTGCTGGAAGCTTGTAAGTGTTTTTTCCCGTTAGTGAGTGTTTTTCTCATTCCTCTTTTGCAGCCCACACGGCGCCAGAGTGTCCGGAATAGTGGAGGAAACTCCCGGAAGGTTGGAGTATGAGGTCGCTCTGTATAAGGAGGCTCCTGCAGCCAAAATCACCAACATGTCCAGCAGCAAGGAGCTGCCAGTGGACCAGGCCGTGCCGATTGGTAACGATTTCAACCGAAAACGAGTTTTTAGCTTCAATTCTTGAACTTAACAGGCACAAAGCTGCAGTTGAGAGCGCGCATCAATCCAGACTCCGCTTGGAAGTACGTGAAACTGATGGAGGTGACTGTGTCTCCTGACCCGGATGACCCTCACATGCCCGGCAGCGTTGTTCTAGTCAAAGACGGGTAAGAGCGGTGTTTATCAACTGTTTACCAACACTTTAGGGCCCATAATCATGGCTTTTATGGCCAGCATGGAGCAAATATTTGCCCATCCACAGGTGCATCCGCTCTTCGCATCAAAGGCCCCTTGTTTCGTAACGTGCTCTTGTTTTACTCTGTTAAACATCGAGTTGACACACTTGCATGTAAAGCTAATGCCCGGTTGATATTGCTTGCTGCAGTTGAAAATTGCCGTTTTTAAAAGGATTTTCTTCAATATGTTAAATATGCATTTCGCGATGAATTCAGGCCAACTGGGTGTAGGCACATGAAAGTCCGGATAGATATGAAGCGCACATTCCTCCTGCCTGCTACTGAATTCCTGCGGCATCTGAAACCGCTTTTCCCATGCAATGCGGGTATTTGGGTTTTTTATCTTTGGACGTGCGATTTTCTCCGCACATGTGCCTCCCGCTGAACAAGCCCCATTCGACCATAAAGCAGCATTTAATCAGCTAATCAGTTGGCGGAATAATTGCCGACAACCAGTAGCGAGGCCTGCGGCATTTTCGGTCCAATTTTTTGGTGTTGTGAAGCATGGAGGAAACCAAACGGTTGTTTTTCGGCAAATGCGGCGCGTTTCGTTCAACCATACTGGCTCCGGACTCGGTACTTGTACGCGTAATTAGGGTATGCAGAAATAATGACGGTTCCTCCGGGCTGATTTGCATAATTACTATCATTAACGGGGCGCTGTTGATTAATGTGGCGTCCGCGTCTTCAGGTGCCGAAACACCGACTTTGCCAGCATCATCCCCCGCCAGCCCGACAAGTTCAAGGATCGCACCAACGAGGTCTATCTGGACTTTGAGGCCTTCCTCCTCAGCACCATGAAGGAGAGATCGACGCTCTGGATCCATTCGCAGATCAAGGCCTGCATGGAGTCTGTCGACTGTCCGCCGGACTTTTGTTTGGACCTTTACGAACCCACTGCTCATGGCAGAAGAAGGTATATCTCCAGCTTTTCTCCATCAAGCTTCTTTGCAGTTTTTACTAATGAATCGACTTTGCAGGAGGCGCCGTCGTGACACGGCCGAAGTGATTGAAGTGGTGGAACCAGCCAACTCCGAAGTGGGTCTCCAAAGGTACAACTCCACTCACTTTACGAAGATCAACGGCAATCTGGAATACACCGTGCTCATGCCTGGGGAACTGTTCGAGAAAGCGTCGGCCATCGAGGGCAGCTGCAGCACATTCCTGGTGAGCACACAGCTGACTTTGCTGCTTGCTTGACTGCAAACCCGCCTCTTTTCAGGCAATAGCTGCAATATTGGGGTGTCTTCTGTTTCTGGCCGCGTTCCTCATGTGCTGGCTGGCTTCGAAGCTGCACTCAGCGCTCGTGGCCGCCAACGATCCGAACAAGAGTGTGGAGGAATACGTGAGGGAGGGCAGGCATTATAGCGACAGTTGCTACACCGGAAGAGCCACAACGCAGTGAAGCCGAGTGAATTGAATGAGACTTTGCCGGATTTGGGCTGATAACTGTACAGGGTAGCTGAGCCGAGTTCAAAGACACCCTGTACATAGGCCTGGTTTAGCTAGTTATTTATTTATTAGTAGAAGTACAATAAGACGATTTTTGTACATATGCAGGGACCATTCAGAGCAGGCCGAGGCGAAAGCAATTTTACAAAAGCGGGGCGTTTCTGTCAAGTTGCTTTGCTGCTGGATGAAGCCTTTGCTCTATACAGGGCGCTTGGGTAGCACTTTGTAGTTTAGGCCAAATTAGGCAATAAATTGCGCAGAAGATTCTCTCAGTTGTGTCCTTTCTGTACATCTAATCAATGTCAGTCAACTGCACTAAATGTCGGACATTTCTGATATTGATATCATCCACACAACTACTCCTGAGTGGGCGGAGCCTCCATCAAGCGATGAGAGCGAACCAGATCACGAGGGCGTCAATATCTGGAAGGGGATTGTGGATGAGTGCGAAAAGGACAGAGGCGAACTGGATGAGTACTTGAAGAGGCGCGATGAAGCAGAAGGCCAGATTGGGGTGGAGCAACGTACGTGTTTTGAACCTTTAAGCTTTGGCCCTCAATCCAAATTTCTTGCCTTCAGTTCCTCTGATCGCTGCCTTAAACGCCGCCCTTCTACCAATTCTTCGGCAAGCAATGGTTGCGTTGCTCGAGACTGTTCGTGAAGAGTCCAGCTGCTACGTGAGTTAATGAGGGAATAATGTAAAGAATTCGATTCTCAAACAAACATCTCAGAATTCACGGTCAGAAGGGTTTATAAAAGAGCTCAAGGAACTGCGTTCGACTTAAGACAGAACGTAGATGTTTGAGAATATACAGAAAGGAAATGTTGAGGATTCTGTCACTGGGGAACAGAAAGGTCTGGTATGCTCCCCAATACGCTTGTAGATCGTGCTTCAGAACAAAGTCAACCAAAAATCGTAGGTTAAAGATCGAAACTTCTCAACAAAGGCCAAATTTGCCGGCTCAAAACGTTCTTGTGTGCATGTCTGAGCTCATGGAATGGTTTCAGTCACGTCTTGAGTCAAGATTAGACGGAAAATCGTCGGCTCAAGCTCGCAACATCCCAAAATTGACCATGCTTTTTATATATGTTGAATCTGAAGAAAGATCTCTTGAGATTATTTCTGAGCTTACAGTTTTTCCATCTAAGAAGCAATCTCCTCATCATATGCGTGAAACGACTAGAGAGCTATTTCGGATCAGAAGGTACTGAGTTGCTCATTTCTGCTTAAAACTATCAATTGCTGTCCTGAAACTCCCCAATTCAAATACATTGTGCGCTTGAGTTTAGAATGTGCCAGATATTGTCACGTTAGGTCCTCAAAGCGAGCCATCATTTCCGACATCAGAAGGATCTATTTTGCTAACTTCTGAGCTCGAAGGATTGTTTTCAACTAAAAAACTCTTAATACGCTCATTGAGCCTCGTTGAATCAAGAGATACGCGGGCAGATATCGTCAATTAAAGACAAAATCGTTCAAAGTTCGCCATCAGTCTCGGTTCAGAACGGTTAAGTGTGTTTGTTTCCGATCTAAATCGATAAAGGGCATTTGAGCAGCGCTGGATCTAGGGGGGGCTGCAGAGGCTATAGGGTATAAAATCACATAAAAAATGGGAAGTTCAATTGTACCATCACCATTTTTTTCTTAGAAAAGGGATCGTTGCCCCTTCAGATAACAAGAAACTAGTGCGTTTACTTCTGAGTAAAACGCGCAATACGCAGAAGATCTTGTCAATTTCTGAGCCCCAAAATGTGCCTGTGTGCAAAATGTCTCTCGAATATTTAGAACCGAAAGGATCGGTTTTACTAACTTCTGAGCTTGAAGGACGATCTTCAACGCAAAAAGCTTTGAATACGCACATTGAGTGCAATTGAGTTATCTTCAGTTACAGATAAAAACCGCTCAAAATTGGACCCAGTTTTTTGGGTCACTTTGGTTCAGAACGTTTGAGTATGCCTGTTTCTGAGCCGAGGTGTTGTTTTCGACCCAATACGCGTATGAAGAGTGTTTGAGACCAGAGCAGGGCAAAGTCGAGCCGATTGAGGATGGCAAAACCGCAATGATCAGTTACTTCGGATCAGAGGCGACCAGTGCCTTTACTTCTGAGTAAAACGCATACGTAAGGGGCTTGAGTTTAGAATACGACCAGAGTGGATTATAGTTTTCAAACATTTCGGTTTAGAAAGATTTAGTGAGTTCTGAGATCAAGGGACTGCTTGTGATCTAGAAAGCCCACAATACGCATTTTTAGTGCGCTTGATGAACTCATATGAATATGCGGGCAAACATCGTCTTTAAATACTAAAATCCGTTCAAAATTTGCGATTATAGATCGGTTCAGAAAGGTTTAGTGTGTTTCTTTCTGAGCTCGGTGGATTGTTAGTATCCAGAGCAGATGAATTAGCGATCGAAAAATCCCAAACTTTACAGGGTGTTACATAAATCTGCCGGCAATTTTTTAGCAGTTAAACCCCAAATGAGTACAATCTGAATGGCTTCAAGAGCACTAAAAACTGGTTTCTTCCTTCAAAACAGCGCCCCAAAAGCGCATTGAATGGCATCGATTTCATCAGCGAGTACCTTTACAACATGAACCATCGGTACCCGGAACGACGACAATCCTGGACATACATTTTCGACATGAAATGGGTGAAAGACCGACTGGACGCTCATCCGCGACCTTTTTATCCCTTTTCGTTGATTTGGAGCCGGGCATATGCAGCCCTTAAAATACAGGCGTTCATGAGGGGCTATTGGGTGCGCCGAAGAACGGACGTTCAAGAAGTGCGGACCTTCTGGAAGGTAACCAAGTGCTTGAAGAGTTTCGCTCTTTTCACTGGGGGCTTTTAGGACTACAAGGCGACGAAACGCCGGGAAGAGCAAATGACGGTCATCTAGACGTTTCACTCAACAAAAGCATAATAAATTAATCCAAACATTGCCAATTTGTTTCAGTGAAAGTATGAGCATGCTTCCGATCTGTTGGCGCCTTTATGTTGACCGCAGATTATGCAAGTGAATATTCAGCAATTGCATGCCTTTGGGATTTCCCCATCGGTTTAAAGTAGTCTTCATTTTTTAGTTTAAGACCGGAAAGGTCTTCAAAGTAACAGCTAGAGTTGCGCCCTTTTCGCATCCGGCTACCCAAAAACGCACTATTGCTTAACAATTGAACACGTAATCGCTCCGGTAACCGCCTGCTAACAATTTCGTCCACTTTCTCCCGGATCCGGCCAACTCTGCAGACAATCAACTCTTGTACTGATCAGTCGCGTTTCGGCCCATTTTGCCTAGCAATCATTTGTTTGTTGTGCTCTGATGCAATGGGTTCGAAGCAAATTTTCTTTTCGCCAGAACTCAAATTACCTAACAACCTGCAGTGGCATAACAACATATTATTGCACGGAATTCCCTAATTGTTATGGGCAACAAAGCAATCGAGCATTGCATATGAATTAATCAATTACATGATTAATGCCGCGGCCTTTCGGCTGAATTTCAATTGTCTTTAAAGTACCAGCTAACTTTGAGATCAAGCTGCTTCACATTGATAGCACGTGCTGGCGATCTTCATGAAGATCGCGCCGGCAATAGCGAAGAAATTGCCCAAAGGCCGCATTAGTCATACTTCGCGTTGGCGTCATGAAAGTGAAATTGCCACTTTTCTTCTTCTGCGCTATTAGATCATCATCCAGCGGCGACCCATCAGGTCAGTTTTATGCCCTCTTTTAAGGCCACGAAGGTTAATGCAAATTGTATACTTAGCCATTGATTACACAACCGAAAAAACCCAAACAATGTCTTTGACCCACAAAGCGTTTCTTCGAAAACCTCTTCATACGTTCGGGCGTTTCTTCGAAGAACTGGAAGTTATGAAATTGCCGTTTGGCCAATGGGCATGAATTTGGGAGTTGCACAACCCCGAAAAAGCCCGCAATCTAGATCAATGTCAGCGAAAACCGGCTACTACTTCAATCGAAGAGTAACAATTCATTCAGAAATCCCCAATTGCATAAGACCTTCTCAGATCCGTTTTGGTACGCACCAATTCCCCAAGAAGAACCCCTCTCAATGCACCAGCTTGCAATTGGTTCTTATATAAAGATCAGCCAGCTACCAATTGGCACAGTCAACCTCAGCTACTCAAATATTCCAGTGCTTCAACCTTTTAAGGTAAGAACAGAAGACAGGGATTGTCGATTAGAAAAATCATCGTAATTAGCAAACCTCATTACCGGTCGTTGATGGACGATAAACAGTAATCAGCAAAACAAAATAAACGTCCAGTAACCTTCTGGTTGGCCGCGGTTCTTCTTGAAGAAAGTGAATTTTGCGTGGGGGGCGCTATATAAGCCGCAGATAGAGAGTGAAACTTGAATAGTGCCTTTGGATGTGTTGTGCTTGGTTTCAGTGCGGGTTTTTGAAGAAATTGGTAAGTAATTTCTCTGAAGAAGCGACATTCTACTGCTTTAATTATTCGGGAATAGAGCGGTTTTCTTCATTCACTAGTCAAATGTCAGAGTTTAATTTTGCAGACTCAATTGAAATCCCTGCAGGAACTTTGGCAGTATATCGGCTTTTCCAGTCTGGCAGATGAGGTCCTTTGATATTTTTTCCACCGTTAAAAGCAAAGATCTATTAAGCAACTATCCAAAGAAGATTCATCTGCAAGACTGGAAAACCTGATCGATTCGCTATATCTTCACTGCCCAAGTTTTTGCAGATATTTCAACCGAACGCGAATGACATTGTGCGAGTGCGACTTGCTGCGAATATCGATTTTTCCAGCTAAAGAAATTAGAGCAACTGGAAGTAATGAGCAAAGAACGATTAGTCATGTAGGCCAAAAACTTCTAGTTTGATCCAAATCTGGAGCAAAAATTTGCAACCTTTAGATGGCGGGTTTGAAACTGTGCACTCGTTGCTTCCCCATCCTCCACACAAGGGCCAATAGGGCCATGAACTTTTCGGAAAAAAACTGAAGAAACCCCTTCAATTTTCCTCTCAAATCAACTGAAGATCAAGCAAGGAATTGTGGGCAATTTGTCCCGAATGCTTTGAGGGCGGTAATCAATATCTGCACTAGCCAATCGGGCAAAGAGATTCCAAAACTCCCGACCTCATTGCGTATTGCTACAAGTTCAGTTGCATAAAAGGACATCCTTTAGCACCGAGGCGAAGGTACGGCGATTGGATGACATCATCGGCCAATCGGAAGAAGAAATCGGCAAAGATTATGCCCAGCTCGTCAATAAACAATAAAGAAAGCGATGTCAACGAAAGTAAAAGGCCAACGGAGAGGTTCTTGACCGACTTTTCTCCGCCATTGCGGCCCACGACGGTCCGAAAATCGCACAACCATGGGGGCGGCATTAATGGCGACGATTTCTTTTTCTAACATCATTTCCCCCCATTCATAAGCCCAGTTGGCAAACATGTGAAGCAACCGATACAGAACCATTTCGCCCAATTTAAATAAAGCGATTTTATCAAAGAAAAACCTTCTACTCGAATCTAAATTTCGCGCGAAAGTCCACTTTCACTCCATTGTCTTTGTGGTCTAGCGCTAACGCGACAAACGCTAAGCGATTGTTATCGGTTCACACTAAAATCCCATTTCTCCGATTGATTCTTTTGTAATTATAGTTTTTTCTTTTGAAGAACAATGAGACTGTTGCAAGCCCATTGGGCCCTTTTGCTGCTCGCAGCTTGCGCAGCAGCCCAAGACAACTCCTGGTCCTGGAACCAACCGAGCGGGAGCGCCAGCCCTGATGTGGGCCAAAAGATCGAAACCGGCTATGATTTGGAACCGGCCGCCACTGCCAACGCCCCCCAGAACGCCACTGATATGGAGAAAGTGATCGACGAGATTTTGGGCTCGCAGAGGCAAGGCAGGGCCTTGCAAGGCTACGACGAAGTCTACAGTGACCCCAACGTGCAAGAAGCCCTGCAAAAGGGGGACGATGGGGAGGCTCGGAATGTCATCAAGGACCGACTTTGCTACTTGGGGCTGATGCAGGTGAGTGTTGCCTAGCCCCACTGCTTCTCAGCTTCCTCAACATTGACTCATTTAGTGTGAGGAGGAGATCGAAGGGAAGCGTCCCTTTATATCGCCAGAGGAGCTCATATACGCCCAGCCTGTGGCCATCAACCCAGTGGGTCGCCCCATTCCAACCATTCCAGTAAAGGGCGGACGAGGCGGGTATGGGCCTGGCGGCCCTCAAAAGTTCGGGCCACCCCCGTCCGGCAAATACCCGCCCTTCTCCCCAAATAAACCGCCCAGGAGAGGATACGGACCCGCCTTTGCAGGCAACGGCCTGGGCGGCATCAAGCCGCCCCATTACGGTGGCATCAGCAAACCCCCGTTCCTAGCCGGAGGAGAAATCCTGGCAGAGGGCGAGTTCCTGAACCGTCCCCCAACTTCGGAGTACTTCAACAAAGGGCCCGGCCTATCAGTTCCCGGTTCTCCCTATCAGTTCGAGTCGGTTGGACACACCGGGGGCCACAAGGACAAACGCGTGGAGATCACAGTCAATGCCCAAGGAGGCGCAGCATCAGCCACTGTAGCCAGCGCTAACAAAGGCCAAGTAGAGCACGTGCACCATCACTACCACCACAACGCAGATGGCATTGGAAACACGCCTACAGTGGTGGTAAACCCCGGCCCGCTAGCTGCAGCTGCTGTCTCCTCGCTCAGCCAATCCTCCAGCTCCTTCGGAAGCTCTAGCTTGAGCAGCAATGGCTTTATCCCGGTGGGAGCCAGTCAGCTGCCCCTCGAAAGCTCCAGCCAGTTCAACGGCCTGAGCGGGGCTTCATATGGAGGCCAAAACATCGCCAACTACGGATCCTCAGGGTTGAATTACGCGGACAGCAAACCAATCAGCGAGAGCTTCGGGCCTCAAACCTTCGGCTCTGGATCGACCGGCCTGGGCAGCTTCGGCTCCTCATCCTCCTCCTTCAACAGCAACGGTTTCGGAGCCTCCGGAGGATACTATGGCTCCAACAACCTCTACAAGAAGGAGCTGAATGTGGACTCCGTCAACAACAACTATCTGGGTTCCAACTATGCGGATAAATACAAGGGAGTTGAGTCTGCGAGGTGAGTTAACAGAAATACCAGAAGCGATCGATGAATAAAATAATCGACGATTTAGGGCGGAAAGTTACGACTGCGTCTGCGTTCCCTACGACCAATGTCCAACTCATGACGTGATTGGTCGCAAGGATGACCTGTACTTGGCCATTGACCCCCGCAACCTGAAGAGCGACATTGAGGCCGAAACAGATAAGGCTGAAACGCGCGTTTTGACCGACGGCAACGGCACTATGACAATTGTGAGTGACTTTGAGGGTTAGAAGGAAATTGTGGGGAACTAAACCTGGTTTGTAGGTGCGCGTTCCCAAAGACACCAGCAAGTCCAATGAAACTGAAACGGCTGAAGAGAAGAAGGTGAGCAAAAGGGAAGCACCCGCGGAGAAAAAGGAGGGCAATCAAGAGGAGGACCATAAAATCGAAGGGGTAAGTCACTACTACTCATATGAAAGGGTGTTTGGTCTAAAGAGCTAACTCTAAAATTAGTCACTCGGCGACATATTACATGAAAAAAAACCTGTTCAAAACCACGTCTTTGATGACGCAACACGGGGTTCGATCTAACTAACTCCAATGGAAGCTACTTATACATAGTGCCCACTGCCTCATTGGGGAATTCAAAATTAACCAAAATCTCCACCCAACCAACCGACTTTGGGTGTTTGGTCCCTAACCATTAACAGCCCGCTCGTACAGGGTGTAACAGAACCAAATTAAACACCGTTCTCGCCCGACTACCCTGTCCAATTGCCCACACCCTTATCGAGCTGTATTGTTGCAGCGTCAATACCAAAGCCAATACGATAATATAATGAAGAAACTGAAACCGACATTCGGTCTATCTTTCGGCCTGCCCTATCAAGGAGGCGGTGGGTACCCTTTCTCCCCCCACGGCATTTATCCCCACCACGGAACCGTCGATGGTACCGGCATTAATCTGGGCCTCGTTTCCGTAAATCCTCTGGTGTCCGTTCAGTTCACTAAGGACGATTACGGCAACAAAGTGATCAAGCCCTTTGTCAATTTGCATTTGACCCCCAACAGCTACCTGGTGAATAAGTTTGAGGACCTGATTTCCTATAAGAAGGGAGTTATTTTGAACAAACACAAGCACTTTCATGTGCATAAGGGCTACCCGCACTATGAGTCCCCTCACGGAGGGTATTACGAGGGTCCCTACAGGGAACATCCTGAGGAGTTCCACCATGGAGGCCCGATTAGTTACGGCCACCACCCACAAATATATGATGGCCCCCCAGAGCACTTTCATGGACCCGGCCCTGAATACCATCGGGAACCTCCGTTTGCCCACCATGGCCCCCCAGAGCACTTTCAGGGACCCGGCCCTGAATACCATCACGAACCTCCATTTGCCCACCATGGGCCGCCGGAGCACTTTGAAGGCCCCCCAAGTGGATACTTTGATGATCCCCTGAATTACGGCGGAGGACACCACGAGACCTTCCTGGGTAGGGCTTACAACAACGTCAGCTACACTCCAGGGTTGAACCTTCAAGACCAATACCAAAACAAGTACAACGAAGACGTGGATAGCTACGGAAACCCAGTGGGCGTTGACCAGTTCGCGTCCAATAGCATTGAAAAGGCGGGGCTAGAAAGCCGGTATCAAACCGTAGGGTTCCGTGGGGGAAAAAGCCTATCGGTAGGGGGGGAAAAGGGTAAGATTAGCTTCCCGAGCAGTAGGCGTAGACGCGACCTGACGGACAAAGACCAAACGACCAATGATATTAACGAAGGTAGAACCAATACCGACAAGGTAAACGGTGAATGGTGAGAGCACTTGTGAGGGCAATCCTAACGAGATTTGCGGCTTTTTAGCGCCAGGCCTACTATGGAAGACCCCAGACCTGTGGACCGCGCCACGTCTGCTGCCGCAGGCCTTTCCAACCGCCCGCGCCTACAGTGAATAGAAACACTTGCGGAACCAGGCACTCGCAAGGCATCAACGGGCGCATCAAGAACCCGGTCTACGTGGATGGAGACTCGGAGTTTGGCGAGTACCCTTGGCAGGTGGCCATATTGAAGAAGGACCCCAAGGAGAGCGTGTATGTGTGTGGTGGCACCCTGATCGATCCCCTGCACATCCTCACTGCCGCCCATTGCGTTAAGCAGTAAGTGCGTGAAAACGCCTTTAGGACCATGTTTTAGAATGCTTTTTCCAGATACACCAACTTCGATCTAAGGGTGCGCTTGGGCGAATGGGACGTGAACCACGACGTGGAATTCTACCCTTATATTGAACGCGACATTGCCTCCCTAACTGTGCATCCGGAATTCTACGCGGGCACCCTAGCCAATGATATTGCAGTTCTTCGAATGAGCACCCCAGTGGACTGGACCAAACATCCCCACATCTCACCTGCCTGCTTACCGCATCCTCAGGTAAGTCACAATCAAGAAGTACAACGAAACACATCAAGCATGGATTGCTGGATTTACAGGACGACTACACGGGGGCCAGATGCTGGACTACTGGATGGGGCAAAGACGCGTTCGGAGACTTTGGAAAGTACCAAAATATCCTCAAGGAAGTGGATGTGCCTGTTGTGGGCTTTGGACAGTGCCAGCGCCAGTTGCAAAACACCCGTTTAGGTCAGTAGAGGTTTTTCAATTGAGTCACAGCGGGAAATTGAGTGCGGTTTTGCTTTTCAGGATACGAATTCAAACTTCATCCGGGATTCGTTTGCGCTGGAGGTGAGGAGGGCAAAGACGCGTGCAAGGGAGACGGCGGTGGCCCCATGGTGTGTGAAAGGGGCGGGACCTGGCAACTAGTGGGAGTGGTCAGCTGGGGAATTGGCTGCGGCCAAATAGGAGTTCCGGGCGTTTACGTGAGAGTCGCGCACTACCTGGATTGGATCAGGCAAGTGACGCAACGATACTGAGCGGACAATCTGTAGTTATTTATTTATTAGTAGTTGTTGTTGAATTAAATTATTTCATAATTAACTTATTTCTCATGTGCTGTAAATAGGTATTAATTGTAAGAGCGTCAAAATAAAACGCATTTTTTGGGAACGATTTCGTTTAATATATACACATTTTAACATTAGATATAATTAAACAAACTTGGCGCCCTGGTGGGCAGAGACTGCCTGTTTCATTGAAAGGTACCACGGGCCAATTCGGGTGTTTTCCAGTAGTTCTTTAAACGCCACACAACCCTCGATGCTATTCAGTATACCGTACACAGCCAAATCAGCCAAATTCGGCTGTTGTCCGCCTAAGAATGTGGTGCCTTTCTTTTTTATTTCTGACACCTGAAAGTTCTTTCAGCATTAGAATTTCAACTGTTCATTGCCTTCAATGCTAGCTTGGGTGAAGTCAATGAATTCCCTTACCCATACGTTGCATTGATCATACAGGCTCTGCCTGACGTCGTTCTTCAAATTGTGCCTCTTCTTCAGGCGCTTGCCCACCAGGTACATGGCGGAAGCGCCCACATAGATGATAAGGTTCCTCTCCCAACTAGGAAAGTGCTGTTCCCATTCGCCCACCTCTGAGAACCAGTTGAAGGCCTGGAAGGCCTCCTCCCTGGTCCTGTAGACGTTTGGGGATAGGGTGTGGACGAGGACTTCGTCCGCCCACTTTCTCCATTTCCTCTCGTCACTAAACAAAGCCGACTGCTTCACTATTATTGAGTAGCCAGGTTAGTACCTCAAAGACTTGTCGTTCTCCTTCTTATACTGTTGGTTGCTCAGCATCAGAAAGTACTTGTTCATTATTTCCTTTTTCTTCACTCCTTCGTCGTCAGTGAATGTGATATAGGGAAAACATTGAACGAGTTCGGCCATTGATTTTCCGGAATCCTTTAAGTATGAAGCCAGCGCTGATATTATCATTGTGCTATCATTCAATGGCTGAAAGTTGGCTTTATTAAGTTACCAGTAAAGATTGAGAGATCGCCTGCCAACCTGGTAGCCGGTTGGGGTTTTGGCAACTAAAATCGGCACTTTTTTATACTCGGACCATTTGATTGACTGTCTCAGCACTGGATCCACCTCGACCACATCGTACGAAACGCCGTAATAGTCTAAAAACGCCCTCACTTTACAACAAAATGGGCAAGTTTGATACTGGAACAGTGTCAGCTTCAAATTGCTGTGATCCTCAGAGAATTTCATCTACAACCATCGGCTTTAAAAAGGCACAAACCACCTAAACCTGGCTACCTGTCTGCTTGGTTTGATTTCTGGAATTTCCTCCAGCTCCTCAATGAAAAATGTCTCGTTGACAAAGTGATCTTTGGGATTGTTTTGCTGGTGAATTGTATAACCGGTGCCAACTAGGGCCCCCATGGCCACCCCAGTCAACCCCAGTTTAAAATACGATCCTGCTCTTTTGGGGGCACTGCTGCTCTTGAGGCGCACTGAAAGCGTTTTTGGTAACCTGGACACTGTGGTGCTGTACACAAGGGCCAGTTGAGGGGCTTTTCTCGCCAGGAAGTTCATTTTCGGCTTATTTGAATAGCCTCCTTTAAATGTATAACCTTACTTTGGCGACAAGATGTCAGGTGCACTTCACTTGATTTGATGTTGAAATGGGACATGTTTGAATATGTGGCAACAGGGATTTGGAGCCCGGCTTGTGGTTTTCCCCTGTCGTAATTCGTTAATTAACGCGGTTAATTAAAGAAATTAATTGGAATTGTTGACTAATTAGTTGGGGAATGCGGGTTTTCCCAGTTTATTTAGGACCTCCAGGCTGCGGATGGGTAAGGATGAATCTTTAGATATAGGGCGTAGTAATTAAGCGTTAATGAGAGCTGATTAATTGCAATTTTTCTTTACAATTTACAATCATCCAGATTGCAAATTGGGCGGTCGAGTGGGTGGGAGAGCCAGTTGAAAACCGGGCGGGGATATTTTCCGTTCAGCAGCCAGGATTTATTTTGGGATTCTTTCGAGCAGTGCCGCGAGTGAAAAGTGATATTTTCCGGCTCTTTTTCCTGAGAAAAACTAGGTGAGAGACTAGAAAATAAAAGAAAAACCCCCCGGAATGCCATCGCCGCTCATTAGCTTCCTGCAAGTCTTTTCTGTTGCTAAAAATAGCGCGATCTTGTTTCGGGGCGCGTGCTTTGCATATTTCACCATTATGCTGCTAAATATATCGGGTCATCATCGATTATAATACGTTCTCAAAACGTTTATTTTTTTGGCTTGACTTTGGAAAATTTAAGATTTAATTTTTCGCTGTAATTAGTTTCCCTTGAATCACCCTGTGAACTATGCAATGGACTAAAGTCCTATTTCCCTTAAAGTTGCTGCGGGGGCTGTTTGGTTTCCTCAATTTTTCTGCTAAGGGCCTATTCATTGAAGCTTTTTACGGTTCCAAGAAAAACAGGCCTTGGGAGCTCGTTTATTAGTGACAATGTGTAATTAAGGAAAAAAAACGCGACCCACTTTGTCCAAAGCGAAAAAACATATCGGGACAACCATTATTTTAAAATAACCTTTCCGCTACTACTGGCCTACATCTATTTTTAAAGCGGCATGCCTTGATCTCTGGTTCATTGGATTTACATCTTAATGCATTGTGTATTGTAATAGTCAAAGTCTATGAACTTGCAAAGTAATTTTAAGTTTTTTTTGGTACTTTCAAGAAGGTGCTAGTGTTATACAAGAAGCGAGTAGGTTGAACGCTACAGTGTTTAAATCGCACGCAGGAGATATATACATTGTTTTATTTATAAAAGGCGAATGTAGTTTCTGGCCTTCAAATCGTCCAGAATAAATAAATGGGAAAGTGAATATCGGTTAGGGATCTGGATGCTTTTTTGCGAAATTAGTAAGCGCACCTGGGTTGGCGCTTTGAGTCAGCAACACCCTACACATGCAAAGGCATTCGCGCAAATTCAGCGGTACAAATAAATATTGCATTACCTTCCGAATGGTCCATCGCCATGGTTTTAACTCCTCAAAACCCCTAGGGTGAGTAGGGAAGTCCTCAAAACTCTTCAAGCCCTTGAATGTCAGCAATAACTCAGTCCTGATCAGTAGGCGCATGTCAGATTGGCCGAACCGGTTGTCAGAAGACGTCAGATTAACCCCGAACTGAAAAGTCTTGTAACGCCGGAAAAATCGCACTATCGGTCGGGAAAATACCACCAATCGATGCAGGGGATTTTTTAGTTAAGGAAAATCAACAATTTTCCCGTGAAAAATCGCACTTTTCTAAAACAAATCAAAAACTTAACGGAGCAAATGACGCGCACTGTTTACCTGCCGCCACCAACTCGCGCACTGACGCGGCCGAAATACGACGAGCATTCCCGAAGATTTGAAATACTGTAACTTGATAATCAAGTCAAAGTTGACGTTTTGATTGGACTGTATTTTTGGGGGCGAATTGTAGTTATCAACGTTTCGATCATGTCGAGTAGACCGATCCTCAGTAGGCCTCGCACCAAAATCTACGACTCGAACTACAACATCGGCGAAAGCTACTACAAGTCCACCCTGGACCGGCTGGATAGGAAGTACTCCGGTCGCCCTTTGTCGCCCCAAAGATATACTCCCAACTCCGCCCTAGAAATTGCTGATCGCCATGCCAGGTGAGTGTCTTCTGCCTCAAAGGGCGGCAGCCAAATTAATTAATTAATATGATTAATGTCATCAGGGCATTTGCTGAAGAGGACCTGGAGGACTCCAGACGTCGCGCGAGTAGCAGGATCAAAGAGAACCATCTCTTCGACTCCAGAGGGGCCCGTTACTTTGACGACGCGATCAATGATGAGGCAGGAGGTTTGGTAAGTGAGCGCGTGAACTAATTAGACTGAAAATAGTTGCGTTGCAGACTGCGTCCACTCTGAAGCAGATCAGGGCGGCCAAGAAAGTCTCCTATGTGGAAGACGCCGATCTGGAATCGGCCTCAAACAACCTCAGAACGCAACGGATGCTGGATCGGTCGGAGAAAATCCTGGATAGCATTGGCATCAATGAGAGCTCAGCGAGCAAGAGGGCTTTGGCGAACGAGTTTTCCTATCAGAAAAGATCGCTCAAGGTTGGCAAGGCATTTTAAAGTTAAGATCAGGTACCAAATTATCGGGTTTTAGATGTCGTATGACGCGGATGCGGATAATCTGACTAAATGGAAGGCAGTTCCCCCGGCGGAAAATGGAGACTCCACCACCAGTGCCGCTTCTATCAGAGCTCGACGCTCTCGGGCCAGAATCGACGATATTGATGATGAAATGGCCGCTATGCAGGAGAAACAAGCTGTTAGGTACTTAATCCACATATATCTCCTCCAGTAGGCTCATTGCGGGTTTCGTTTTTCAGAGAGCGCCGCGTTGCCCGCCTAAAGCAGCTGGTTGCAGAATGCGACTCAGAAACCGTTGACGACAATGGCGTAGCCACCACAGAAAAGAAAGTCCACTTCTAAATAATGTAGTTGTTTTTAAGCTGTTGTGACAATGTGTATCTTAAGCCCACTAGCGAATGGGGCAGGGCATTAATGAATGCATTTTGGGCATAAAACATGGTGCATTTTACTCTCTAGTTGTATTACAGTGTACATACGTCTCCAATTGTATGATATTTTCACGCAAAATAAACGTTAAACGGTTTGTTGGCGAGACTGTGACCGAAACCTCCTTAAGAACAACAGTTTTTTGCAAGTTCGAACCCTCGGTGCGTTTCAAAACTTTGATTTTTTACTGAAAAAATCCTTTTGGTCGGCTTAGGGCAATAACAGCTAATTAGCACAAAGAAATTCACCATTTAATTAACGCGCATTGTTTTTTTGCTGATTATTTATCACCCAATAAAATTCAAAAATTATCATTTGCCTACACTGCTCTTTCCGTCTCTTTCTCACTCATTAACTGCCTGGGACCGACTCGGTTTACGGACGTCTATTTACTGAACGGCGTGCGCTTTGGCCGTATGACGTCATTTTTGTCAAGCATTTAACCAGGCGAGCGCGAAATTGGCGCGCACTTTAAACCAATTTGAGACCGCTGAAAACGTTTACATTAAAAAAGAAATTTAAGGCATGTAGAAGGCATTGAAGTTACAATCTTGATGAAAACAYTGAAAGTAAAACGTATGACTAATAGTATAAGCTATTATGTATCTGTTATTTAGTAACAAAATATTTAGAAAAGACTGACTGTGAGTGCSGTTAAATATTTTCTCAAAGTAACATTTGTATTAATTCTTGCTCTTGMAATTGCCCTGATTTTTTTTMACCGCAACATGCAGTTGAGAAAAAGTGCGAATTTTCCGTCGCTCTTAATAGTGCAATCAAAGTGAAGCATTTACAAATAAATCATGGCATATTTTGCGACTGGTTTACTTTGATTCTGGTGCAGATGCTAAAAATTGTGCAGCCTCTCACACAGGTCAAACTAAAAAGGTTTTCACGTTTCATGACAACGGAGCAAACGATTGATCGGAGAGCGATTATTTAATTTAGCATTCAAAAGTCGCCCCTTGAACGGYAATGTTTGTTTATCTTTACCCGAGAAAGCAACTTTGTTWACGCTAAATATCCAAACCTGTTSGATCGCWGACTGGGAATTTGTRGAAAATCGTCAATAAGAAAAAAACTMAARTCGTACAGCATAGCAATACAATGAGTCACCCAAAGGGCCAGCGAGCAAACGATTAACATTATGTAATCCTGTAGCTCGGTGTRTTTTTTATGCGATAAACACCTTAATTTCGCATGAGTTTTATCGGAAAGTKKAACATTTAGCTCAGTCTATTGTGGGCAAGGGGCAAGATCGGTCGACGATTCTTTGTTCATCAACGGGATAAAAGTACCACTTTAGTGCCATTTAGGCACGAACGGTCAATTATCTTACCGGCCTGTACTTTAGTATAGACTGTACTGTATATACTAAAATACTTGTATACAGTTGATTGCACAGAACACCGCTGATATGGTGGTCGTTTTGGCAATTTTCGAGCTTCAATCCGCGAAAAAACCTGTATTTTAGTGAGTGGCAAGCGTTTTGTTGTACAGTTGCAGTCAAAGGTGAGTTATTTATTGAATTTGCCATTTGAAACTTTCTTTTGCGCCTGAAAAATTCAAAAAATTTTGAAAATTCTATTTCCCATGAGATTTAGGTAGATAGTAACTACTAGTTCAAAATGTCTAGAACTTTGTTGATTTTTTATTATTTTCACTAAATAAAAGAGTAAAATTCTCAATTTAAGTAACCAGCAATGTTTATTTTGAATTGATTATCACGTGTATTTTAAAGAAAGGTACAATATAGCAGGAAAATCGTACGTATGCACTAAATTGCTTAATTATAAATCAAAAATTTATCATTTGCCCACATTGATCTTTCCGCCTCTTTCTTGCTCATTGTCTGGCCGCGTTTCGTGTCGCGGTTGTCGTGTTAGTGACGCCGCCTTCGGCGATTCGCAATGAAAGCTGTCAGCTCTGATCGGTTTGTCGAGTTTTCAAACTTCGCGAAAAAAACTCGTATTTTCGTGAGCGGCAAGTGTTTCATTGCACAGTTGCAGTCAACGGTGAGTTTTTTACTGAACTTGTAATTTGAAACTTTCTTTTGCACTTCTACTTCCACATTGACGTTAGCAACTGCGTTGTTTGGGACTCTGGGATAATTTGTAACAAATACTCAAAAGGCTTGAATAAGAACACTCTAAGCCCCTTGCGCAACCCCACACTTCATTTTAGGGCCCCCAATTGATTCGCGGTATTTCAAGACATCTTGACCGGTCATTGACCTCGTCTCTATTGCATTCTCGGGTATATGCCTATTGAAACGATTGAAATGTAATTTGCCAATCACCAACCCAAATATAAATAAAATCAGTTGATTTTCAGCTAATATCGCTAAACAAAACAGTGAAATTCTCAATTTAATTAACCAGCAATGTTTATTTTGTATCGATTATTCATTACATGTACTTTAAGGGTAATTAGAGATTAAGGAAAGGTAGAAAACAACATGCCGCAGATGTGTTTTGTTTCGTAGAGGGAAGATCGTAGTCATGCTCGAAATTACTTAAACATAATTCTAAAACGTATTTGCCCACATTCATCTATCCGTCCCTGTCGCGCTCATTAACTGAATGGTCGCTTCTTCGTCACACAGATCACAAAGTAACCTCTGTGACTTGTGCTGTGCCAGTCGAATGCAACCATCGGCGGTTAACAGTGAAAGCTGTCAGTGTGTAGTCGTTTAGTCCGATTTTCGAACTTAAAATCGCGAAAAAAACTGTATTTTAGTGAGTAGCAAGTGGTTCAATGTACAGTTGCGATCAAGCTGTGAGCTATTTATTGAATTTGCATTTTGAAAGTTCTTTTTGTGCTTGAAAAATTCGACAATTTTGAAAATTCCATTCCCATGACGGTAAGGTTACGAAATGCGCCTTTCTAGATGCAATATGCGGCCAAAAACCTAAAAAGGCGTGGAAAAATAATCTAAAACCGGTTTCGCAATACCATACTTGCTTTTAGGGCTGCAATAGCCTTGTGGTACTTCAGGACATTGCGGCCGGTCAATAAACTCGTCGCTATAACACTCTTGTATAGACACTTTAATTAAATATGTCCCTTGAAAGGCAATTAATGGTAACATCCCGCCAAATTCTGAAGCTTAACAGTGTAAACCCATGTCCAACTAGCCTATTAATCTTTAGACTATCAAAAATCTATGAAACAGCGTTTTAGGCCATGTTTTTGAACTCTTTTTTTCACATAAACGTATAGCTAACTAAGCACTGATATCAGGAGTGATAGAGATAATTGGTTTTGATTTGATCAAGTCCTGAGTCACATCGATTCTAAATTGTTTTGGAAATTCACGAATATAAGGAAGTAGAAAGTGATAGAAGGTAAGTTTATACACACTAATAGAGTTTAAACTGGGCTGGAAAGTGGCCGCAGGCAAATCGGCTGCTGGGTGTTGCCGTCGGCACTTTCCCCAGCTTTGGAATCACATTTAAAAATTTGAAAACATTAACACTTACATGATACATTATTGAATATATATTCTGGAAATATCATTTCAAATGGAGTAAGTATGCGATATTTAGTCTATTCGTATTATTTCTATAGTAGGTACTTCGATTTTTTAGCAGAAATCCTTCCTCTAGCGCCTTAGTCCAAGTGCTGGTTTCAGTATATCAATGTAATCGTACATAGGAAAACTAAATTGCCGCAATAATGACTGGAAATTGTTTTGCCACTTAGGACAAAATGGCGAAACAATTTTCAAACAAACAGACCAACACTTCTAGTAAATATAAATAATAATAATAAATCATAATAACACGGGACATTTTTTAACACAAAATGTCCCGTGGCTTGGCTGCCCAGCGGTGTAGAATAGGAAACTTCTTAACCTATGAGACGTTTTACTTAATTAGGGAGGCGAGAGTAGAAAAGATGGAAAATGAGAGAACAGGCCCCAATTACTGGGCCTGAGGATCGCACTGTAACAGCCGAACGATCGATGGGTCGCTCTTGGCCCCTTCGATAAACTCATCGAGGCTCAGAATACCGTCCTGGTTCTTGTCCATCTGTCTGAAGATTTTATCAGTGCGCTTCTCTGGGGTGCTCTCATCATCGGGCATCTTCATTACGGTACCCACCATTTTGTATATCGCCTGAAACACAAAACAGCTCATGACTTAGAGATAAATTCCGCTCCAAGAGCCGGCTTACAGTAACAATTTCCAGCATCTCCTGTCGGGAAATGAAACCGTTGCCATCCAGGTCGTACATCGAAAACGCCCATTTCAGTTTCTGCTCGAGTTTTCCCCGAGACGTCACTGAGAGCGCACAGAGAAACTCCCGGAAGTCAATGGTCCCATCACCATTTGAATCAAAAGTTCTGAGGAAATAAATGAAGAATCCAGACATTGTTTTAAGGGTGTATTGTCCTGGTTGTTCACTCAGAGGGAACAACTGGATTTAGGGTGCAAGTCTTCAACACTTTAAAAGGTTGTTCTTTCCTGTTTCGAACCTTCCAGTACTCTTCGGCGGGGTTGAACTGCGCTTAAAGGCTTGCTCCTTCTGGTTATAGGCTCAAAAGGGTTGACGAAAATACAACCTGCTTGAGGCTGGCAAACAGGTTGTATTTTTTTTTTGGCTCAAACAGGTTGTATTTTTGTCAACCCTTTTGAGCCTATAACCAAAAGGAGCAAGCCTTTAAGCGCAGTTCAACGCCGCCGAAGAGTACTGGAAGGTTCGAAGCAGAACGTTTACAAAGCATTTATGGTTGCAAATCAAAAATTTTCGAATAATTTACCTACCTAAAAACATGTTCTGCAAACTTGCTGGCGTCGCCATAAGGGAAGAAGTTTCCATATATTTTCTTGAATTCATCCACCGATAGGTGGCCGCTGGGGCAGTCTTTTAAGAACCCTTTGTACCATTCCTGGATTTCCGCATCTACTAGGACATAAATGAAATAAATCACTTGATTAATTGATGTTTCAACTGAACTAGCGCGTCTAAACATGGAAGTTTTATCGATTGTTTTCACTACTTTTTTGCAAAGCTTTCAATATGTTCTACAATCAAATCCTTTAGCAAATAGCCGCATCGAAAACACTAAAAAGAATCGCGTTTACTTTGACCGATCATCGATCAAATTTTTTGCATTCAACGAGCCTCAAAAGCAGATCTTC
This sequence comes from Dendroctonus ponderosae, assembly GCF_020466585.1. Lineage (NCBI taxonomy): Eukaryota > Metazoa > Arthropoda > Insecta > Coleoptera > Curculionidae > Dendroctonus > Dendroctonus ponderosae. The sequence continues at coordinate 5,567,435 of NW_026019116.1, forward strand.
CAGTTGTTGATCTCTACTTAGAAACATTTCAGATGGTTTGTGTGCTCACCTGAAAATTCCGTGTTCTGCTTCAGATCCTCTAATACTTCCGGTCTCAGTTTGCTATTCTGTTTTCCCATGACTAGAATGGTGTTTGACCGCACCTCGTATCAAAGCAGTTTTTTTGTCGGTTAGCGCCGTATACACATCGTAATCGTGGTTGGCAGCACTCACTATAACTAGATCTAAAAACAGAAAAAACTGTGTCATCAATCGAAACTGTATATACAAGGTGGTGGAGCGAAAGAGTGAGCCCATTAAAGTAAACACCGTTTCGAAATATCTGACATGTTTTAATTATCATATTATTAAATTGTATTAAGTGATAAAAATTTAAGGGGAATACGTAAGTACCATCAAAGACGCCCATGGGAGAAGATCAGGAATAGCGTTAGGGTTTATATTTTTACATCCACATAGAGATATACTTATGAATCCTTTGCCTTTTGCTTACGTTAGTCTAAAGAAACACTGTGAATCAGGCCCTGATTAACACCATCAATACACTTAACGTTTAATTAATTTAACATAAAGTTACATTTAAAGTGTGAGACTACCTTACAGATAGGATAAATTGACATTCTTGGTGCGTAAGTTCGAATACATAAGGGTTTCATTTCTGTATATACAAAGTAGCAACAGTTCAATCAATATGTTGCGCCAATGATTTGCTGTTTTCGGAAATTGGAAAGCTCCAAGCGCTTGAATAATACTAGGTAGGTTTATATTAGGGCTATGATAAATCCTTAAACACTACAACATCTAGAACATTTAGAGAGCTTTTAAAAAAGCTTACATCCATCAAATGTAAATGCTTTTTCGTAATAGATCGCGTGCAAGTAGAAAAATATGGACCAAGAGAGTAATGAATAGAACAGAATATGTGGATGATGTTGCTATCACATCTCGGTTACCTCGTTCGCTGAGTGCTTTTCCTCGAACGAACGTTATATTTACAGCTATGGAACATGAAAAGCCCGAATTTACAGAGGCAATGCGGCTTTTTTCTCAATTTACTTAATAATGGACTAGTTTCTATCCCGCCATACCGATCGCCTCAGTAAATAGTTGCAATCTAGGCAACCAGGCATGCGGACTCACCAATTATCAATGACAACAAATGCCAAAATCAGCAGAATATTTCGACAAATGTCATTTATGTATGGTGTCGCGTTAAATTTTGCAAAATTCCACAAAAAAACTGTTTGAATCTGTTGAACAGTGTGAACAATTGCCCTCGGGAGCCACCGAAGCTATTAACGCGCTGGTAAGCTGGATTTAACTGAATTTTAAACAGTAGAAGGGCGTTTCGTGTCGCGACAAGTTTAGCATGTTTAGCATCGATTCAAAAGCCTTATTTCCTTGCACTTGCTTGCTTTACGTGCAAAATATCCAATAAAGGCCGATTTATGGTTCAGTATCACCTTGGAAACCGCCCGTTTGATACAACGTCCCGTGCTACAGAAAAAGACAATGTAGATCCACATCGGCCAAGGGGAAGAGAGATGGGGGCACATTAGTCCAATGCCTGGGGTTATTCTCGTTGTGTCCTCATTGTGTGCATTTTCCAAATTTTGCTATGAACTTTGGGTGTGTATTCACTCGACTTGATTGAAACTTTACTTGCGTGGTTTGCGCTTCACGCCTCCCTTGCAGTTTTTTTTGTTGCGCTTTATTATACCGCAAAACGCGAAGCGGAAACCACGCAAGTAAAATTTCTTTCCAGCTGGTCAAAGCCAATTGTTGCCATTTATAATCGGAACACTATGCGAGCCCTGTATGATTAGCGGCCCGAATTCTAAAACTAAACACAATACTAATACACAAATCAAGCGCAAAGGCATGAAAATGACAAAAAAACATGGATATTGGGTCCTTAGAACGTATAGATAGATTAGGTAGAAAGGTACTGGGTTCGTAAAATAGATAGTGTATAAAAAAGTTTGTGATGTCTATGTGGTAGATAGAGTCGCAGACTATACTCTGGTCCTAGCCGGTCATCAGAATATGGTCCTTTTGGGACTAGGCGGGATTCAGTATTTCGCCGATGCGTTCTGAGACCCATCAGCTGAAATACTGAGTGGACTAGTTTCTGAGTAAATATTCACTAGAAGTCTATGATACATCCTAAGTTAGAGCTATTTAAATGCAGATTGCGGATTAAAATACCAGGAAAATTTATGCATGAGTGTGTGTATGTGCGGCTTTTTTTGGTTCTTGATATGTTGTGCTTTTTTCAATCCGCAATCGATAATCCCGGAAAACTGTTGTGCATTATTCATACTGCTAGTGACAGACAATTAAGTACATTTGATTTTAAAGCTTAAAACTTGGCTATTCCAGCTAATTTAAGAGTATTACAGTGTTGAGTCGAAGAGAGGTTGTGTTAATTGTTTTCGAACATTTTGAACAGCGCAGCTGATTCAATGAAGAATCGCTCAAACGTCCCCAAAAACCACGTACATCAATAGATAGGATAAAGTCTTTTAATTCTCAACAGACGATTGTGCCAGTTGCTTTATAGCCTTTTTAAGGGAGGCCGCTCAATGTTTTGCCCGAAGATTGAGAATAGCCGAATGGGCTTTGAACCGTGTTTTGGGATGGTTTCAGTTAAAGCAATCGAATGTTTTTCAAATAGTGCCCGATTAGAGAGTGATGGCAATCTACCACGAATTACCCCATAACATTCGAAAGCCACTTTGCCATCTCAACAAACAAATCTTTCAGTAGACACCCCTAAGGCGCCAACATTTTGGACAGTTCTTCATCCTGCAAACAACCCTTGAGGAATTCATCCTGAGTGAGTTGTCCGTCGTTGTTCTCGTCCATCTTGGCGAAGATGTTTTTCGCTCTATCTTCGGCCGAATCGACTGGTCGATTAGACGAGCAAGCGCCCAGCATATCGTAGATTGCCTGCGAATAGAAATGCTCGATCAGTTTTGATGGATTCGCAAAAAAGGTGTTCAGCCCAGAATACGATGTTTCTGCGAAGCAGTCAAATCGCTCAGAGTTATTTGTATCGCAAGGGAGCCAACGATAAGAGCTCAGAAAGAAGCACGCTAGACTTTTCTGATACGAACTATCGTTGATCTTTCTGAACTGACTAGCAGGGTGTATACGTATACAGATATTCCCTAGAACGATATAGGCCCTTAAAAGGCCATTATGAAAATCGGGTTTTGTTTAAAAACTTTTAAAGTATTTGATGGAATTGAATATAATTTGAACTAGTTAAGGCTCCTTAAAATAGTGTGTTTAAAAAGCTCGTTTAGCTGTAGCCGGTACACATTAACCCTCATATTTTTAACATCCTCTATGAGAGAGGCGCAGTAAGAATAACGTTTTCAGAAAACGTCTATTATTGAAATTTGAAAGATGAAGAAACTTTATGATTGAAGAAAAAAAGAGCTTCAACCTCAGATTAGGCAGGTGGGAACTACAAGGGAGGATCGGTTGAGATATTTTCTTATAGAAACTGTCGTGTCTTAGGTCGAAAGCCGTGCAGTGAGGTGAAAAAGTTAGGATATTGGGGCGAAAAATGACTTTTAGATCTTTGTTAAGATTGAATAGATAGGCGGCTGGGCAAAAAGCCCTTACGGCAGCCAAACTGTCAACAGATTTTGATAAATATCTCGCCCCCATTTGGGGTTGGCTTCATAAAACGCGAACGTCACGTATTATTAGGTGCCGATACTTTCAGCACATTAGCGTCTAATGACGAGCTTCTAACAAAGGCAAAGGGCCGTCCTTGTATTTGCTAATTACGAAACTGCAGTCTATCTGATGATATAGTGGGAAAATTGCCATCTTTTCATGCTCACGATCGCCCATTTTGCAAAAGCGACCTGATGAAAATTGATGTAATTAAGATCCAGCGGAGGCGCCCGAATCGTTATTTCGGGCTCCCCAAGGACCCCGCAACGACCTTTCATGGAAAGGAAACGATGTGGATCATTTGGCCGCAGATTTAACCCTTTGACCAGCCGACCGATGATCGAACCGGCTAAGTAGCTGTTCCACTTTGTCACATGAATCCGTTAAGTTAACTGCGTGCAAAGGGCCCCCAGAAAGGGTGGGAATGTTTTAGGTTTAGGTAGTTGTACCTACGACTTACTTGGACAATTTTGGTCATTTCCTGAATGTCAATGACGCCGTTTCCGTCCACATCGTACATTCGAAAGGCCCATTTCAGTTTCTCTTCCGGCGTGCCACTGGACGTGACATCAATGGCAAGAAGGAATTCCTGAAAATCGGTTGAGTCACTAAAAATGAAGTCGGAAAACAAATGTAATGGGGGCTCGATTAAAAGTACAGGCCGCCCCTGCCTGTCCCACATTGATTCATTTGCCGCCCCGGGGTGGTCGGCGACCCGAATTTCCCTGTTTTTCCCAACATCCACGCGAATAAATTATTTAAGATGTTTTCCGACTTCACCAGTTCTCGTCTTGAGCTCGAGCACGAATTTGCCTCTCTTTGTTTAAGGTTTAGTTGCCCTGGATCGATGCCTTGGTGTTGAACACATCCTTTGCTACACGTTCTCTCCCCGTTTCACTTACTTTGAAATCGATATATCCGTTCTTGTCCATGTCGAATGTTCTGAAGACATGGTCGCAAAACTCCTCCGCATTGCCACTGGGAAAGAACATTTTGTACATGTCTACGAACTTGGCCGGGGTCAGTCTACCATTCGGACAGTCTTGCTGAAAAGGAACGAATCATCCATTTAGTATTCACAGGAATACGGTTTTTGAACTCGTGATGCGAATAAAAGCCGGGTATAATTTACCAATTGATTTTTTTGGCTCGAAAGAGCCATTGAGTTTGAGCCAATTACCGAACTTTCCAGCAAAAGGGTTGGTTTCGCTTTAAGGCTACGCCACTGATGGGCTTGTGCCAGTAAAGACGTTGCATCCTAATCGAGGCTCATTTATAGCAGAAGAATTCCCATTTGGAAATAGCGGACGCGATAAATCTCATTAATGGCTTCTAACAGTGAACTTTAACCGATCTTTTTTCCTCTGCAACATTACAGTTGACTGCGAATTGTTCAAATATGTGTCATATGCTGGATTCGTTTTTGGGTTTTATGGCCGCTTATTTCCCAAGGAAATTCGTTCTCCTCTCAGTCAAGTCAATTTCCTTCGATTAAATCCCCTGAAGGAAATCGTGAAATTCGTTTAGCGTCTGCCGGGGATCAAGGAGAATTAATTTCCACTTAGCGTTTCGCTCTGTATCTCTTTTATCTCGAGCAGAGAACCTCTTTGGCAACACTCGAGGAACGTGGCCGCTCCGATATCTCGAAACGAAACGCTAATTGGAAATTGAACGTGTTCAGTTTAGCTGTTGTTTGCCGTCAAGTTGGCTCATTGTTTTATACAGGGGCGATTTTGAGTGTCGAGTTTTTACGATTGTTTGCCCATTAAACGGCGAATAATTCCCGATTTACATGCACGTAAATCTTGATTAATGGCCCCCTGTAGAGGGGCGTACCCGTAAAACGTTGTATAGGTGGCCTGTGCTCTTTTTAACATTAAAATACATATACAGGGATCCCGTAAACACATGATCAAAATGATACTGCGATATTCTTTGCATCAAAAGAAGACGATGTGACCTAACTTTTATTTTCCAAAAATGTCTGGTTTCTTAGTGAAACTCGCTGTGAATTAGTTCGTATATAAGACTCATGTTTTGATGAAACAATCGAGTTTATCCGTTTTGGACAAGTGGTGAATTCTTGAGTGTCGTGGTACAAAAACTACCAGAACTTTTTATTTGGCGGATTGAATCAACTCATTTTTTTTGGTTGATGCACTAATCATTTATTCACAATTTTGTGCTCTTTGTAAAATCTCGTAGCATTCATAGTTTTTGCGCAAAAAAATATGGCTGTTTTCTTGCCACTTGTATCAGATTTCAGTCATGCCCAGATAGCATTTGATATTCTATGAATATCCTGGGAATATACATGGTTGAACATTCCTAACATGAATGTTCGTGGAATATACATGCATATATATTCATCAAAGTTCATAAAAAGTATATCCTAGGTATGTACATATATGTACATATTGGGTATATGTGCAGATGAACATGCCAGGTATGTACATATTGTGTATATGTGCAGGTGAATATACTTAGTATGTTCAAAACAAATATTCCGGTAATATACATGAATGTATATCTACGGTATATTCCAAATTGGTTGAATATAAATTTTGAGTGCCCGCAGCAGAAAAGTAAGGGCATGTAAAAGTTAATCTTCTTACTACTAAAACCTGAGACCCTTATGAAATACTGAAAATATATGTTTTGATTAACAAATTAACAAAATTTATCGAAAATAAATTTTGCGTGCCCGCAGCAGAAAAGTAAGGGCACGTACAAGTGTTTATATAAACTTGTCTTTTTAAATGCGTCAACGTTATAATTTTATTGGGCAATATTAATAAAATTTCTATATTACTCAAATAAATTTATCCGGAGCTACCAGTTCCCACCCTATGAAATTCAAACTATTAAAATGCATATAACAAATTCAAATTACCCGCTTAGTGTGTACACGGATTACGTCCGGCTATAACGTGACTTTCGAGAGTGACAATGAGAGCGGACCAATGAGAATCATCTTTCACGCAGTGCTGTTTGGCGGTAACGCCAAAGCTCTCAGAATTTCTGAAAAGCTGCAAAGCTTATAATTTATTGGTTATTAGCATAAACAAATTATTATGTGCTATTACACAAATCTTGATTTTTTAAATTATCTATATGATTGTAGATTAATTAGCTACTAGAATACTGTCTTTCTAAGCAATACAAAATTTAGATTTTGTCAATATCGGTTTATCAGTGATGTGATATCCGGGGTGTGACAATTCAGCACTTTTCCATGATTGACATTGGAGCAGAAGACAACTGCTGCTTGCCTTTATCTATGTTTATATCTGGTCACGTGCATCACGTGTTTTTCGAAAACTTGAGAATATTAAAAATCCATATTAGTCGATGCGATAAAATAAACACAAGTTAAAATATAAAAACCGTGCTTGTGCCTCAGTGTTATGATGTGCCTTCAAGACGGTAATTACGGTATAATTATGGCTTAAAACCCCGCAAACATGTAAAGGTATGTTGGTGTTTAAATTAAATACATTTGATTATTTTATTATTTCTTATTCTAAACATACAGGTGATACCGCTGTTCTGGACTTGAAGCATTGAAGTCGCTAGGGATCACGTGAGAAAACCACACACGAAAAAGGTTCGCATAAGAGACAAGCAAGGTTGTCTGAACCTAATTATTCTTCTATTAATGTAAAACTATTATCTGTATTTTTTTATTTTTACCAATTTGATTTTGGTTGATTTCTATTTTGCGATAAGCATATTTTCTTGGATCGAAGGAAAGCAACAAAAGTAAAATGAAAGTAATGTATCAATGCAAATTGCTGTACCTAACTGTATTTCTACACAATAGTGGATGAACGAAAATACTCTTCTATCAATGTAAAACTATTAACTGTATTTTGTTGTAGAGACCAATATTAAAATTTGTAATTGCTTATAGAATTTTTGTTAAGAGCATATTGCAAAACACTTTAGTTGATCGAGAACAAAATGAAAGGCCAAAAGCCACAGAGCGGGAACATGTAAGCAATAAAAAAATAAGTGCAGTTTTTTAGATAAAGAATTGTGTTTTATCTCACTGTCACACATCATTGCAACAACAGCAAAAATGCTGAAAATGTTCATTTAGATTTTTAGTCCGTAGTTATAAGTTATATTTTAATTTATTTATTATCCATTTAATTAGTTTTAGATTAGTTGTAAGTAACTCTTGTTGTTGAAAAATTACATCAGTAAATACTTAAATATGTGAATAAACTAATAAGATGGAATAAAGGATCGTTTTTCTTTCGTTACATATATGTATGTATATTCCCTGAACATACCATATACATTCACTGAACATACCATGTACATTCCCAGAACATACCATGAACATACAGTGTATTAACTCTGACAGATTCCTGGGACATACATAGAATGTTCATAATGGAACTCATGTATGTCCCAGGAATATGCATGTACATCACATGAATGTTCCAGGTATATTCTGGGAATATCATTTTGCTATGTGCGTGTTAATCCTTAATTTGTTACTTTTGTTAAAAAGAGCACATGACACCTGCACTACTTTTTTGATAGGACGAAAATTTGCGAAGATAACCTAAAAAGTGTCAAAAATGGGACACCCTGTACATGTAGCAAAATTGTGGAAATTTGCACGTACCTTGAAGCCCTTGTACCATTCCTTGATGGTACTTTCGTCGTATCGGGTGTGCGACTTTAAAAAGTCCATGTCCTCCTTGGAGAGCTTGTCCTTGCTTCCGAAGCAGCCCATTCTGGCTCGTTTTTTACTCTGCAACAATTGAAACGATTGGTTATGGATGGTCAGCTTTTAAAGAATGCCCCCACACATTTTACTAAATCATTGTTTTGGTAAAGAGGTGGCAACAGACAACTTGATAACACAGGTCGGTTTGTGTGATGCGATCGAATGCCTTTGTCAAGTCCACGGGTCAATTAATCGCCGCGGCCGAGATGTGGAAATCAATTTTCCAGAAATCACCAGCAAAAACAAACACGGTTTTTATCGATGCCCAACTGATTCATGTATTTAGATTAGCACCTAGATATGTTGTTTAGTTTGAGCATTGTTAAAAATCACTTTGAATCGACAACTCGAACGTAAATATTGATGGTGCCCGAGTCGGAATCATGGCAAAATATTATCCTGGAAATGGATAGATTCCAGGCCGGGCATTGGATGATTGATTGTAGTGTTTTGCGTGGGAATCGTTGATTGCACGATGGCAAATTGGACATTAACGGCGGCGTTGCTGGACTAAAGACCCCAAAATGGTGTCAAAACATGGCAGAAAAGGTTTCGGGTCAAAGCAATCGTCTTCAGATGGTGTGGTGACATGTCGCCATGACCTGGCTATGCGAGGTAAATTTTAATTAAGCCTTAGCTGCGACTGTCGTCATTAATTCGATGAACGTGCAAACGTTGATGATTTAATGTCGGAGTTTCCATTCGTGTCGAGTGGTCGAAATTATCACGTAAAAACGGCGCGCTTCGCGTTGAATAATCGCATTTATCCAGGCCATTACGACAATCACATAATTGGACCTAAGCGATGGGGTGTAAAAATAGGACAAAGGATCGGCTAACCGAAAATCGAGGGGCGTAGATAATGGTGACATGGCAACATGTCTTCCTACTCGGCCTGGATTGGGGCCTTGGCGATAAATCCTCAGGTTTTGTGCTCGTTTATCCTAATCCAGAAAAAACAGTTGCTGGCCAGCAACAGTAATCCATTCCCATGTGTATCTGTATCTGGCGACTTTTTACGTGCACTGGTAGAACCCCAACCAGGTGACTTTCCCCATTGAAAACGATCATTTTTATTCCCGGATCTTCGGCAATCGGCGTTTTGTTTATCGATTGAGCGTGTGTATGTCTGTGACAAATTGTTGGACCCCATCCAAGACATTTAGCCTCATTTTGTTGCTGAATTGTATGCTCACTTGATTGCAATCCAAAACATGTGGCTTGTGTACTGTGCCCACTTAGTGGCTCTCTTGGATCAAGTAGCTTTCTGATCGAAATCAATGAGATTCCCATACAATTGCCGTGTTTGATATTCAGATGTTGGCGAATATCTGCGCCTAAAATCCGCTCGTCAATCGATGTCGGTACGATGTGTATTTTTTTGGTTTAATTCGATGCCTAATTTCCAGAAGTTTTATGGACTGCCTAATAAATTCCTCCACTAATTAAGGGTCTAAAAATAAACAGCGATGAAAGAGAGATCGATCAAAAAACACTAAAATCGCGCTTTATAGTTTGCGAAAGCCGTCGAATGTATTTAACTGAAAATACGCGGTAAATGTTTCCAAATCAACGGACTTTTGACCCCCATTTGGTTCGAACCTCTAGATTCTCCTCATAATAAAAATCTCCACCTAATTGAATGCAATCGATCAAATTGGCACAGTTAAAGCGAACTAAATGAAGTAATCATGCCTGTCGGCATTTCTCTTAAATCGCAGAAAACGCCGATCTTCCCGTCGCCAGACCCAACTCGATTTGCCCGCAATTTTCCAATAAGTCCCGGGAAATGTATTTTAAAATCAAACTCATTCGGTAAAACTGTTTTCGATAGAGATTTCAAACGTCCGTCCGTCTATCAGCGATTGACGAGTCGAGTTTATTTCTGCAAAGAAAATTGATCGGAAGGTGAGCGGAGCGGGATAAATAAATGGATTGAAAGTTTTAATTTAGATCGGAGAATTTCGGGGAATTTTCCTATTTGTTTCAAATGCGAGTTTCATTCACGTTCCAGCATAGTTTGATGTGAACGGGCGGGCGGCTGTTACTTGAGCCCCCAGCGTTTTTTATCCAGGTCAAGAATCCAGCGGCTCAAAGAAGCGCGCTTGGAAAACTATCCAGTTTCCATATAAAAGGACCGTTGTCTGCATAGGGGAGTGTAAAATTAGCAATTGCAGCACACACATTCTGGCACCCACAATTGCGGAATTTTTATCGATAAATTTCCATTTCTCTGTCCTGACAACCAGTTGGACATTGTCCAGCCTCGTTTGCTTCGTGCCATTCGCTTTTATTGACTATTGAGCATTTTCACGGACAAATTCCTCCTTGAACCCACACTTATTATGGATAGACCTTCGGGGGGATCGATGGTTCTAATCGTTTTTTCCATTCCATATCAACATGTTTCCATGACTGGACTTTAGGGCTTTTTATACAATCCATCCATTGACCGAATAAAACGCGGTAAAAAACCGAATTGTCCGAATAACAGTTAAGAGTTGAGCTTACAATTGAGCCAGACATTGTTCAATAGCAACTGGCCACTTGGACTTCTTTTTCCAGTTTTCTCGGCCTCAAATTGAATGGAGGATGGAAAAAAATGTGCAAAGACGCCCCATCAACTGCTTAGTTATGAAAACAACCTCGAATTCGCCCCACGCCAGCATTTATTATGGAAAAGCCGCTTGATTAAAAATGAATAGTCGGTCTGAATTTATTCAAGCTTCCCGTCAATTCAAATTAAAACCGTCTTTTTGGGATTCCCTTCATCTGGCGGATCATGTAAAAAGCGACGTCAGGCAAATCGACGCCCTGACGTCACACTCGGCCCTCATTGTCTTGGACATAGGGCCTGTTGCTCCACCCGATTTAGTCGTGTTGGACTAAACTTTTTGCGACAAAAAACAGCGGTTTGGGCCCCCATCAAACTGTTGATGTGCGCATAGTCGTGCCATTTGGTAGCTTGAGAGGTGCAAACATTGCTGGATGGAAAATGGAAAACGGGATTGTGTCCTTAGCACTAGAATTAGCTACCTAATAAGCAAAAGACATGTATGTAACCCACTTTAGAAGCGCAGAGTCCCACACTGGTCTTTACTTCTTCGGGGCCGACGCGGCTTTACAGAGCGCGACAATTGGGAAAGTTCTTGTTTTCCTATCGGGGCCCGTTTGGTACCGACAAACTTGCCATTCTGGAGTTTTTTCGCGAACGGACACTACGGCGTTTTCAGCGGACAGAAGAACGATCGGCAAGCTAAACACTCCCGCTAGGTGACTGCTTTGAGGCAGGCTTGCTGATATTAGTTGGACTTAATGCTGATCGCCGTGTTGCCGGAGCGATTCAGCAGGATTTTGGGTGCAGGAAGGAGCTTTCACTTTCAAGTCGGAATCCAGAGAAAATTGACAATGAGTCTAAAAGACACTGAAAGTCGCCTGCTAGTGGACAGGAAAAATGTTCTTTGACATGAAAATGCAACTTTCCCGAAGATCTAGAGTTGAGGAGCAAGGCCTCAAAGTCTGGACTCCGGGGAAATCTGGATGAGTTGGCAATAGGACGGCGTCCTAGTGAAATGCGCGCGTCGCGACGCTGGTTTTGAGCGTCGCGCGATCGATATCGGCAACAGTGCCTGGCGGGCACCTTAAGCGAGGTGCGCTTGGTCAGTGTCGTGGCCACATTGGTCCTACTATTCCCTCTATTGACCGAAATAAAAGTTTCGAAAAAACCCTTCAGCAGCTGGTCATTGAGACCCCAGGAAAACAGCCCCTTATGGATGAAATTCCCAAAGAATAATCTCCTTTCCTCCCTGTGCTTTGAATGGATTTTCAAAATGTCTTCGGCCGATTTGATGGCGTTGTAGGGCGTCCGTTTAAAGATGAGGGATGGGCCCAATTTGAGAAAGAAACTAATCCTCGGCCTCAATCCAGGGCACTTTGGCCATAAACATTATAGTCTGGAAAGCAGTCGGAAATTTTTGAGCAGCGTCGGAACGCAACTGCATCCATGTTCCCATTCTATTGGAGGAACAGCTTAGGGAAGCAAAAGCCGCTAATACCTCGCGAAATGGAATTCGAGGTATGATGTATGCATGGAAGGAGTTGTGATATGATGGGAAGGCAGCATTTTATTGCCGCTTTGCATAATGGCAATTCCGGATTTATCGGCAGCAATATTCCAGTTTTTACCGCTATTTGCCAGACGTTCATTCGTTAGAAGTGATTTATTTCTCGAATTTGTTCTGGTAGTTGTCGAGCGCGCTCATTTGCTTCATCCAGTTAACGCTAAGTGTCTAGATTTCCGTATCCTAAATTGCACTCTGGCAACTGGAAGTGGGAGCGGTTTGATTGTGGATTGCAAACAATGCCATTATGTGGGGCCATTTGGGCTGATCGATCGACTAATCAGTGAAGCACTTCTTGCTTAAAAATGTTCAAGTTGAAACAAGCACGCAAATTTTAAGGTTTTCCCCCAAAAAACACAAAAAAGCCAAGAATGGGCAACTAGGACTCTGGTCGATGCTTCTACAACTTCAAAATGAGATATATTTTTAATTCGACTGAGAACTCCCCTTGATTTGTAGATAAGTTCTATATTATTGAGGCGGTTTCATTTTTTTACAAACTTCTTTTTGGGTATTTTGGCTCAAAAATTTTTGTCTTTAAAAAAGACAGAATTTCCTCACGTCTTTTATTACAGATTGATAAATAGTGCTCCTATTTCGCAATAAGAACGAATT
>NW_026019116.1:5581202-5593872 GCF_020466585.1 Dendroctonus ponderosae
GGAGAAAATAAAACGGTTTCAGTGGAGGCATTTTATTCGGCCACTATGCGGGTGTTGAGAAGCGAAATTTATTGCGCTTTCAAGTAGCCAATGGGCGAAGTCTTCATTCATCATTCGTCTCAACCAAACACAAAAAAGGCGTTTGTTCCATCCCACCCACGAAACACATTTGATTTGATGGTACAAGCAACAATGTTGTTGCATAAACGATTTTCCAAGTAAATCCACCCTATCTAAACCGGCCAAGCAGGTATTGGCAGGCAGGCATATGCACATAAAGTGCATCTATAATACAGTTGCAAAGCGCTGATGTGCAAACTCAGCTACAGGCAGCAACCATGCGGGAATAATTTCGAGCGGCGTTATGAAATCGCCAGCACATGAGATTATTTGTGTTGCGATCGATTGAAAAACTGCCACAACAGCCACATTTGAGCCAATACTTGTCGTCATTCGCGATTTTTTGCGGCTTTTATAACTGATTTATCGAGCCGATCGTGGGCTGCCACTCGAATGGTCGCAGGGTTGTAAATCTCAACCCATAAACGCTCTCTTGGTGATGATAAAAGTTTCATTTCGTTAATGTGTGAGGGAAATGCGGCTTATTTTGAGGAATTTTCAATTGGGGAGACGTCCGAAACTGAATGGACGCGTTTGACTCAGCAACTTTGTTGTGGAACAATGCTTGGGCAAATACCAACCGATTCGTCCGGAGGTTCGATTGTGCGGCTCAACAACAGAAAGATTCGGTCGCAAACAAAGACACGACAAACATAAATCAGGCGCTGTAAACCGTCAGGGAAACGTAATAAATGAAAATTGGCAATACGACGAAAATATCCAGTGGAACAATCAATCGGAAATTGAAGAGAAAGGTTTCCTTCAATTTTGCCTGAGACATAGTGAGTTTCTGAAAACTCTGTAAACCGTGACTTAGTGGGACGTTTTTTACAGCTCCATTAAATGTGTTTATAGTTTAAATGGATTTTTAAAACTCAAGTCGGACGCGTTGTCGTTTAGAGGCGCCACACCCGACGCGATGCATCTTCCTGCGACCTATAAAGATAAACGAGTTGTCTTTTTACTGCCAAAGGTTACGATCGAAGAACGGATCGGACACCTCGTTAAATCATCCCTTTTACCGGCTGATTGTAGAGCCTACAATGTTGCAAACCCCCCAGTCACCTCCTCCTCAGTTGGTTCGAAATGAAAATATCGCGGGTTAAAAGCCCATTTAAGAATGAAAACAAAGCGAGCGGCTTGAAGTTGCTTGAACATGGCGCCCCTAATTACGCCTTTTAATGCCCTTAAAATCTAATTTCCATCGCCGGAAAACCGGAACAGTCTTGGGATGGAACTGGATGGGAATTGATTATGGCATTGAGGGCCAATTTGTTGCGTCTTAATGTGATTTTCTCATTGAACGAGAAAAGAGTGAAGCGCCACTCGATGGTGAGGACTGGCCAAGAAGTTTAAAAAAAATGTTCAAGATTTTAAGTAAAAAACCCGGTTCAGTGTCTTTGGAAAAATCGTAACTTTTCAACGAATGAAGGTGTCAATATCAAATCTTCTACGAATTTTAAGGTCAATTTTTTTTCAGTYTTTTTTCTCAGCCAAATCCAGGACTTCGGTTCATTTCCAGAAATTTTCAAAGTTGTTGCTAAACGAAGGGCGGGTTTGCTGWTCRWGCAGTGTTTTCAAAAMAATTKTAACTTTTCAACGAAGGAAGGTATCAATATGAAATTTTCAACGCGTTTTAAGGGGACATTTCGCCGGAAGTTTGGAAAGTTTCAGCCAAATCCAGGGCTTCAGTCCCTTTCCAGAGTTTTTTTAAGTTGTCCCATCAAGAAGGGCGGTTTTGCTAATCACGCAGTGTCCCCTAAAAAAATCGCTACTTTGCAACGAACTAAAGTATCAATATGAAATCTTCTACGAGCATTAAGGGTAAATGCCCCAGGAAATTCTGATAGTTTCAGCCCAATCCAGGGCTTGAGTCAATTTCCAGACATTTTTAAAGTTGGTGCTGGAAAAAAAACGGTTTACTCAGTGTTCTTTAAATAATCGTATCTTTCCAACAATTGAAGGGGTCAATATGAAATCTTTTACGAGTTTTAAGGACACGTTTTTCAGCGAGTACTGAAAGTTTCAGCCAAATCCTAAGCTTTAGTTCATTTCCAGAAATTTCCAAAGTTGTTGCTAAACGAAGGGCGGGTTTGCTGATCGTGCACTGTTTTCAAAACAATTTTAACTTTTCAACGAATGAAGGTATCAATATGAAACTTTCAACGCGTTTTAAGGGGACATTTTGCAGGAAGTTTTGAAAGGTTCAGCCAAATCCAGGGCTTCAGTCCCTTTCCAGGGTTTTTTTAAGTTGTCCCATCAAGAAGGGCGGTTTCGCTAATCACGCAGTGTCCCCTAAAAAAATCGCTACTTTGCAACGAACTAAAGTATCAATATGAAATCTTCTACGAGCATTAAGGGTAAATACCCCAGGGAATTCTGAAAGTTTCAGCCCAATCCAGGGCTTGAGTCAATTTCCAGACATTTTTGAAGTTGGTGCTGGAAAAAAAACGGTTTACTCAGTGTTCTTTAAATAATCGTATCTTTCCAACAATTGAAGGGGTCAATATGAAATCTTCTACGAGTTTTAAGGACACGTTTTTCAGCGAGTACTGAAAGTCTCAGCCAAATCCTAAGCTTTAGTTCATTTCCAGAAATTTCCAAAGTTGTTGCTAAACGAAGAGCGGGTTTGCTAATCGTGCAGTGACTTCTAAAAAATCGTAACTTTTCAGCGAATGGATATATCAATATGAAGTTTTCAACGCGTTTTAAGGACATTTCATAGGAAAGTTATTGCTAAATATAAAAAGCTCTATCTAAAGCTAAAAATCGTAATTTTCCAACGAACAAAAATATTAATATGAAATCGTCTCCGAGCATTAAAAACATGATACGCAACGAATCCTGAAAATTTCAACAAAATTCCGGGATTCAGTCGCTTTCCAGAATTTTTCAAATTCGAAGCTAAACTAACGAACGTGTGTTAATGGTGCAGCAAAGAAAAAACAGTGAATATTGGCTAAGTAACGCGATAAAAAAAACCATCCAACTGGACAAGCAAAGCCCTTCCTCCCTATCCACTAATAATTATATAAGCTCATTCTGAATGGGTAAATCGTATCGCGATGTTGAAATGGAAAGACAACATACAAAAGGTAATCGTGCACGGGTAACGCGAAAAGCAAAACAAGGATCGGCCGGCAAACAGAGTTAGGGGACTGGATGAAAGGGGGCCTGGAACAATCCAAAGGGTTGGTAAAACAATCGCGTATTGGCAAACCGACCCACCATTGATACAAGAGATTTTACTAGACGTTGTTGTTGTTGTTGTGATTTTATAAATTTCTGGCCGCATTCTACGTTCCAACATTTTAATTGAAGAAGCCGGTGGTTTGTTCCTAATGAAAGAAAAAATATAGGCGCCATTTTTACCACCCCCGCTCAAAAGAGATCACCCGACAACGGGATGTGACACACACAAAAAGGGATCCGCATCTCTCGAGCGAACAATTGCCCCCTTTAGTTAAGGGATGGAAGCGACTAGACGTCAGATACGCGAGAGGTGTTTCCGTTTTTCCTCCATCGGCAAAGCCATCACCTCTTCTTTGCCTATTATTTATAACAATGTTTGCCAGGGCTGACGGTTTTCAATGAAAACAACCGCTAATGGAACTGCGGACAAAAAACCATCCATACTTTTTCCATTGGGATTAGTCAATTTATGCTAGAGCTTGTTGCAACGATTATAGGTAGTTATGGTGCGATTTCTTAGATGGGTTTTCCCCGCGGTTCACATTCGATATGCAAAACATCACTTAAAATTTAATTTGCTAAAAATAACTTCTTGCGGAAACAGGCCTCAGCTTAAGCTGTGTTTCGCATGCGAGGCCCAATCGCGACGTTTTCCCCCGCAGAAGATTTTAAAAATTGATTTCGACCGCCTTAATTCCGCCACTTTTCATGCAAATCCATTCAAAGGACACCGTTTCCTGTTGTGTTAGCATGCATTTATTCGGGCCTTAAACCGTGTGGAAAGAGGCTGAGGCTCTCCATCTGAGTCATTTCGGGTTCTTCTCCAAATAATCGTTCTAAATCCGATAGTGAGCAGCCTAAAAATACCACTCTCCCATTCCCGGTTCCAGCAACAAAGGAGAAGGCGAATTTCGGATCGTAACGTCATCACTGTTTTGGTATTCAGTAACAAAAAGCAGAACTTTCGCTTGTAGTTTGTTTGGTTTCCGACCCGAAATAACCCGGCGGGTCTTAAATTTTATGGACGTGCGAAAATTAACTGAATATCTCTGGAGAAGCATTGAGACAAGTAGGGCCTACGGCGTCAAGCCCCCATAGATTTGGAACTTCTTCTCCCTTGTTGAACACGATGAAGCAAATCTGGGCCGTTTGGCAATGGTTTAATTAGTAAGAATTATTAAATATCCTGAATCAATAAGAGGGGGCCCCGAATTTCGGAGCAAAATGGGGCTTAATTTGTAGGCCCCGGCCGGGCGTTGGCGCTCTCAGTTTCGGCCTATTTAATTAAAAGCCCTTGATAAGGGCCGGAGTAAATGCAATTAGGAAGTTCGTGCTCAAAGCGCGCACGATGGAGAAATATTTCGCAAGGAATCCCGGTAATTTGTGTGGAGGAGGATGGAGTGACAGCCCTTTAATGAGGTGCAAGTTGAACATTCGGTGAATTATCGTCCGGAGCTTTATTTCCCCAGAAACAACACGGAAAAGTAGCAATAGTGCGGAAGCAAATTTTCATTTCCGTTGATGATTTACTGTTTTACATTATATTGATGTTTTTTGTCCGTCGCGCCCGGTAGTAGAGGAAACTAGTTTTTGTCCGCTTTGACCAGTTCTTCCCCACATTCACCTGTGGGGATCAGCTGCAGGCCACCCGCCATACACCTGGAAATCAATGCAGCCTCTCAACCGCCATCTCTTATCCAGAGATAGCGGTGGTGTAAACGCAAAATAAACAATTTCCAGACGCAGCAGGCCCTTTTCCACAGACCCCGTTTGCAGGGGTTAATCAAGCAGGCCAATGAATTCACGCCCTCGAAACTTCGGGGTTTCGTTGCTTTTTGCATGTAAAAAGCGCCTCTGGATTTTTCACTTTTGGGCGATTTTGGATATAAATCCAAAGCGATGGCAGTTGATAAAATAAAAAAATAAAAATAACACCCTCAAACTTACCTTGATCGGTGGTTGGGGCGCGGATTCCATCTGTATTCGTTGGTTTAATCAGCCACTGGGGGTCGGCGGTTGAAGATCTCGACGCCTATGCTTTGGGTTTTATTTATAAACAAAAGATGGTAACTAGGCAACATAAACAAAAGAGTCAAAGGCAAAGGATAGCAGGGCAATATTTTTACTTAACCTAGAAATAGGTGAGTTTTCGCTATGTTAGGGAATGTATATCGGGGCGATATGGCTAGTTTGATGGTACTCCCGATTGAAGGACAAACGGTAATTGTCGAATAGTAAATAAAAGAGCGAGGAGAAAAATGTTAAATGTCAAATATTACGGTATTTACGGCAATGGATCAGCCACACCGAGGGGCACTGGTCACCGCAATACACTCACTTTGTCTTTAACAGTTCCGTCACATGGGCCGCGATTAATATCACGCCACCTCAGGCCACGCAAATTTCCAATAAATTATTTATTCGGATTGTTTTCGCACATCGTATATATTTAAGCTGTGTGAATCGCCATGTTTGCGGTAACGGAAGCGCGCTTGCTCGCCACTTCATATGTCATATTTTGCAAAACGTTGCCTTTCTGCTCGATCTATTATGCGTTCCGTTTGCGTTTGCACTTCAACAGTGCAAACGTTTAACGTTAGTGCCGATTTTGACAGAATGTGCCGCCTATTTTTGTCCATTTGACGCTTAAACTAGCCGTCAACGTTGTATTTATGTCAAATTTTCATATTTATGTCAAAATTTCATGATGTTTGACAGGTGTCGGAAAAAGTTGAAATTATTCCAACTTCTTCCGATTATTCGAAAAATCGGAGGAATTTTATAGGTTATTTAAATTCAACGTAATGTTAATACACAACACATTAGAGACACTTTTCAACGAAGACCGGAACAAGTAGCCTATTATAATTTGATTCAAGAAATGCGCCTTCAAGATCGAGAAAAACATTTCAATTACATGAGAATGTCGAAAGAATTATTCGATATTTGAYCAAAGTTATYAATTCAAGTTGGACCTAATATTACTAAAAAATGTAAAAGCCGAGATCCTATACCTGCAGGAGCAAGATTAGCATGCACTTTACGGTGTAKACACTTTCAGYKTAGATTTTATTCAATTTTTTCAAGCTCAGCCTATGTTTTACGAATTACCGAAAGMCCTTGGTCGAATTTCGAAAATTGAATAAAATYTACGCACTTGAAAATACTTTTTCTTCGTTTTTTTWAAATTAAATGTGCTCAATATTTGTATACAAGGTGGCCATTTTCTGAATCTTTGTATGGGTAACTTCTACATTTTTAAAAATAGAGAATCCGTTAAATGGGCAAAATTGGGCAGAATTCGATTGCCTATTCATTACCGTTTTCATAAGTCTATTTTTTATCTCGTAAATCAAGTTGACTATGACAACGAGTGCAGGTTTATTGAATTCAACGCAAAAAGTTCTACCAAAGATACCAACAATTTTAACTTTTTTCTAATTTAAGCAGTTTAATTATATCATAATTTAAAAAGTGTTGATTTCTTGCCTTTTCAGGATAYTTCAGGAACCAAGTCGCGTACTTAAATTTTGAAAACGGTAATGAATAGACAATCGAATTCTGCCCAATTTTGCTCATTTAACGGATTCTCTAGAAAAAAATAAGAATTTTAAAAGGCCCACAGCCAACTATGATTAGCATTTAAAAAGCCATAAGTTTATTTTTTATCTCGTAAATCAAGTTGACTATGATAATGAGTGCTAGTTTATTGGATTCAACGCAAAAAGTTGCTCTAAAGGCAGTTTTAACTTTTTTTCTAAGTTATGCAGGCAGTGTACGTTAAGTCAGGTACTTAAATTTTGAAAACGATAATGAATAGACAATCGAATTCTGCCCAAGTTTGCCCATTTAACGGATTCTCTATCTTTAAAAATGTAGAAGTTACCCATACAAAGATTCAGAAAATGGCCACCCTRTATAATTGCAATTTATAATAATAATAATAATAATAAATTTATGKTTTTGGCTTCGGGGGATAGTATGGTTTTCGTGTCTATGCATTTCGTATGGGCCATAGATAAACACATAGGATAAACATGGACACAAAATATTCCCCGGGGGTATGTTCTGTGAACATGGATAAAGACGAGTTTGGCGARCGWMGAGCSAGGGAACAAAAAAGTGGGCTTYTAGGTTAAAATCGCGGTCATTGTTACCAAYCGCTGTCATTGTCACCAACACGATGAGTCAAAATTATTGCTTTTTTTCAGCAAGAAATAATCGCACATGAGAACTATTGAATTTCAAMTTTTTCCGACACCTGTGAAATCGSCTSATTATTCGSAWTTTTTYCCGAAAATTYGCTTATGAGAAYTAGSCTTAAGACGGATMTAGAGAGGATTTTAAACGTCATTTGAATCAAACTGCTTGATTGGTAGATCAAGTGTCATTTTATTYAAGTGTTCTTATTGAATKGCAAACTTTGTCGCAGATAAATCACGAAAGTAGTGTATCTCGGCCGCTAAATTCAGCCAAAAAAAAACTCGCCGATCCAAAACAGATATAGAGCAAATAAAAAGTTCAAAGCKWTATTTTTAGAGAAAACAACCGCTGGGAGGGCCAATGAATTTTGGCTAATTTAATTTATGGGCCGACCTCGGGCTCTGGCACCGAACATTGTTTTACCTTTGAAATTGGCACTATCTTCTGGCACAGCCAGACTATATTGTGTCTAAGCAAAAGGTTGTTTATCTATCGAAGCGGCCTCAAAAAACGTATATTCCTTTCGTGATAACTTACAAAATTTCCTGATATTCATTGTGAGTCTTAGAAACTAATCGCTTAAACCTAGTGTTCCGTTGGGATTCCTCTATGTTCGACTATCGCCTGCCTCTGCCTCTTCCGCGGCCCCTTGGGCCTCCGCGGCCCCTACCGCGACCCCTGCCTCTTGCTACGCCCCTGGCCGCCTCCTTCTTCTTGGCCTTCGCCTTTGGCGTATCGTCGATCAGCAGGGTTTCCAAAGGCAAACTGTCCGGCAGGATGTAGTACCTGATGTTGTTGCCCCTTATCGTCAGCGTGTCCAAATTGATGGGGTTCCGGTTCTTGGGCGTCAACTTCACCGCTTTCAGGTGCGTGTTCATGGCCACATCCACGCCCGTGATGGTGCCGTGCAATTGGGTGCCGTTTTTCAGCTCCATCGTCACCGTTTCATGGGACAATTTCATTAAAAACCTGCAAAAATTGAGCGTCGTTGAGGTTAGGTGTTCAGAATGGAGGCGGTTTTCTTGTTTTACACCCGCTGAGAGGGATTGATTGGGAAGGATGTTGTTGAGGCTGCGCCCCAGTACTCACCGAACTAGCTTCATGTTTTTTTCCTGTTTGTGCGGTTTCTAAAGGGTTTATTGGAAAAAAAACACTCCAAACAAGCCGCGTTTTAAGGGTTAGTGTACAAATGCTTGTCGATGTCAATCACATGTCAATGTCGATTTTAAGCGTTGCCATGTTGCCCAATGCAAGCCAAAGTGAAGCGGGCGTGGTCCGTATAGAGCGGGGAGTTCAAACTCTCGATAATTATCCAGATTATTGCTACAAACAGATACATTTGTTGCACGTGCAAAAATCAGTACATTAAAAAGCGTTTCAAAAATTCCTCCAAAGTAGTGAATGTGCATCGGCGAGTTCCTATTTTGGTGCGCGGAGCGGATAACATTATTAAAAAAAAAGAAAGCAGCAAAAGCTCCAGGATTTAACCGAAACTTGTCCAAATAGCTATGAGAAAGCAAGTACAAACATAATATAGGTTTATCTTATGGAAGTTTCAAAGAGTGAAAAGTTATCGAGTGCCACATTTTCGCAAAAAAACAGCATTAAGAGCTGTTGGCATAAGCATTTTATTATAATCTTGTAATAAAACTAGGAGTTTTTTTATGATTTATTTGAGATATTTTGCATGTTATTGTTCAATACAAAAATCATCCACGCCACGAAAATCACCAGGCTGAAGCCCATGACTAATTTTCGGGGTGTGGAATTGTGGGTTTGCAGATGCTCCACCTGCTCGTTGTACCTTTCGAGCTGCTTTTGCATTTCTAAGAGCTCTCTCTTCACGGCCTGCGTGCCCCCCTCTTGCTGCAGAAGTTCGTTCGTCTTAGCCAGTTTGGTCTTCAGTCTTGTTATCTCGTCCTTGATGACGTGGCACATAATTCCTGGATAGGAAGGCTGCTTTAGGTGTTTTTCTAGATCTACCCGTTTGATGGGTACTCACCTCCTTCTTAACATTAGTCGCCATTTGGTTCGGGTTTTGCACTGAGCTTGCAGGCTTGTTGTTGATGGAATGTTTCAGCACTTTCTCTTCTTGCTGCTGGTATCTTCAAGGTTGTGCCGCGGTCGTCAATGTCTTCCGCTGGTTGAAGGTGGAAGGTTTTTCTGGTTAATTAGAAGCCTGATTATGTAAAAATAGCCCGGATATCACTGATAACATTTATTTGAATTACACTAACAATAGGTTTAGGTGTGTGCAATTAAGTGGATTTTTCTGAATTGGAAAATATTCCCTAAACAACATTTGCAAGGAATTCTTGTGGAAAAGTTGAACTCCAGTTAAATTAGCGCTCGTACAGTTTAACTGGCGGTGCAAGTTCAATAGGCTTGATAAACCATGCAAGCGTAGCCCTAAACCTTGGTTAAAATACCACGGTGCAATCGGCCATTCAAAAAAAATCACAGCAATTAAGCCAAGAAATACTGAAGAAATCAAGCGAAACTTATCCAAAATAAAGATTTGGGGAATGCGTAAAATTTTTCGCACTGACGTCCGTTACATCGTGGGGTCCTTTATCTTATGGAAGTTTCAAATCGCGAAAGCGAAGTTTCAAATGCCGCATTTCACGAAAAAAAACCGCTCAAAAACGTAGTTGATAACAGGTTCCATTAGGTGAACATATTTATTTTAACCGCGAGTATGAGGGCCGGCAGGTGATCATCTAAATAAATGCGGATCTTAAGAAACGCTCTTCCTATTTGCCTCATATCTAGAGAACTGATTGAGCTGCAAAGCTCTAGTTGGCTTTTAAATACCCTAGATAATAATTAGCCAATTTTCAAACTGTGAAGGTGTAGCTTCAATTTTTATTATATTCCTTTAATAAAACTACAATTTTTTTGCTGATTGCTTCAAATTGAACCACCGCTGCACGTCATCGTAGAATAGGAAAATCACCCACACCAGATAAATCCCAATCGCCATCCGCCTGAATAAGCCTTTGCCTAATTTTCGGTGTGTGGAATTGTGGGTTTGCAGAAGGTTCTCCTGCTCGTTATCTGCAACTTGTCTCTGCTCGTTGTACCTTTCGAGCCGCTCATGCATTTCTAAGAGATCTCTCATCACGGCCTGCATGCCCCCCTCTTGCTGCAGCTCTTCGTGCGTCCCAGTCAGTTTGGACTTCAGTCTTATTATCTCGTCCTTGATCACGCTGCACATCACTCCTGCATAGGAAGTCTGCTTTAGGTAATTTTTCTCTGTATCTAGCCGTTTTATTACTCACCTCCTCATTAGTCTCCATTTGGTTCGTACTGTACTTGATGGAATGTTCCAGCACTTTCTCTTCTTGCTACTCGCCTTTATCTATGCTGGTACCATAGATTGGCTGGTACTTTCAAGGTTATGGTGCGGTCGTCAAGGTCTTCTGTGGATGGTTTCTATTTCCGGTCAATTTGAAACCTGATTTTGTAAAAATAGCCCCACTATCACTGATAACATTTATTTTAATTACATTAACAGTATGTTCTTAACTAGGTGTGTACAATTAAGCGTATTTTCCTATATTCGCATATATTCCCTAAACAAAAATAATATGGAATTCTTGTGGAATGATATGTTTTTTACGTTTTTAAGGCTGACGTTGTTTATACAGCAGTCTTGTGCAAAATGCAAACAGTTTAAGTCAATTATATGAAAACGGTCAAATTTAAGTGTCTGATCCCTCCGATAGCTCGATGATTGGCGGATCTGCAACAAGCCAATATGGCTTTGACAACACTGAGAACACTAAACATGTGTTTAAGTTTGCAGAAGCATTTGGCCTGAGTTAAGCTAGAATTAATTTAAGCGTTCTGTGGTCGGCTGGCAAACAGTTGATCCACAACACTGCTATCAGCCAGTGTGCTAATATCACCAACATCCCTGTCGTTAATGGCGATTTTCCTCAATATCCGCCTCATTATTTTGCCGCTCCTTGTCTTTGGGAGCGCCGGGGCGTTCTGGATCACATCGGGCTGAGCAAACGGGCCGATCCGCTCCCGAATGTGCGTCTTCAGCTCCTTGAGGAGTTTTTCCTCAAATTTTCCTAAGAGACCGGCGGATGTTG
Source organism: Dendroctonus ponderosae (assembly GCF_020466585.1). NCBI lineage: Eukaryota > Metazoa > Arthropoda > Insecta > Coleoptera > Curculionidae > Dendroctonus > Dendroctonus ponderosae. The sequence goes on from NW_026019116.1 coordinate 5,592,821, forward strand.
AATGATTGGGCTGGTGGGCCTGGCGGCCGCCACTTACCAGTCTCGGTTAGCGTGATGAAACAGTAAAGACACTCTCCTTTGACTGGGTGCGGTTTGGCGACAACAGCCGCCTCAGCCACACCATGGTGCTCAGTTAGCACAGCTTCTACTTCTGCGGTGGACATCAGGTGCCCTGAGACGTTTAGCATGTCGTCTACACGGCCAGTTACCCATAAGTAGCCATCAGCGTCGCGTTTTGCCCCTGTAATTGGTGCAGATTTTGTCGCTTTATTTCCCCCGCTTGATGCGCTCGTGCAGAAAATTACCATCTCCTGTGCAGTAATATCCGGGAAATTTGGAGAAATAGGTCAGCTCGTATCGATCATGATTGCCATACAGGGTGCGCATCAATCCGGGCCAAGGTCTGGAGAACACCAAGTAGCCCTCGCCCTCGCCCTTGATTTCCTTGCCGCTCTCGTCCAAGATAACCGGCTGCACGCCGAAGAACGGAAACCCCTGGAAAACGACCACTTAGTCCCGCACTTTAGTAGGGAATGGGGCAAAGCGTACAGCCGCTCCAGGCTTCATGGGATGCGCTCCCGGCAGTGTGGTCAACACGTGTCCTCCGGTCTCCGTCTGCCAGAAAGTGTCCACGATTGAGCACCGCTCTTGTCCCACTAGTTTATGGTACCACAGCCAGGCTTCTGGATTGATGGGTTCCCCCACCGACCCCAACACGCGAAGCGTGGACAGATCGTGCCTGGAATTGGTTGAAACCCAGATAGCACTTGATATTCCATGAATATCCCAGAATGTTCAAAAAATATACAGAACATTGCGGGAATATCCTGGGAATATACATGGTTGAACATTCCTAACATGAATGTTCGTAGATAAGTTCTATATGGTTGAGGCGGATTCATTTTTTTACAAAGCTTCTTTTTGGGTATTTCGCCTCAAAAATTTTTGTCTTGAAAAAAGGCAGAATTTCCTCACGTCTTTTATTACAGATTGATAAATAGTGCTCCTATTTCGCAATAAGAACGAATTATTTATCAAAAAGTACTCAAGAA
>NW_026019116.1:5594871-5596740 GCF_020466585.1 Dendroctonus ponderosae
CATATATATTCACTGAACATACACATGTACATTCACTGAACATACCATGTACATTCCCAGAACATACCATGAACATTCAGTGGATTAACTCTGACAGACTCTTGGGACATACATGGAATGTTCGTACTATGAGCTCATGTATGTCCCAGGAATATGCTTGTACATCACATGAATGATCCAGGTATATTCTGGAAATATCATTTTGCTATGTGGAACCACCTTATTGGGATTAGGGAGGTTGCAAGGTGCACGCACCTGGTAACTAGATGGTCATCGAACTTCATTAAGGCCCTGATGGCGGTCGGTGCCGTATAGAACTGGCTCACTTTGTACTTGTCCACCACGGACCAGAACCGATCGTTTCCTGGATAGAAGGGCGTGCCCTCGAACTGAAACGGGAACAGACAGTGATTTGGGGAATTTTCCCGCACCGATTGAGGCCAAGGGTCTAGCGCGGCTGATTATGCGAGAATCTTATTACATTCAATTGGCTGCTAAAACTACGAACGTAGAGAGTGACTGAACAGAATTTCGTCATACGAAAACAGGCCATTGTTTGGTAATTTTTGCCCAAGTAACAAGCGCTGGGAATTATCTGAATTTCGACGCGGTTACATGGAAAGGCTCTAGACGTGCCCAGCAAGACCAATACTAAGAGTCCCACTGTTGCTTGTTCTTGCATACATAGTATTGATCTTAAGATTCAATATAGAATGGCCTTTCGCAAGAGCCATGTAGATCAGGACACTTTGGGTCTTAGTCGTGCTTTTTTGCAAGAACTCACTCATCAGTAGAAGGCTCCCAAGCTTACCAAAACCGATGTGGCCGCATTCGCTAAGGGCCCGTACACCACGTAGGAGTGTCCAGTGATCCAGCCAATGTCCGCAGTACACCAATAAACGTCGCTCGGCTTATAGTCGAACACAAACTTGAAAGTGGTGGCGGCATAAAGCAGGTAGCCGCCAGTGGTGTGCACCACCCCTTTGGGTTTTCCGGTCGATCCGCTGGTGTAGAGCATGAACAGCGGATCTTCCGCTTCCATCCACTCGGGGTAGCAGCTGGTGGACGCTTGGGGAACCACCTCCTGCCACCACACGTCCCGTCCTGCTGCCATGGGTGTCTGAAATTTGGATCCCCTATACTTAAGTAGCTGTAGGAGGAACCTTGCAGCTCTTAAGGACAGGCGACTTGCTCCTGAACTCACCCTGTTGCTGGGCTTCGGCTGGACAGCGCCCTTAGGTACAGTGACTCGCTCCAAATGCGACACGACAATGCACGTTTCGACATTGTGGCCCTCCTTGGAGCATTTGCTCATCGCATGATCGCAAATGCTCTTCAGCTGAAGCATTTTTTCGCCCCGCCAAACTCCGTCGGCGGTCACGATCACGCGCGCCTCACAATCGACAATGCGCTCGGCGAAAGAGTCTGAAGAGAATCCTGCGAACTGAGGCAGAGGGTGAGGTTGATGGTGGAGGAGGAGGGTGCTGGTGCGAAACGTACCACTAGTGAGTGGACGGCGCCGATTCGGGCGCAGGCCAGCAAAGTGACCACCGCCTCGAGAATCATGGGCATGTAGACGGCGACGCGGTCCCCCTTTTTTACGCCTCTCGATTTGAGAACGTTGGCGAAACGGCAAACCTCCTCCAGGAGGTTCTTGTAGGTCAGCCGGCTGTAGTCATCCGGGTGGTTTCCCTCCCTGAGGAATTTTTCTTTTTAAAAACGCCCCTCTAGAAACGATCTTGGCAACCAAACTGTATACATATTTTTTAATCGGGCCGTTTATCTCCACGTGAATCTGCTTAGAAGCAATCGCAAGACGTGATATTTGACATTGGAATCCCCTTTCGTTTTCATTCATTCAGACAAAGC
>NW_026019116.1:5597739-5602877 GCF_020466585.1 Dendroctonus ponderosae
AGCGTCATGTTCAAGTGGATTTTGCAACTCAAAAAAAAATCACGCAAATCTAAAACTTCTTGAATTCAAGCATTTTTTGAGAAAACTGCCAACATCTTCTCATCCATGGTTCACTTTCTAAAAAGGCCATTTATTTCTGTCTAGAATGATGTACAAATGAACGTTCTTGCTCATTTTGCCTCCGAGATATGAGCAAAAACGAAACGGAAAACATGGAATTTTGCAATAATCAATGTGGGAATTTGAGTTCGTAACATTTTTTCGAACATTTGCATCTCCCTAGATAGAAAAGGTCTAAAATCCTGCTGGTACAATGAAAGAAACTGCAATTTTCCATGGAGAACGCTTGATAATTTAGTTCCCTGAAGGTGCAAATTGCGTTTAAACCTCTGTTTCGATGGCTCTTCCAAAAGATGACCAGAAAGACCAAGATGACTAGAAACGTGTAGGAATATTAATGTTTGAAAAATATTCCATCTGCTGGCAACATCGATGTGAAAAGCGGCGACTTATCCGGGGCTTATCTGGTGTACATAAAATTATCACATTCGATTCTGATGCTGATGTATCGTCAATTAAAGTCGACAAATCAGTTCAACAGAGTGATGAAGCACTGATTGTCATTGACAATCACATGATTAAGTGCGTGCTATCTGGATTGGCGGAGGGTCGTGGTAGAGGACACGCGTGATTTCCGATCCAAAGTTTTCGAAAATTGTTACAAATAATCCAGAGCGTTTATCAAACCGAAAATGATTAAACACTGCTTAATTAAGACGGCTGGTCATTTTTCTACTGGTTTCAAAGGAATGAGACAAGCGCCTAATAAAAACGACTTATTTATTAAACAAATAATGTGATTCATACAATGTCGCTTAACCTACTAGAATCGACCCTTTTGCAAGACCCGTGTTGCCCATGAATCATCAGTAACCAAAGCAATTATCATCATCCCAGATCCCAGTTAGTGTGTCCACAGCGCGCAAACTGCTAAGACTGGAAGGGTCTGGCAAGAGCACACTGTGGGTGATTAGATGCCTCGATGCGGGGGAAAATGAGGGCAAAAGAACTTACTTATGTAACAGGTATCAACAAAACAGGAAAAAAACTGTGCCGATCGAATCGCGTTCACCCAACAACACTTCGCTCGTTCTAACACATTTAACAAAAATTCAGCGGCGCGTTCGGTGCTGTTGGGCCATGAATTTATTGTTGCCGAACAGCAATGAACACGCCGGCGAACGGCTCTTATGTCAACAATCACAGGTATTCCTAAGAATTATCTTACCGTACGTAACAAATATTTATGAGAATAATAGAAATCTGTACAGGTTTTCACAAAATCTATCTATAATATATTGTACAATGTTCCTTACGGTCTAGAAATTAACGATAACGCGTCGCTTGCTGGTAGATACTCGGCCTGGCTTCGAGAGAGTCTGCCAAATACGCGTTAAGTCGCTTTCGTTGCTTCTATAACGTCCTTTTAGAAAATCGATTAGTTGGTAGTTTTGTTAAATTTTAATCAGTACTTCAGTCTTATAATTTACTTTAAATTCTGGAACGTCGCAGCTCTCTCCCTCGTTAAATAATTGAGGTTTCTCCATTAAGACGATCAAAGATCGAACCGATACCAGATGGATTGTTGGCAAACTGCAGTTTCGTTGTTGCTCGGTGTAGGCACTGGGTTGAGCAAAGAACTGCACCAAACCGAAAGGAAATTGATGCAGTTTCACGTGCCTTTCGACTTATGTACCAGCAAGCAACCAAATATCCATTGCCCAAACAAGCTGCACTCTTTCAATTCATTTAACGTTCGTGGACGATTCGCACTGGTCAAGTCCACATACCCATCTGGTCATCGGAGTGAAACACAACAGCAAATTTGAGTTTGGAAGGGCTTTTTCAAGACCTGCTAACTATTAAGTACACCTTTCAGCTGGGAATAACCGAGTCTAAATCTCTAAAAGAGATGTTGGTGGTGAATTCTTTTGAAGTGTGTGTCTCACTCCCAGTTCACGCTTCCATAGTGTTCAGGGGGGATGAAAAAAAAACGCATTTCCCTCCTCTGTTAGGGTATCCGCCGACCAACTAAAGATTATTTAAAAATTTTCTAATGTAAATCAGTCTTCTGCAGGAGCGCCTCTCGCTCTCGCTCTCGATAAACGGATCCTCCTCCTCCGTCTCTTCAGTGCCGTTTCATCTGTTCCTCGTCCTCCTCGCTTAAGTATGGCCCATGTTCAGTCTCTATTGTACTCATTGCCGCGTCTCTCTACGATGGCCGATGCCTCAGCAGGTCTGACGGCGAATATTGCTCCTCCAACTGCAAAAGAAAAAAATTTCGTTAAAAATCGCGAAAAAACCTTTGAATGGGAGACTCGAACAACCTTTGGCATCTTCAGGCTTTCGGTGCCGCCAACGAGCGGCCCATTGCAGAACGGCATTTCGGAGGGCGACAATTGAGGAGGCTGCGAATCCACACTGGTGAGTCGCTGCCTCTTTACGTGATCGGGCGACTCATTCGAGCCCCTCTTGCCGTTGGACTTTGAAATGCGCAGATGTGGAGGCTTCGCTGCCTGCAAAGACAAGTGGGTTTTTCATTTTTGGTTCCTTGTTTACGGCCAACGCTGTCTTATGGCCGGTTTTTGAAACGACCTTTATAGTTCCAATAGCCTAAACGGCTCTATAAGTCGGAAAAATGGGTTTCTGAAACGTTCGATAAGAGCTGGCGGTTCGATATATTGAAGAACCGATAAAGGTGCGCTCTCGGACCTTGATCGGTTCTATACATAGAGTAAGTAAAATAATTTACTTTCTTTTCTTATTTTACTTTCTCTATGGTTCTATAAGTTGTAGGAGCGGCGCACGCAAGCGTATTCAGTCTGTATCTATCTTATCTTATCTCTTATCAGTCTTTATCTATGAGCGTATTTGCTATTAATGTCAAAAGTCATCGCAAATCAGCTGTGAGCAGAGAAAACGTTTTGGGAWAACAATAATAACATTTTTGGGAGCGAAAYTGGTGCGTGAAAGTGAAGAAAARTTTTGGAAAATTCCACTTCGGACTCATCTGACGAGGAAGTTTTTGATGTTCTCAGTAATKAAATAACTCGCCATTTTCGAGCACGGAATGATCATTTTGTGAAATTCAGCGAAGATGAATYCCGAGATCGTTYTCGTTTAACCAAAAACGTTGTTCACTACTTAGAAGGCTTAGAAGAGTTACTTAAGGATCAAATTGAGCCAGTGACACAGAGAAACCATAGTTTATCTGTTTTTATAATATATATATAAGGTTTTATGCATTTCATAACAATGCCAACTTTTGATCAAGAAATAAGGCAAGTAAAATCGGATTTTTATGCCATTAGAGGATTTGCAAATGTATTGGGCTACATTGATGGATTTCACGTTCCAATACAATCACCAGGAGGAAGCAATGCAGAACTATATAGAAATAGAAAGGGATATTTTTCTGTCAATGTACAGGTGATTTGTGATGCAAAATTATGTATACGAAACATTGTTGGAATGGAATAAAAGTTGGAAGCAGAAGAAAGAGTTTGATACTCGGCCATCCACGGTACAATATTTTAAATCCATCTATGTATTACATAATAAAAAATGTTTTGCATTTAAGCAAATGGACTGATAACACTAGGCAAAGCAAGTCACTCTAACCCGTCTCTTCTTCTTCGTTATATGGCTTTTCCCACAGATTATCAAGCTTTACCTACTTTATCGACTCGATAAGTTATAGAACCTACAACTTCAGCGGACCGATAGTTATCGAACCAATAAGGGCAATCGTCCAGAAACCGGGCATTAATAGGGTACATTCGATTAGGAACAATGCTTTGCCCATTTGAAGGAACGTTTGAGACTGGGAAAAGGATCTCACTTACTGGAAACTCGGGTGTTTTGTTTACAAATAAGGCCGGGACTTTGGCAATTGGACTGCATTGAGGATCGGATCCAGAGCATGGACTAGCGGAGTCATCCATTTCCGGAGAGGGAAGATTCTGCATCAGCTCATTGATGGCCAATTCCAGAGCTTGCGGGTCCTCCGTCCGATCCACCTTGGATGGCGAAATCGTGGGCAAAGCCGGCACATTCTGCTTCCAGGCCTACAATAAAGCCGGTTGAGGAAGAGCTTCGCCGCAAAACGGGCGTTCACTTACTGGACCCGCGTGTTCTGCTTGCGGCAAATTGGCCAACGAGCTGGTGAACAAAGCGCTGAAGCGTCGCTTCATTTCGTTGATCAGCTCCTTGCCCTCCTGCTCATCCACCAGGACGTTGACGCACAAGAACGACTCGACAATGCCGTTTTCGTCGATCTCCAGAAACCCGAACGTCTTCAGGTAGATGAAGTTGCCGTTGCGCGACTTGAGACGATAGCAGGAGTTGCCTTTGCTCTCGCCTTTGTCATACACTGAAACAGAAGAGCCGATTAGAGCGCGAGCTCGATGCGCACTCGCATGTGGGCAGCGGTTACTTTGTCTCAACGCGATCATCACGAAGCGCACTTCTTCCTTGTGCATGTACTGGAAGGCGCTGTGGCCTTGGATCTCGTCGATCATGTAGCCAGCGATCAGCGATATGCGCTGATCGCAACCGACTATCCGCCCATCGATCAAATGTCTAGTCCGGTACTCGTCTCTAGTGGCGATCACTAGCCGGTCCACCAGCGGCTGAGGACGGGTGATTTTCACCAGAAAAATCAAAACCTGCAAATTAAAATTGTTATATTTTAACAGGTAAAGAGTAGCTGAAGCGGCTGGCACGCGAAAGTAAATTGAAAAACTATGATAAGTTTGAATAATCGCGAATGTTCGGGATCCCTGCTGTATTCAATGCCACTTTGATATCTTTTTCCAAACGAGTTTAAGCGAACAGAGTCAAGAAGACGCTAATTTATACAACACATGCTTGCAGTTTGGTGGTGGTTTATTAAGCTTGTAATCGACAGGCTCTAAAATTAAGCTCCAAAGTGTGTACTGAGTGTTTTATATCTGTGTTTTTAAACTAAATATTGTAAAAATACCCTATAAGTGCTGTGTACCCAAGTGCAAAGGAAATTATAGTGGCGAATCAACAGTGAGTGTGTTCAGTTTCCCAAAAGACGATGGGTTGTTAAA
>NW_026019116.1:5603876-5608273 GCF_020466585.1 Dendroctonus ponderosae
TAAAGATTATCATAAATTCTGTCACCAATACTCTTTTAAATAATTATTGTGGCAAAAGAAATGACACCATTGGAAAGGGGAATAAAAGAAAGTTAAATACTCTCACTAAATAAAGTTGGTAGATTATTAGCAATTGTATTCTTGACTATTTAAAACAATTAGAACGCTTCGGAAACATGAAATATTAAGCTATAACTCAAATTAAACTATTTGTGGCTAGTTAACTACGTTCATTCTTTATTTCGGTGGTAACGGTTTAAGGCATTCATGCATTCTTTGATCAATTTGTTCTCAGGTTGAAACGACTTCTTGATAAATTTTATTTTGCAGCATTCGCCAACGAAAAAATCCGGAGGCGTCAGATCCGGTGATCGTGGTGGCCACTTGCAGGTCCATGTGTTCCAATTCAACAGTTTCTCTGTGAAGTGAGTATTCAATTGATCTTTTATATGAAGAGGGAAGAGCGTTATGTCTAGAGGCGCCAACTTCTTGAATTATTATTATAAAACGGATTTTGATTGATTTGGAAAAATCGAGTGAAAAGTTGCCGAGCATTTTGGTTAGTTCTAAACGCAAATTGTGAGTGTGTTTTTGGACTTGGCCGAAACCGATCAATCCTTTGGCTGGAAAACGGGATTCTTGGCAACTTTTCAAGCGTTTTGAGCAACTGTTAATCAAAATCGGCCAACAAATGCTGCGAGACCATAAAGACATTTTCTCTAATTTGTAATTTAGATGATTTTTGCACCAACAACATCTGATGTTTGGTGCGAACTTTGCATTTTAATTCATCAAACCGATTGCGAAATTTCCTCTCTATGAATTCGTGAACTTTGCAATTGACGTGCAACTTCGCTCATACAGCAGCGTAGAATTGCAAGTGCATTTTTTCGCCAAATACGCCGTGTTTATGCAGCAGCTCAGGGAAAAGTGCGCGAATCGAACACCATGTTTACATCTGGGGGGAATGTGGCGCTGTTTTTCCTGCATATATTAGATAATAAATATTTTCCAATTCGCATTGTGAATGCAAATGTTTGGCATCTTTGACCACTGGAACGGCGTTTTTCGTAAACAGTCAATCGGAAATATACTCAGCATTTGGGTGGCTGTTTATCAGCTATGTATAGCTGACATTTAGAGTAAGTCGAAAGGTATGTTGTTTGCGATCGAAAAAAACCCCCGTCCGACCAAAGCGATCTGAATAATGTTGAAGCAGCCTTGCGTTGGGAGGCATGAAGATAAATTGCTACTAGTTTAACTTGCCTGTTACTTACTTCTGAGTTCATTGCGGCTGGTAGGGACGACGTTGAAGATGAACAGGAGCCCTGCCCGTTCTCCTCATTGTTGTTCACATTCTCCCTGCCAGCCAAAAGGTTCTTATGGACGCCCATCATTCGCACCGATTCGTACTGGGGCGTTTCCGATTTGGGGCCGGCTCGCTTTATCTTCACCGTAAAGTACTTTTTCCAGCCGGGCATCATCTGGAACACGGATATTAGCGTTGAAATTCATTCGGGTGCTAATTGGCTGGCAAATACGGAAATTTCAAACAATCAAAGATACGCATTAAAAAAATTAGCGGCTCACTAGTAATGCGCGATTTTTTAGCGAGTCATTATCTTCTACCGAGAGTTTCGTTGCTGATAATTGCCCCAAAATCCCCCGATCGCGTGAGTTAAATTTTGGCAAAAACTCACCTCTCCATCGCCCGTCAGATACATGCGCAGCTTCTCGTGGTCCTCAAGGGCCGTGACCGTGAACAGTGATTGGCCCATTAGATCAGTCTGGAAATGGCAAAGGGAAATTAAAAAATCCGACATATTTTATTCGGCCTGCAAAGTAGGCCTGGGTAACTCAGCGATTTTTTAAGAGTTGGCGCAGTGCTGCGCAAATGGCCGGGTGCGCCAACCCAACGCACCCGCGCAGTAACGCTGGGAAAATGTTGATGACTTTTGTGGATTTATTTTAAAGGCCATTTATTAATAATATTTTAAAAATGTCTTCAGATTTCAGAATGTTCCAGTTTTAGCCTAGTTACTCTTTCTTCCGTATGCTCAATTTCTTAAAGTTTCCCTTCAAAATGCTGACAATCTTTCTGAACAATCTGAATTCTTCGTCGCTTTGTAAAAAGTTTTAAAATTCCGTTTGCAGCGTCGAATTTGGAACAAAAATCATACAATTTTCAAATCAAAAAACGAACAGAATGAGCGAAAGTTTCTAACAGATTATTTGGAAATGTTGCCACCTCCATTCCTCTGAAGACTGTAGAGTTTGTTAAAAAATGTGGTTTTTTAGTTTTGACTGAATTTTTTTTGCTTCACTTTCTAGTCAAAAACGCTCTATTTTGAAGAGTTTCACTTAAAAATACTGAAGACCTGGAGGACTTTTACACGAAAAATTACAAGGTAAATTTACGGCTTTGTCAAAATTTTACAAAAACATTTTTCAGTGCCAAATTGGGGACAAAAACGAAAATAATTCATACCGATTTTTCCCGACAACCATTAATGTTTTCTCCAAAACCGATCACAAAACAAAGTTTTTAAACGAAAACGCAAAAAAGCGTTATTATCTGATAGCTTTCGTCTTTTTTTAACAATAATTGTGTTTTGCGTCAAAAATTACTAGAAAATTCGCCTCATTCATCGGTTTGCAGAGAACGTTAGAAAACCCTTTTTAGCTTCGAATTTGGCACAAAAATCAAATAATTTTATTCAGTTTTTTAGCGAAAGTAGTTAAGAAAAACTATATTGAAAAAACGACCAGAGTGCAAAAGTGTACAAAAAAATTTTCGGAAAATTCGCCTCCCTCATTGCTCTGAAGACTTTAACAGTTCCTTTAAATTTTCAGGTGATTCCAGTTTTAGCAAAGTTTCTATTAAGCAACTCTTTCTACGCAAAAATCGCATTAGTTTTACTTAAAATACTGGCAACCTTCAGGTATTTTCTGTGAAAAATTATAAGATAAATTTCATTGGAACACTCGCGTCCTTAACCGCTTGCAAATATTTTTAGATGAACTTTTGCAGCTTCGAATTATGGACAAAACCTTAATAATTATTTCTAGGTCTTTCCAAAAATATTCCCCCGAACTGAAAAAGCGAAAGTTTATAAGCATTTATTGGGAACACTCTTGGAAACTGGGGTTTCTTCACTTTTAGGTCAATATTTCTGAACAACACTGTCTCTAAACAGAAAACCCGCGTTTTCCGAACTTTTTCTGTAAAATACTGCCAAACTGAATCTTTTAGGCAAAAAATGAAGATTGATTTTACAAAAAAACTCGTCGACTTTTTTTGGACTTAGTTCTGTTGCTGGGAAAATCTAGATGACTTTTTTTAGTTGTTTGAACAAGGTATTTACTACCTTACGTTACTCAGAAAAAAGTCAATAACCCTTTTTTACATGTGAACATTCCAGTCGCTGGTCTCTTAAAGCTTTAATAAATCACTTATAACTCATTAACCGATGAGTTATAACTCGTTAACTCAGAGAGCGGCAACAACTCAATAGCGCAACTCAACACAGTGTTGCCCAGGCCTACTGCAAAGGACTCACTTGCAGATGCCCTAACAGGGTCTCGACCGTGTGCGAAACGAAGATGACTTTGCCCACCGGGCTCAGAATGAGCATGAAGCTGCCCATTTCGTCGCATATTAGCTGATCGAGAAGGAACTGATCGACTTGGGGCGGCAAATCCATCTGGGGCGTGCCGTTTCGCTTGACCAAAGCTGGAAAATGATTGATTAATCAGCAAAAATGTGGACATTTTTGTGCAGCCGGACTTACTTTGGTAGATCCGCAAATGGGTGGCAGCCAGTCGAAGAATGCTGGTTTTGTCCAGGCGTTTTTGACTTCGGGCCACCAGTGGGATCAGTTTGGCCAGCTCGTTGATGAAGGCGTTCAGCCGATCGCGACGCTGTTTTTCCGCCTTGTTTCGCATTTCGCGTGTGTTGCTGGAAAACCAAATTATATTTTCATTTATTTAGATCAAATTTCTATTGCGAAAGTGCAGCTGCAATGGCGTGAATGAGTGGAGAAAGATCGCATTGTAACCGCGTTTTTTTATTGCATATTTTAGTTGTCTAGATACTTTTACACTGTCTCAAGCTTACTTTTTTGTTCTATTACTAGTCCATCCAGCGGGACGGAAATTTTCGGGGGTAATACCACGAGAGCTTTGAAATTACCGATAATTTTTCACGATTGCATGTTTTCCATAATTGAAATTTGTAAGGAAAACATGCCAGAGTGAAAAATTATATGGTTAATTTTAAAGCTCGAGTGGTATTTAGTGAGATTATTTCTCGAATGAAATACGACATTAAGAAATAAATAATTAGTACATATAATATTTAACAAGAAACTCATTTATTAATGGAATAATAAAAGTTA
>NW_026019116.1:5609272-5611394 GCF_020466585.1 Dendroctonus ponderosae
AAAAATCGCCATTTTTGGTTCATTTTAAGCCAGTTTTGCGCGGTCACGATGTTTAACTGGCGATATTTTCCTTATTACAGATTTGAGCATCTTGAGGCCGCAAACAATCCATTGAGCTTAAAAAAACTCGCAGGGGAAATTTTGAAATTTTCCTAATGATAGTCGATTTAAAAAAAAAGTTTCTGAAATGTCGCAAACTCCTCATTATTTTGTTCTTGAGGGAACAAGGAAAGCAAATGAGCTCATTGGAAAACCTACTGGAAGGTTCACATTGGTAAAAATCGACATTTTTTGTTCATTTTAAGCGATTTTTGGGCGATTACGATGTTTAACCGACTATAGTTTTCCTATTTAAGACTCGAGCATCTTAAATATGTACATGAGGGAACTACTTAGTCTGGAAAAAACATTCTTAAGGGTGGGGGTCGATTTGTTAAAAAATATCAACTGTCAAAATGCCTCGAATTCTACATCACTTTCGTTTCGAGGGAGCCAAAAACGTAACGCGCTCATTGAAAAAGTGGTACTCTTTGTTGTGTGAGCCTCTGCACATTTAGTCAGAGCACTTGGAGTTTACGGCCGGTGCGGGTGATCTTGGGCGAATTGTGGGAATGCCGCAAAGTTCGAACGCTCGTATTACTAGCGGGCAAAATTTAGATATGTCCTTAACCGAGTTGAGAAAATGTAAAAAAGTGTAAGTAGTTTCGAACAAGATCCCTAATTTCTGTAATTTTTGGTCGTGGATCACAAAAATTCCATCATTCATTCTTCCCCCGTTTCGAACGCTCATCGTTGAACAACATTCGTCCTCAACAGGTAAAAAAATATTGAAGAAATTCAGCAGAAACAGTTTTTTTGTTTGCCCATTGGACCAGTGCCCCGAACGTTGTTCCAGCCGACTGTTTCCTTTTCGATTGACATTGAAAACTGGAAACTATTTTTCTCGACGACAAAGAGTGGGGCAGCATCCACCCAAAGAGGTGGAGGATGCATCTCGGTCGGAACGGCGGATTCGTCGCCTTGACGCGTCGTCATAGGGACGACGCTTGGCGTCCCCGAAACGCGCCCGGTTGCCCGCTTTTCCGAGCGGTTGGCGCGATTTCGATTTTCCAGTAGGCGACTTTCCAATCGGCCTCAGGAAAACTCGGTAAATTATTCAATGGGCGCGTTTCTACCCGATCGAAATCATCCACCTTGGTAGCGACATAATCGGCTCGATCTAGAGCCAGCCGGTATATGTATACCTACTTCGATTGATGATCAGTCAGTCAATTTTCCTCGGTGGAAAAACTGCGCACAGTTTTCCTCAAAATACATAAACACTCCGATTGGAAATCGTCGCCTGGCACGTGCCCTAATCCAGCGGCTCTGAGTAAACTTACCGGGTTGTTTGGATTGTTCGCCGATGGCGAAAGAAAACAAGTGTCGCAAATTAATTTCCAAACCGCCGACTTGAACATGTTTCAGGGCTGCAGGTGCCCTCATTGCTTACTCGCACCACAAACAGCAATTTAACACGCAAATCGCCAACGAAGTGTGAGTCGTGAAGATTGACTCGGTTTGTGATTGCTTTCGTGTAAAAAGTCTAGAAGTCTAGTTTGTCTGAGTCACTTCTGAGCTCAGTGGATTGATTTCGACCTCAGAAGCGCCTCTATATGCATTCAGAACGGGTGTGTGTCCATAATGAAGAAGAGATTAAAGATCGGACTCGCTCAAACTGGACCATAAAATCGGTTATTTCGGTTCAGAGGGACCAGTCTAGTGCGTGAATTTCTCAGCTCAATGGACTGCTTGGTATCTAAGAATTTCCCCAACCTTCTTATACCGGGTGTTCGATTCCAGATTAGTCCGGCAGAAAAGCCAGTTAAATTGGGTCAAAATGTGAGATTCCTTCGGATCACATCGGTTTAAAGTTTTTATTTCAGAGCAGTGTTGGGCAAAAAATGTTTATTTAAATTAATAAAAAAATCATGATTTTTTTGATTTTCATTAAATCAATTGATAAATCCGCTTGATTAGCTGTTTTAAAGTCATTGCAATTGTTGCCGAGAAGATTCAAGCTACGTTGAACCGATTCTCCGATATCCGAAGTGTCTGATATTCAAATTTCGCTTTCTGGGTC
>NW_026019116.1:5612393-5613601 GCF_020466585.1 Dendroctonus ponderosae
TCATCGAATCGGTGCACAAGTAAATGTTGATGAATAGGACAGACAGCGAAAAAATTATTATACAGGGTGATTCAAAATCCCAAAAATGGCGTCATTCATCTGGGGGGTTTTTACAGAGTGCCCGACAAATACGAAAAAATAGAAAAACATTTTTCTAGCCACATTAACGTAAATACCTGTTGCTTCTTAAATATCTCAAAATGCTCAGGTGAAAATGAAATAGATTAGGGTAACCGGTAAATATCATGTCAACAATACGCAATACCTCCTATAAAGAGTTATGGCTCAATGGCTACCAACCAAACATGGGACCTTTTCAAAATGCCTACTACTCAAGAACAAAGTTGAAATTCGATTTTCAATAGTTAATTTCTTCTAGAAATTTTCGCAAAATTGTTTTCAATATCTTCCTCGTAGGTAGGTATTCTCTAAGTGAGCCCCTATAACCCGACGCCAATTTGGGACCACCCTGTATAAACCGACTGATTCCACTGGTTAGATTGCGATAATCCCTTACCTACATATAAAATGATTAGTTTTACAACTAACTTTGCGTTATCCAGGGTTAGGTGTCTTATCGGGAGATAGTAAAAAAATAAACAGCGCAGCCGATCTAGGAAAGTTGCAAAACAAGTACACAGTGACCCTCTTGGAAAGCGAATAGATTAAAAATCATGGGAGAAAACTTGAAAATATCCGTATTTCACACGAAAACGTCGATCGACTTTCATCGGCGGTTAGCGGAGTCGCACAGAAAAATCGTTAATAAATTTAACAACTCCTGCGGTGACGCGATTGTCAACAGCCATTCATTCCGACCACAACAAGCCCCAGTCTTCTGATGATTTTCTGATCTAGCCAGCTCTATTGGTTCCAACTAATCCACTTTGAAGCTCCTTTATCTGCTATCAAATAGATGAATACTATCGATAACAAAGTTGGCGGTGCAACCGAATCCACGTTGAGAACTTGTCAGTTCCGGCGCCTTTGTAATCTTGAATGCAGTTTGATAAAAGAACTAACCAGGGCTAATACCGATTGAATTGCAATCGATTGCAATTATCAATGATAAAGTGAAACTGCGACTTTGGCCACATGCTGGCAACGGTGAGCGGAACACGATGGCAACACTGCCTGGCATAGGAATCTGAGATTGGCGGTTTTGGCCAAAAATCAGCCTCAATTTGCCCCGGTGCTTAAAAAGTTCG
>NW_026019116.1:5614600-5617555 GCF_020466585.1 Dendroctonus ponderosae
AAGAATCTGGCTTTGGAGCCTATCAGTGAGCTTCATGGAAACTCGGGAATGTTGCCACCAGTTATTAAATTCAACGCTCGCTGCAGTCCTTTCAAATAAATTATGTTTGTGTGTATTTTTAGAGTGAAAATATAGTTTCTTGAAAAAATGAACTTTGATTTAAATCTTGATTTTTTTCCAAAAAAGTCAGGTGATTTAAATCATGATTGAAATCACTTGAAAAAAATCAAGCCAACCCTGTTTCTGAGCGCGCTTAAAGAGTGGTTTTCGACCTCGTAATTCAACATGTGTATACAAAATGTGAGCACGCAACGATTTCGACCTCAGAAGCTCCACAAAACGCATATACAGCATCTATCACCTCAAATAGGGCGGTTATTGTTGTGAAGCATCGAAAAAAATTCGCAACGATTTTTGTTCCCGAATGACAATAGTCATCATTGAATGCTACGGATTTTTTTGGTATTTTCCGCCGTTACATTCATTAAGTAAAATGAGCAGCTTTAGATGCAAAAGATCCGTTTTGTTCTCACATAGACAACGTTCGGCACATTCATGCTATAATTAAGTGCAAGCATACAATGTACTCGCACTAGTGGGTGCAAATAAACAAATTTTATGGCACTATTCCAGTGACGGGCAGTGGCGGCGTGCACTTGGAACCCAATCGAATATGAATTTTGAATATGAATTGCAGTGGCGTGCTCTTGACTAATATAGCGGTGCTGGTGGCGCACTTTGAGCCAAAACTGCCCAGTCATCGGCATAGAAAAATTGCTGTCATCTGTTGCGACAACATTCCAAAAATCCCTCCGTTCCAATTCGCAATAACAGGTAGACATCGCGCATTTATAAAATGATCGCCGCAATTCGGTGCCAAAACCGAAACGCGCTGAATAGGCAATTTATGTAAATATTGTGGGTCATATTCAAGTAGATAATTTCCTGTTTGGTCGCTCGGAATTTCGCCGATTTCCATGGCACGCCGTCGAAGGTTCCACCATGGAAATCGGGGAGAGGAGAAAAAAGCACGATTTTCCACGAGTCCCACTCTTGGACCGATTTAGCTGCGGCTCGGCCTTAGAACACTACTGCCAATGTATAAATAGCCAATCTATCGACCAACTTAACATTAAAAGCATTTCAAATAATTTCGAATTGTTTTATTGCGAAAACAAAACGCCACAACCGCTTTTCAAATCCAGATTTAAAACTCATTTGCTAGCCGACAGCTGCAACCGCTCACTTGTGCATAGAACATCATAGTGTGGATTTTTCTCAAAGAAAAAATTCATTTCACTTGCGATTAGCTTGATCAGAGGAAAGCTGCAATTTTCTCCGGCTTTTCATCTTAATAGCCGTGTCTGTTGGACTTGCGGCTTTGGGACCGGATTCATTAACGTTTTCCTCAAAAAACAAAGAAGTCGAAACCAGTGCCAAAAAAAGTTTCCTTAAGATTTTTTTTGTTTGCGGCAATTAGTGGGTTTGGAACTGGGCGAAAACTGCTCTTTTTGTTCAAAAATGGCCAACGGTTTGACTTTTTCGAGCAGGAGCAGAAATCGTTCGGTCATTTTTGCAGAAAACGAGGAGTTTTAGCCCAGTTCTTCCAGGTGAAATAACGTCAATGCTTCTCAAGAGGCAGATTAATGGAAATGGTGTGTAATCTTGACAGAGTGACCGAACTAATTATTAAGTTCGACTTCGCATGTACATTTCGAACTCCTTATAATGCGATAGGCGTTATCTTGAACAAATAGAATGTAATTTTTGCAAATAAATGGCGCAAACTGGAGATAAAGCCGGTAGATAAATAATTGAGAATCCTTTGAGAAAACAAGGCTCGGTGTCGTCAGGCGCGAGATGTCTGTTGCACACACTATTCTATCATCCGGAAATGCTCTTCAGGCAGTTACTTTTGTGATATTTGGCCACTATTTAAATGGGTCTCCCCCTGTAGATGCGTTTGTCAGGCTCACGCTCCACTGGCAAGAAAACCTGTTGACTGAATTTCCCGCGCTAGTTGCGATCAACACACTGTAGAGTAGTAGGAAAACGCAATTTACTGGAAATTCGGTAATTTTGAGATTGCCACTCGGCTGTGAAGGTCAAAAGGTTCCAACAAACAAAATATAAATGTTCGGATTGTTGCCACATGTAGGCGGTTTGACTGGTGCAATTTTCCATTTGCGACCTTTCGAGATAAGCAGCATCAATTATCGTCCCCTTGGGCTCGATGCCGACGTTTTGCATACAATTGCATCATCAAGTTTTGCACTTTGAGCTCCCAGATCCCAACCATCATGTAGAACATTGAAGCGCGAGTGCCAAGATAAATTGAATGCGTTTCAAGTCCACTCATGATCGATTTTACGTTTTATCCGCCTGCCAAATTTATATTTACGTGCTGAAAATCCTTCCGCCCTTTCAAGCTTTCAGCGAAACAATTTCGGTTTCATCTAGCCGAAAATTCTTAAGCAAATCTTGGCCGCTTCAACACCACGAGTACCAGAAAACCGTTAGGAGCGACGCCTATGATGTAATCTTGTTGACAAATGGTTGGCGAAATGATGGATTTCGGTTCTTCGAACTATACCAAGAAACTTTTAAATGTCGCAGACATAAAATATTGACCGCGCTAAGAGCATGACTGAGACAACGCCAAAATCTGCCCAAGCTGGCAACCAGGCAATCTCGGAAAAAACTTCAAAACCATCTAATTACCGAGCATGAGCTTACTTTTGAGTGAAACAATGCGATTAGATATCTGCAAGGCTGCTTGATACGTTGGGCCGCTCTCATCACAACTCGAAGTCAACAACAGTGTTGCCTAATTAACGATTATTGTTTTGTTTGTCGACAGTGCGCAGATTAATTGCCTTGTTTATGCAAAACGGTAATAGGTAAGCAGTGCGCATCAAAAGAAAGTCGATTTAACGATAAATAGTCAAGCTTTCG
>NW_026019116.1:5617655-5619621 GCF_020466585.1 Dendroctonus ponderosae
TTATTAAACTTTTAATTTTATTACTTATGTTTATTAAATATAATTTGAATATCTTAGGTATGTCAGGAAGACATTTTATGTCTAATTCAACATTGACACCTGTCAAATATTTTTTGTAAACAATGCAATTATCGTTGAGTGATTAATTGCACACTTCAAACGGACAGATTATCATACGAACGAAATATTCTTTATAATTATCTAGTTCTGCCCCCTTTGGATCTCGGTAATAAAACAGTGCTCACATTGTAGATTGGCCCTTTTCTAGCACTTTTCCTTAGAATTTCTCGCGGAAATGCCGTTTTCGACCAGAACTACAATGTTTTGTTCCGGGAAATATGCGAGACAAAACAATGGAAATCGGACTGTGATAGGCAAAGTCCATTATGTTTTAATCATGTTGCCACGCCTACATATCTATCTCTATATCTGTTTCTACTAGACGCATTTTGTAGCTGCTTGTTTCAGTTTTCCAATTAGGCAAATTTACGGTGTTTTGGAGAAAATCGATCTTTTTCGAAAGCATCGAACTCCACTCCTAGGAAATTTCCGGCAAAAACTCGAAGGCGTTAATCTAAATTTAACATGGATTCGTTAATCTTAAATGTTTTTGCCATTTCGATGCCACCGTCAACACTGCAAATTCGAGATTTAACGGGACAAAGTCGCAGAAGCCCGACGATTCAATTATTTCTCTTACAACTCTTTGCGATAGTTTAATTTTCTAAATATTTCACTTTGTAGCCTTTATTCGTTTGGGGCTTTTGTGGTTGAAATCCAACGATTTTTCGTTTAGTTGTTATGTTTTGTGGAGCGCGCAAAAGTCGTTGACGAGTGCAGTTAATGAAACCGCCCTCGTCCCACTAATTCCATCATGTGGAAATTGTCGGCACAATATCGTCCTGATTGTAATTCGTCCATTTTTGGATCAAAACATTGAGTTTGGACGTCATAAGAAACATGCAACCGATTTCGCCTGCTATTCAAAGACGCGTGCTGCGAACGTTCGGGCCAAATTGAGTATTGACGTGATTCCTCTCCTCCACATCGCCATAGAAACATTCCGTCTTGGGCCCCAAGATGAACGAAAAACAGATAGACAATCAATCTTCGCACATGGCTAATTGATTTCCCGCCAGTCGGGTTTTTGCCCTTATTTTCTTGTTTTTTTCTGTCTTCTCTTTTCTTTTTCTGTCCCCCGTTGACTGGCTGTCTGTCCGCTCGACAACAACCAAATCACGCATTGCTCTTATGACTGATCGTTTCGCGCCTTGAAAACCAACGCTTTTAACTCAAATGATATCCATTAGCCTTCGTGAAACAACTACATACATACACATACATACATGTATGTGTCCCAGTAGCAAAAACACACAAACAAACAATCGATAATCAGCGTTTGCGTATTGATATTAAAATAAATTTGGAATTGCTGATAACGTGGAGTTTGGACATGTTTTGCCTGTTGTTTCTAATCAAGTGGCAGCTTCACTTACTGTCCCTGAACCCGAAAAGGACATTTTGGCAAATTGTTGATCTGCAAAAAAACCACACGCGGTATTTTAGGGCCAAGTTCCTTCGATAAGTGCACAACGAATCAATGACTCTTCTGAAAAGATTCCCCAAACTAGTGGTCAAAGACGCCAAGATAGGGATTAGGAAACTTTCAGTAAGCATTTCGATAAAAAAAACCATTTTTTTTAAATGCATTGTATTTCGCATCATTTTTATCTCGAGAGATGCAACGAGCTCATTGAAAAACACCCTGGACGCTTCAGGTCAGGCGAAATCGACTTTTTGGTTCATTTTAAGCAAGTTTTGCGCGGTTACGATGTTTAACCGACGATATTTTCTACAGATTTGAGCATCTTGAATATGCCCATCGGGGCGCTTCTAAGGCCGCAAACAATCCATTGAGCTTAAAAAAAATCGCAGGGAAATTTTGAATTTTAATCGAAATTTTTCT
>NW_026019116.1:5619721-5622570 GCF_020466585.1 Dendroctonus ponderosae
CTGGAATGGTGTAAAAACGATCGTTCTTGCTCATTTTGCTTCCGAGAAACATGCAAAACGGGACGGAAAACATGAAATTTTGCAATAATCAATGTCGGAATTTGAGTTCGTAACATTTTTTCGCACATTTGCATCTCCCTAGATAGAAAAGGTCTAAAATCCTGTTGGTACAATGAAAGAAACTGCAATTTTCCATGGAGAACGCTTGATAATTTAGTTCCCTGAAGGTGCAAATTGCGTTTAAACGTCTGTTTCGATGGCTCTTCCAAAAGATGACCAGAGAGACCAAGATGACTAGAAACGTGCAGGAATATTAATGTTTGAAAAATATTCCATCTGCTGGCAACACCGATGTGAAAAGCGGCGACTTATCCGGGGCTTATCTGGTGTACATAAAATTATAACATTCGATTCTGATACTGATGTATCGTCAATTAAAGTCGACAAATCAGTTCAACAGAGTGATGAAGCACTGATTGTCATTGACAATCACATGATTAAGTGCGTGCTATCTGGATTGGCGGAGGGTCGTGGTAGAGGACACGCGTGATTTCCGATCCAAAGTTTTCGAAAATTGTTACAAATAATCCAGAGCGTTTATCAAACCGAAAATGATTAAACACTGCTTAATTAAGACGGCTGGTCATTTTTCTACTGGTTTCAAAGGAATGAGACAAGCGCCTAATAAAAACGACTTATTTATTAAACAAATAATGTGATTCATACAATGTCGCTTAACCTACTAGAATCGACCCTTTTGCAAGACCCGTGTTGCCCATGAATCATCAGTAACCAAAGCAATTATCATCATCCCAGATCCCAGTTAGTGTGTCCACAGCGCGCAAACTGCTAAGACTGGAAGGGTCTGGCAAGAGCACACTGTGGGTGATTAGATGCCTCGATGCGGGGGAAAATGAGGGCAAAAGAACTTACTTATGTAACAGGTATCAACAAAACAGGAAAAAAACTGTGCCGATCGAATCGCGTTCACCCAACAACACTTCGCTCGTTCTAACACATTTAACAAAAATTCAGCGGCGCGTTCGGTGCTGTTGGGCCATGAATTTATTGTTGCCGAACAGCAATGAACACGCCGGCGAACGGCTCTTATGTCAACAATCACAGGTATTCCTAAGAATTATCTTACCGTACGTAACAAATATTTATGAGAATAATAGAAATCTGTACAGGTTTTCACAAAATCTATCTATAATATATTGTACAATGTTCCTTACGGTCTAGAAATTAACGATAACGCGTCGCTTGCTGGTAGATACTCGGCCTGGCTTCGAGAGAGTCTGCCAAATACGCGTTAAGTCGCTTTCGTTGCTTCTATAACGTCCTTTTAGAAAATCGATTAGTTGGTAGTTTTGTTAAATTTTAATCAGTACTTCAGTCTTATAATTTACTTTAAATTCTGGAACGTCGCAGCTCTCT
Source organism: Dendroctonus ponderosae (assembly GCF_020466585.1). NCBI lineage: Eukaryota > Metazoa > Arthropoda > Insecta > Coleoptera > Curculionidae > Dendroctonus > Dendroctonus ponderosae. Next base: position 5,621,159 of record NW_026019116.1, read on the forward strand.
CCCTCGTTAAATAATTGAGGTTTCTCCATTAAGACGATCAAAGATCGAACCGATACCAGATGGATTGTTGGCAAACTGCAGTTTCGTTGTTGCTCGGTGTAGGCACTGGGTTGAGCAAAGAACTGCACCAAACCGAAAGGAAATTGATGCAGTTTCACGTGCCTTTCGACTTATGTACCAGCAAGCAACCAAATATCCATTGCCCAAACAAGCTGCACTCTTTCAATTCATTTAACGTTCGTGGACGATTCGCACTGGTCAAGTCCACATACCCATCTGGTCATCGGAGTGAAACACAACAGCAAATTTGAGTTTGGAAGGGCTTTTTCAAGACCTGCTAACTATTAAGTACACCTTTCAGCTGGGAATAACCGAGTCTAAATCTCTAAAAGAGATGTTGGTGGTGAATTCTTTTGAAGTGTGTGTCTCACTCCCAGTTCACGCTTCCATAGTGTTCAGGGGGGATGAAAAAAAAACGCATTTCCCTCCTCTGTTAGGGTATCCGCCGACCAACTAAAGATTATTTAAAAATTTTCTAATGTAAATCAGTCTTCTGCAGGAGCGCCTCTCGCTCTCGCTCTCGATAAACGGATCCTCCTCCTCCGTCTCTTCAGTGCCGTTTCATCTGTTCCTCGTCCTCCTCGCTTAAGTATGGCCCATGTTCAGTCTCTATTGTACTCATTGCCGCGTCTCTCTACGATGGCCGATGCCTCAGCAGGTCTGACGGCGAATATTGCTCCTCCAACTGCAAAAGAAAAAAATTTCGTTAAAAATCGCGAAAAAACCTTTGAATGGGAGACTCGAACAACCTTTGGCATCTTCAGGCTTTCGGTGCCGCCAACGAGCGGCCCATTGCAGAACGGCATTTCGGAGGGCGACAATTGAGGAGGCTGCGAATCCACACTGGTGAGTCGCTGCCTCTTTACGTGATCGGGCGACTCATTCGAGCCCCTCTTGCCGTTGGACTTTGAAATGCGCAGATGTGGAGGCTTCGCTGCCTGCAAAGACAAGTGGGTTTTTCATTTTTGGTTCCTTGTTTACGGCCAACGCTGTCTTATGGCCGGTTTTTGAAACGACCTTTATAGTTCCAATAGCCTAAACGGCTCTATAAGTCGGAAAAATGGGTTTCTGAAACGTTCGATAAGAGCTGGCGGTTCGATATATTGAAGAACCGATAAAGGTGCGCTCTCGGACCTTGATCGGTTCTATACATAGAGTAAGTAAAATAATTTACTTTCTTTTCTTATTTTACTTTCTCTATGGTTCTATAAGTTGTAGGAGCGGCGCACGCAAGCGTATTCAGTCTGTATCTATCTTATCTTATCTCTTATCAGTCTTTATCTATGAGCGTATTTGCTATTAATGTCAAAAGTCATCGCAAATCAGCTGTGAGCAGAGAAAACGTTTTGGGA
>NW_026019116.1:5622670-5625281 GCF_020466585.1 Dendroctonus ponderosae
ATGGCGATTTTTTTCGATCTGAAGCTTACAGTGAGTTTTTCAATGAGCTTCCTCAACAACAAAATATGCGGAATTCGCAACATTTTGAGAAACTTTATTTTTTGGAAAAATCGACTACCATTAGGAAAATTTCGGTTAAAATTCAAAATTTCCCCTGCTAGTTTTTTTAAGCTCAATGGATTGTTTGCCGCCTTAGAAACGCCCCGATGTGCATATTCAAGATGCTCAAATCTGTAATAAGGAAAATATCGCCAGTTAAACAGCGTGACAGCGCGAAACTGACTTAAAATGAACCAAAAATATCGATTTTTGCCGATCTGAAGCTTACAGCGGGTTTTTCAATGAGCTTCCTCAACAACAAAATATGTGGAATTCGCAACATTTTGAGAAACTTAATTTTTTGAAAAAATCGACTACCTTAGGAAAATTTCGATTAAAAGTCAAAATTTCCCTTGCTATTTTTTTTCAAGCTCAATGGATTGTTTGCGGCCTTAGAAGCGCCCCGATGGGCATATTCAAGATGCTCAAATCTGTAATAATAATAATCTGTTTTTGAATGAGCTTCCTCAACAACAAAATATGTGGAATTCGCAACATTTTGAGAAACTTAATTTTTTGAAAAAATCGACTACCCTTAGAAAAATTTCGATTAAAAGTCAAAATGTCCATGCGATTTTTTTTCAAGCTCAATGGATTGTTGCTGCCTTAGAAGCGCCCGGATGGGCATATTCAAGATGCTCAAATCTGTAATAAGGAAAATATCGTCGGTTAAACATCGTGACCGCGCAAAATTGGCTTAAAATGCACCAAAAATATCGATTTTTGTCGATCTGAAGCTTACAGTGGGGTTTTCAATGAGCTTCCTCAACAACGAAATATGCGGAATTCGCAACATTTTGATTTTTTGAAAAATTTTTTGAAAAAATCGCCTACCATTAGGAAAGTTTCGGTTAAAATTCTAAATTTCCCCTATGATTTTTTTTAAGCTCAATGGATCGTTTGCGGCCTTAGAAGCGCCCCGATGGGCATATTCAAGATGCTCAAATCTGTAATAAGGAAAATATAGTCGGTTAAACATCGCGACCGCGCAAAACTGGCTTAAAATGCACCAAAAATATCGATTTTTGTGGATCTGAAGCTTACAGTGGGTTTTTCAATGAGCTTCCTCAACAACAAAATATGTGAAATTCGCAACATTTTGAGAAACTTAATTTTTTGAAAAAATCGACTACCATTAGGAAAGTTTTGGTTAAAATTCCAAATTTCCCCTGCGATTTTTGTTAAGCTCAATGGATCGTTTGCGGCCTTAGAAGCGCCCCGATGTTCATATTCAAGATGCTCAAATCTGTAATAAGGAAAATATTGCCACTTAAACATCGAGACCGCGCAAAACTGGCTTAAAATGCACCAAAAATATCGATTTTTGTCCATCTGAAGCTTACAGTGGGTTTTTCAATGAGCTTCCTCAACAACGAAATATGCGGAATTCGCAACTTTTTGAGAAACTTAATGCTTKGAAAAAATCGACTACCCTTAGAAAAATTTCGATTAAAAGTCAACATTTTCCTGCGATTTTTTTTTAAGCTCAATGGATTCTTTGCGGCCTTAGAAGCGCCCCGATGGGCATATTCAAGATGCTCAAATCTGTAATAAGGAAAATATCGCCAGTTAAACATCGTGACCGCGCAAAACTGGCTTAAAATGCACCAAAAATATCGATTTTTGTCGATCTGAAGCTTACAGTGGGTTTTTCAATGAGCTTCCTCAACAACAAAATATGTGGAATTCGCGACATTTTGAGAAACTTAATTTTTTGAAAACATCGAACCCTTAGAAAAATTTTGGTTAAAATGCAAAATTTCCCATGCGAACTTTTTAAGCTCACTGGATTGTTTGCGGCCTCAGAAGTGCCCCGATGGGCATATTCAAGATGCTCAAATCTGTAATAAGGAAAATATCGCCAGTTAAACATCGTGACCGCGCAAAACTGGCTTTAAATGAATCAAAAATGGAGATTTTTTCGATCTGAAGTTTACAGTGGGTTTTTCAATGAGCTTCCTCAACAACAAAATATGCGGAATTCGCAACATTTTGAAAAACTTAATTTTTTGAAAAAATCGACTACCTTTAGAAAAATTTCGATTAAAAGTCAAAATTTTTCTGCTATTTTTTTTAAGCTCAATGGATTGTTTGCGGCCTTAGAAGCGCCCCAATGGGCATATTCAAGATGCTCAAATCTGTAATAAGGAAAATATCGCCAATTAAACAACGTGATCGCGCAAAACTGGCTTAAAATGAACCAAAAATGGCGATTTTTTTCGGTCTGAAGCTTACAGTGAGTTTTTCAATGAGCTTCCTCAACAACAAAATATGCGGAATTTGCGACATTTTGAGAAACTTAATTTTTTGGCAAAATCGACTACCATTGGGAAAGTTTCGTTTAAAATTCAAAATTTCGCCCTACGATTTTTTTTAAGCTCAATGGATTGTTTGCGGCCTTAGAAGCGCCCCGATGTGCATATTCAAGATGCTCAAATCTGTAATAAGGAAAATATAGTCGGTTAAACATCGCGACCGCGCAAAACTGGCTTAAAATGCACCAAAAATATCG
>NW_026019116.1:5625381-5627067 GCF_020466585.1 Dendroctonus ponderosae
CGCCTTTGATAATGTCCACCGCAGTTGTGGACGAAACGTCGGGAAGAAATTCCCATAGACCACGGCTTCAAAGCCCGGAAAACATTCCTAAATGTGATTTAACCGGCCGCGAAAGCCTTCATAGTCTGATAAATCCATATTGAGTTCAGGCAGGCAAACATCGGGATGCAATCTGTTTTTGCTTCGAGGGTTCGTTGAAAGCGATGCAAAAGTCGAATTATTTCTTGCAAACTTCCAAAAACTCAACATTTGCATCGACAACGGTTCGACTGCATTCGATGCAGTTTGCACTTTAACCACTCTCTGGACGCGGCAAATCGATAAGCGGCCGGAGGTGTTGAATAGTTTTCCACCCCGTTCGAATGGCGCTAATGAAGGCGAACCTTAACCTTGTGACCCAAGTCGGCCTTGGAACCCAACTGACAACTAACCTAGTGGCAACGTAGTTGTAGGCGGGTTGTTGTGGCTGCGGATGGAACCAGTGCTGCTGATTGGCCATACTGTCGCTAATCAGCATGTTGCAGTTAGCGACGTCACTTGCAGATGGTACCGCGGGCGTGTGGAGCTGCGGAACCATCCCATAAGGGTGGTAGGCGGGCGGGTACTGATTGTTCATTTGGTACTCTGGATGGCCATTCGGAACATACCCGTTTGAGCCGCCCTGCCCTATCGGCTGGCCATCCAGGGGGGGCATTTTTTTCACCATTCGGCACCGCGGGTACTACGCGACAGCCACTGGCAACGTCGCGCTACTGCATGCAAAAATATTCAGAGAATCACCGCAAAAAAATATGTCGTCGCCCGATCGAAAGTTGCTGGCAAAATAATTGCCGCCGTATCACAGCACACTGAGAAGAAAAAACAACCTGCCTGGTGATAGCCGCTCGGAGCGAAACGTCGCGCTGTGTGTGCGCGCCCGGCTTTAATACATAACCTGTCCGCGGTTCAACCTGTACTGAATTGCGCGGTTGCCGATGGGATGGGAAGTGCATCCAGCGCAGATCGCGCACTGTTGCCAACCAGCCAACGATTGCCGGGTTTCGCCTCCACGATGCGCCACATCTCATCACGAGTGTCTGGAATGCAATTTAGGCGTTTCCAGATTCGGAACGGCAACCATGGCTGCAGTCGGTTGCTTACGCGCACCAGCTTAAAGCAACCACTCTTCTATTTCTACAAGTTATTTGTTTTTTGCCTATAAGTCATTGTAGACTGGATGCAACGGAAACTGAGAGAAGAGTGAGGATTCAGCCAGTCTTTGCTAGAGAAACGCATTGTTTGCAAACTGCGGCGGACCAACTGGAAAACTTCGATAACTCCTAAACCAGATCCGGCAGCGCCTTGACATGTTGACACAGCGCGGTTGAAATACAGGGTGTTATTGCAGTACAGAAAAAATTGTAAAATAAATTAATTGCTATTAAAAACTGAGAAATTGACAATAAACTATATCAGAAATACGGCAGCAATGTTTTTCAAGGTAATCGGCCTAATTAACATTGCGCAAATACCTGTGGCTTCGTAATTATTTAAAACTCCGGTAACCATGGAATTATTGAGACTGACAATAAGATAGACAAGATAAGTTCTATATTGTTGAGGCGGATTCATTTTTTTACAAACTTCTTTTTGGGTATTTCGCCTCAAAAATTTTTGTCTTTAAAAAAGACACAATTTCCTCACGTC
>NW_026019116.1:5627167-5629427 GCF_020466585.1 Dendroctonus ponderosae
CAACTACCGAGTCGGCTTCCAAGAGAAAGAAACGTGAAAGCGAATCCTCAATGTCCAATTTCGTTAGGCGAACTTCAGCAGGGGAAAAACATCTTATTTTCAAACAAATAGCTAAGGCCATATTTGCCACAAACTCAAGTTTTAGATGTATCGAGAACTCGGAAGTCAAGAAAGCCATTCATCTATTGAGACCTGGATACAGTCCTACTTCTCGAAAAACGGTCGCATCGAGCCTTTTGGATGAGATTTATACTGAAGAAAAAGAGGCATGTTTTTCATCTCTTTCGGGGAAAAGTGTTAACATGTCGCTTGATGGATGGTCAAACATTCACAACGAGCCGGTTATACGCGCAACATTAACAACGGAAGATGGACGAGCGCTTCTCTATGAAACCATTGATACTTCTGGAAAGCCTCATACTTCGACATACCTTACTGATCTGGTGTGCATTTAATTTCGGCGTGTCAAACAAAATTTCAGTGTGAAGCGCGATTTTTTTTGGAAAAAAAATCACGATTTAAATCATGATTAACGTCTTGATTGAAATCACTTGAAAAAAATCAAGCCAGCCCTGATAATGAGGGTTAATTGGTGGAAAATGCAACTAGTAACATGGTTTCAAAGGTTGCGTGCATCAACCGACCGTCATTCCAACTGGACAGGAAGCTCATGAGTGAACCTGCAAAGAACTGCTGTTTTGCGTCAGTTTCTCGCTGTATAAGTGCTGGGTTTGGCACGTGCAAGTAGCGTTTTTGTATTTTTTTCATAATCAACCCGACGCGCTTTGGATCGTTTACATGCAAAATTTGGGTCATTTTTATTGGAATCAGTTGGGGTTTAAACATTTTGTCAACTTCATCCTTTGAGGAGGAGGGAAGTTCGTGAAAAATGGGGTTTTGCCTCAAAAAGAGTGAAATTTTGAAGCTTTCCTGTACGGTATTTCAGTCACGCTGGCGATTTCTAGTCGCTTCTAGGGCTGGTTTTGGAGTCTGAGTTGGTTTTCTCATTTCCGTTTTCTGCTCATTTGAGGGTGAAATTTTGAGGATTTAGAGCTCCGTATTTCAAGTCGCTTGTAGGACTGATTCGGGAGTTAGAGCTTGTTTTACATCTGATTTGTCCATTTAAGCTTTCGATTCATTTGTCCAGTCTTCTTTTGATGCTTCTTGAATAAATAGGAATTTGCCTCAATTCGAGCAATTATTGCCGTATACAGGGTGATTCAAAATTGGCGTCATTCCTTTTAAGGGGTGATAGAGGCTCCTTTGGGGAGTACAAGAAAAATATTGAAAATTTTTTTCCGAAAATTTCTAGAAGATATTAACAGTTGAAGATCGAATTTCAACTTTGTTATTAAGCATTATTTTGAAATGGTTCCATGTATAATTGGTAGCATATTGGAATACTTAAGCATTCAAAAAGAAAAATAACAATCTTTGCTTCAAATTACGAAAATTTTTGATATCAAAAAAGTTCTTTTTTACAATTTTTTGATGAAAAGGCACAGCGGCAATGATGTTTTTTGTCATTAACAGATAGTTACCGGTATATCTTGTCAATCTTAACAATAATTTGTCAAGCTGTAACTTATTTTAAATTTCCTTTCACGAATTTGCTGATATGCGAGTTCAGGGGAAATGCTACAGTAACATAGCAGAAGCTGAAAGAATCCTTGTATCCTTATCTATCTTTTTTTAAAAACAATTATTATAATACAATTATCTTATGATAGAGCAAAAATATTTTGTAATCAATCTAATTTTTCCAAAGAAAACCAGTTTAATAAAAGAAATTCTAAATTTCAATAATTATGCAAATTCTTTGATTGAAAAATGTTTTAACGAAATTGAATTCCCTAACCTAAAAAAGAGTATGTTAATAAATTGTGTAACAATAGTAGGATAATACAGTATATGAAAATTTGCTCTGGTCATGGTTATGGGGTCACCACTATCCCCATTTTTCAGTAATTTATTTATGGAAAATTTCTATCTACTTTCATTAATAATTACAAATTTAAACCAATAATTTGGTGGCGTTATATTGATGACGTATTCTCCATTTACAGTCATGGCGAACAAAAACTTGATGAATTTTTATCTTATCTGAATAATAAAGAACCAACAATTAAATTCACTATTGAAAAAGCACAAAATCGCCAAATTTATTTTCTCGATATACTAATTCAGAAAAATTTAGACAATTTCGAAACCTTGGTCTATAGAAAACCTACTCATACTAACCGATATTTGAATTTCGACT
>NW_026019116.1:5629527-5632701 GCF_020466585.1 Dendroctonus ponderosae
GTGCGTTAATAATATTCCTACTTCTACTGGTGACGTATTATATAATTACTGATCCTTCAAGTTTGCATTTTTTTAGTTGCCGAGTTCTCCATCTCATCTTTACAACGACAAGGATGGAAGGAATGAATCGTGCCTGGTACAAAGTTTCCACTAATCGGCAAAGAAAATTCCGGAACAAAACAAACCGATGCCAATTTTTTTTTTCTAACTTAACATTAACCTATCCTTAGCACACATTAGTCCTGAGGTGGAACTTGGAAAGCATCATTTTCTTATAGTCGTTCTTCCTTTCGCTTAAAGAGCCTAGAAAATCAAATTTCGCATATGAAAAGGCCGTTCAACACTGTTTTACAGACATAAAAAATGTACCGGCTTTTTTTCAGCTCTTCTGTATAACGTTTGTGCAGCGCCACACTCATTCCCTACTCTGTGGAACAGTAGATCAATCAAGAAATAATCATTTAATTCAGAGAAATGTGTTCGAAAAAAGTGGAAAGAAACAATTTATGTGGGTAAGTGAAATCACGCGCGCCGCCACTGTTAAATGCCGACCCAATGGGGATTTTTTCAAATTCGCCCGCAATTAGGTCGGTTTAAAGGCAGCAGGATATTAATGGGCGATCGTAACCACTTGCCTTATCCACAATGAGTATGAATGTACGTATTATGTAGGTAGGTAGGTGTGACCCCCCGAATAAAAAAACGTTAAAATCTGATAATTGAAAGGTCTCGGGCTGCTTGGTAACTGGCCGACAGTCATTCATTTAGCAATGTCTAAAAGGGGGCAAAAAAGCGGGCTTAGAATCGGTTTTTTAAGCAAAAAACTAGCCGAAAAATCCGTTTTAGACCGAACCGAAATCCTCCCGCAGAGCAAATGGAAAGCGTGTATGTTTATTATCGAATGCAAATGCCCATTGACTACATATAAATCAAACGTCTGATGCAATACAATACAACCGTTATGTCTTCTTTATTCGAAATTGTGAAACCAGTAGTTGTAGAATTCATTCATGCAGGTCGGCGTGTGAGTGTGTAGTACACCCAAAAATTTACATAAGCTTTTCATTGATTGTCCCGAGGATGACGAAATAAGATTAATCGTTGACAATTTATTTACCTGTTCAACAGTAAACCAGGCAGCCCACATTCTTTATACAGGCTGATTCAAAATTGCCGTCCTTCCTCTGCGGGTGTTTAGAGTACAGGAAAAATAGTAAAAAAATATAATAATTTATCGAAAACTGAGATTTTTGCAAAAAACGAAATCAGAATGTCGGCAACAATGTTTTTGCTTTGAAAATATCAAAAGCTTAACCGAAAATCGAATAGGTTAGGGTAACTGCTAATGTCAACGATTGTCAACTAGGCCTGGGTAACTCAGTGAATTTTTCGGAGTTGGCGCAGTGCTGCGCAAATAGCGTGGTGCGCCAACCCAACGCACCGACCCAGTAACTCAGTTCCGTTAATTATTAAGTTAAGTTTTCACTCAAATCTGTCCCCTGAAAAGACCTTTCTTTTCATCAAAACGATTTGGCACCAACTCAGTTCCGTAAATTATTAATGAGTTATACCGCATTAACCGATGCGTTATAACTCATTAATAACAATCGAAATTGACCAGCTAATTAATGATAATTACAATCAAGTATTTTTTAAATTCCATAGTTATGGATCTGCATTCAAATTATCGGAGGATAAGATCAGTTAACAGCTGTAAAACTGTCCAACATTATTATTTATTACTTATTACTATAATGTGATTGTGTGCATTATTATGTTTTAAGTTTATTTATTCGTAGATCCGATAGATACGGGAGATGAAGCTTTTGCCAATATTAGTTCGACCTATTCACTTCAGAGGGCGCTTATGCCGATTTTAGTTCGTCCTATTCGCTTCAGAGCGGCTTCAATCAATCTCTTAAGCGACTGCGACGTGAAAATACTCAGTTTCTCCTAACTGAGAGCAGATAGAGCAATAGGGAATACTCGACCGGAAAAGGCACTTTCCTTTATATTTGCACCAAAAGTTTCGAGAAATTCCCGCTGCGGGTTTAATTGGGAGATTTTTTTAAATATTTGCAAGTAAAAACCCCAAATTTGCTCCCGCCCTTTGTCGGGCCAAGTAAAAATGCAAAAATTCTTCGCAATTAGAGCAGATGGAGCAGTAGGGACTACTCGACCGGAAAGAGCACATTTCTTTATATTTGCACCGAACGTTTCGAGAAATTCCCGCTGTGGGTTTAATTGGGAGGATTTTGCAAGTGAAAACCACAAATTTGTTCCCGCACATCGGTTAGACTAAGTAAAAATGCAGAATTTCTTCGGAATTAGAGCAAACGGAGCAATAGGGTATACTCGACCGGAAAGGGCACTTTTTTTTATATTTGCACCGAAAGTTTCGAGAAGTTCCCGCTGCGGGTTTAATTGGGAGATTTTTTTAAATATTTGCAAGTGAAAACCCCAAATTTGCTCCCGCCCTTTGGTCAGGCAGAGAAAAAATGCAAAATTTCTTCGGAATTAAAGCAGATAGAGCAATAGAAAATACTCGACTGGAAAGACCACTTTTCTTTATATTTGCACCGAACGTTTCGAGAAATTTCCGCTGTGGGTTTAATTGGGAGGATTTTGCAAGTGAAAACCACAAATTTGTTCCCCCACTTTGGTCAGGCTAAGTAAAAATGCAAAATTTCGTTATTCGTAGGTCCGATAGATACGGGAGAGGAAGCTTTTGCCAATATTAGTTCGACCGATTCACTTCAGAGGGCGCTTATGCCGATTTTAGTTCGTCCTATTCACTTCAGAGAGCGCTTCTATCGATTTTAGTTCGACGTATTCACTCCAGAGGGCGGTGTTGTCGATTTTAGTTCAATTGACTCACTCCATAGGACGGTGTTGTCGATTTTAGCTCGACTTATTCAGTTTAGAGGTCGGTTGCTGTCGGTTTTAGTTCGGCCTATTCACTATAGAGGGCGCTTCTGTCTATGTTAGTCCAATTGATTCACTTCAGATGGCGCTTTTGTCGGTTTAAGTTCGATTTATTCACTTCAGAAGGTGCACCAATCGTCGGATTATGCTCTCCAACTTGTCAATCCTAGGTTTAAATTTTGTGAAACATTCATTTGCTAAGGTGTTTTTAGTTTTTTCTGCTATGTTGATATTATTATCAACATAGCA
>NW_026019116.1:5632801-5634121 GCF_020466585.1 Dendroctonus ponderosae
TGCTATGTTGATAATAATATCAACATAGCAGAAAAAACTAAAAACACCTTAGCAAATGAATGTTTCACAAAATTTAAACCTAGGATTGACAAGTTGGAGAGCATAATCCGACGATTGGTGCACCTTCTGAAGTGAATAAATCGAACTTAAACCGACAAAAGCGCCATCTGAAGTGAATCAATTGGACTAACATAGACAGAAGCGCCCTCTATAGTGAATAGGCCGAACTAAAACCGACAGCAACCGACCTCTAAACTGAATAAGTCGAGCTAAAATCGACAACACCGTCCTATGGAGTGAGTCAATTGAACTAAAATCGACAACACCGCCCTCTGGAGTGAATACGTCGAACTAAAATCGATAGAAGCGCTCTCTGAAGTGAATAGGACGAACTAAAATCGGCATAAGCGCCCTCTGAAGTGAATCGGTCGAACTAATATTGGCAAAAGCTTCCTCTCCCGTATCTATCGGATCTACGAATAACGAAATTTTGCATTTTTACTTAGCCTGACCAAAGTGCGGGAACAAATTTGTGGGTTCCACTTGCAAAATCCTCCCAATTAAACCCACAGCGGGAATTTCTCGAAACTTTGGCGCAAATATAAAGAAAAGTGCTCTTTCCAGTCGAGTATTTTCTATTGCTCTATCTGCTTTAATTCCGAAAAAAATTTTGCATTTTTTCTTGGCCTGACCAAAAGGCGGGAGCAAATTTGGGGTTTTCACTTGCAAATATTTAAAAAAATCTCCCAACTAAACCCGCAGCGGGAATTTCTCGAAACTTTCGGCGTAAATATAAAGAAAAGTGCCCTTTCCGGTCGAGTATTCCCTATTGCTCCGTCTGCTATAATTCCTAGGAAATTTTGCATTTTTACTTAGCTTGACCGAAGTGCGGGAACAAATTTGTGGTTTTCACTTGAAAAATCTTCCCAATTAAACCCGCTGCGGAAATTTCTCAAAACTTTTGGTGCAAATATAAAGAAAAGTGCTCTTTCCAGTCGAGTATTTTCAATTCCTCTATCTGCTTTAATTCCGAAGAAATTTTGCATTTTTGCTTGGCCCGACAAAGGGCGGGAGCAAATTTGGGGTTTTTACTTGCAAATATTTAAAAAATGTCCCAATTAAACCCGCAGCGGGAATTTCTCGAAACTTTTGGTGCAAATATAAAGAAAAGTGCCCTTTCCGGTCGTTTGCTATTGCTCTATCTGCTCTCAGTTAGGGGAAACTTAGTATTTTCACGTCGCAGTCGCTTAAATGGTTGATTTTCGCAAAGCTTGAAACTCTTCAGCGGAATTTTCAACTTGTTAAAGTCGGTTTCAAAGT
>NW_026019116.1:5634221-5634678 GCF_020466585.1 Dendroctonus ponderosae
GAAAGTTTCGAGAAATTCCCGCTGCGGGTTTAATTGGGAGATTTTTTTAATTATTTGCAAGTGAAAACCCCAAATTTGCTCCCGCCCTTTGGTCAGGCCACGAAAAAATGCAAAATGTCTTCGGAATTAGAGCAGACGGGGCAATAAGGAATACTCGACCGGAAAGGGCACTTTTCTTTATATTTGCGCCGACAGTTTCGAGAAATTTCCGCTGCGGGTTTAATTGGGAGATTTTTTTAATTATTTGCAAGTGAAAACCCCAAATTTGCTCCCGCCCTTTGGTCAGGCCAAGAAAAAATGCAAAATTTCTTCGGAATTAGAGCAGATAGGGCAATAGAAAATACTCGACTGGAAAGAGCACTTTTCTTTATATTTGCACCGAAAGTTTCGAGAAATTCCCGCTGCGGGTTTAATTGGGAGATTTTTTTAATTATTTGCAAGTGAAAACCCCAAATTT
>NW_026019116.1:5634757-5635459 GCF_020466585.1 Dendroctonus ponderosae
GACTGGAAAGAGCACTTTTCTTTATATTTGCACCGAAAGTTTCGAGAAATTCCCGCTGCGGGTTTAATTGGGAGATTTTTTTAATTATTTGCAAGTGAAAACCCCAAATTTGCTCCTGCCCTTTGGACAGGCCAAGAAAAAATGCGAAATTTCTTCGGAATTGGAGGAGATAGAGCAATAGAAAATACTCGACTGTAAAGAGCACTTTCCTTTATATTTGCACCGAAAGTTTCGAGAAATTCCCGCTGCGGGTTTAATTGGAAGATTTTTTTAATTATTTGCAACTGAAATCCTCAAATTTGCTCCCGCCCTTTGGTCAGGCCAAGAAAAAATGCAAAATTTCTTCGGAATTAAAGCAGATAGAGCAATAGAAAATACTCGACTGGAAAGAGCACTTTTCTTTATACCTGCACCGAAAGTTTCGAGAAATTTCCGCTGCGGGTTTAATTGGGACTATTTTTTAAATATTTGCAAGTAAAAACACCAAATTTACTCCCGCACTTTGGTCAGGTCACGTACAGAAAGTTTCGAAAAACTTCTCTTCAGAATCAATTTGGAAAACGTTTTGAAAAATCGCTTCCACACTGTGAACAAAGCGTAGAGAAAACACCAAATTTTGTCTTTATCCAGAACAGACTGAGCAGTGGGCGTTAAACATGCGGAAAATATCGGAAAACTCCCTCCTCAATTTAAGTTTAATGA
>NW_026019116.1:5635559-5637137 GCF_020466585.1 Dendroctonus ponderosae
CGATGCCAGTGTTTCCAGTTTCTTAAACTGCGTTTCAATAAACGCAGTTTGTGAAACGTGCCGAAGCGCTGGTGAAAACGGTCCGTCGTTAAACGCGTTTAACATAAACTTAGTTTCGCTTGTTTCTGATGAAAATGGGCCATAAAACGGGGCGTGTTCAGGTTGATGTTGCCGAAAAAATCTGATAAGTGATAATCCTGATGAATGGTTCCAGTCGGCGAACGGATGGGTTCGGCAACAGGCTGTGCTCCTAACCTAAGGCAATGCAGTTGAGGTTGGGCCGTGGCAAGGAGGAATGTCGGTCCCTCCTTTTGTTTGCTGCTGGGAAATGTATTACATGGGAGTCGGCTCTTCTAAAGCCGGAGTGTGTTCACCTCTTTCGGTAATGGCTTGGCGCGCAGTCAGATAACAATGGATACGTTAACCGGAACGGATTCGCATTAAACGCAGCTCGATGGCTGATAGTTGATTCAGTCTTTCGGCTTCGAAATCTGGACGATCAGACAATAACGAAAAATGCCCACAGGCAATATTCATAACACGTCCATTAGTCAGACGACGAGCGATTAAATTCAGCCACGATCTTTTGGATTCAATGGCGCACGACCAAAGAGTAAATAAAAGATGGGTTGGTGTAGGCCTCGTGGCGTGACCAACATTGAAAGGGGCAAATTAATCAGCCAAAAATTCCAGCTAATTTGCGTTATTGATGAGGATGAGCCGGCCACTAGTTGCGCGAATTTGGGCGAATTACTCGGTCATTTACCTGATCAAAGATTATTTCAATCAGGTCATCGACCATCCGCAGGTCCACATCAAAATACGGGAAGCTTGTTCTTGGTTGCTTTGCAGATATTAATTGATTGATTGAATGATGTGCAGGAATAGATTTGAAAAAAGTCCCCCTACTTGATTCTGATGAAGAATCTTTTAGAAACTTTCGGCGCATTTAAAAGGCATCGTGCCCTCTTCAGTCTGCTAACGCCCATTGCGGTATTTGCTCTAGTTTAAGGAAAAAATGGATTTGACTGATGGATGTCAAAGTGCCAATTTTCAAAAAATTTTCCCGTTCCAACCTGAAGAGGGATATTTTCGAAACTTTTCGAATGCATGAAAGAACACGTGCTCTTCCTTATCGAGTAACCCCCACTGCTCTACATGCTCTCACTTTGGAGATATTGAGGGATTTCACTTTGCCCTTTAACGGCGGGAGAGCAAATTTTCAAAAACTCCCCCTACTTGATTCTGATGAAGAATCTTTTAGAAACTTTCGGCGCATATAAAAGAAATCGTGCCCTCTTCAGTCTGCTAACGCCCAATTGCGGTATTTGCTCTAGTTTAAGGAAAAAACGGATTGGACTGATGGTTGCCAAAGTGCCAATTTTCAAGAAATTTTCCCGTTCCAACCTATAGAGAGATATTTTCGAAACTTTTCGAATGCATGAAAGAACACGTACTCTTCCATGTCGAGTAACCCCCACCGCTCTATATGCTCTCGCTTTGGAGATTTTGAGGGTTTTTACTTTGCCCTCTAACGGCGAGAGAGCAAATTTTCAAAAACTCCCCCTACTTGATTCT
>NW_026019116.1:5637237-5639071 GCF_020466585.1 Dendroctonus ponderosae
CGATGCCAGTGTTTCCAGTTTCTTAAACTGCGTTTCAATAAACGCAGTTTGTGAAACGTGCCGAAGCGCTGGTGAAAACGGTCCGTCGTTAAACGCGTTTAACATAAACTTAGTTTCGCTTGTTTCTGATGAAAATGGGCCATAAAACGGGGCGTGTTCAGGTTGATGTTGCCGAAAAAATCTGATAAGTGATAATCCTGATGAATGGTTCCAGTCGGCGAACGGATGGGTTCGGCAACAGGCTGTGCTCCTAACCTAAGGCAATGCAGTTGAGGTTGGGCCGTGGCAAGGAGGAATGTCGGTCCCTCCTTTTGTTTGCTGCTGGGAAATGTATTACATGGGAGTCGGCTCTTCTAAAGCCGGAGTGTGTTCACCTCTTTCGGTAATGGCTTGGCGCGCAGTCAGATAACAATGGATACGTTAACCGGAACGGATTCGCATTAAACGCAGCTCGATGGCTGATAGTTGATTCAGTCTTTCGGCTTCGAAATCTGGACGATCAGACAATAACGAAAAATGCCCACAGGCAATATTCATAACACGTCCATTAGTCAGACGACGAGCGATTAAATTCAGCCACGATCTTTTGGATTCAATGGCGCACGACCAAAGAGTAAATAAAAGATGGGTTGGTGTAGGCCTCGTGGCGTGACCAACATTGAAAGGGGCAAATTAATCAGCCAAAAATTCCAGCTAATTTGCGTTATTGATGAGGATGAGCCGGCCGCTAGTTGCGCTAATTTGGGCGAATTACTCGGTCATTTACCTGATCAAAGATTATTTCAATCAGGTCATCGACCATCCGCAGGTCCACATCAAAATAGGTGAAGTTTGTTCTTGGTTGCTTTGCAGATATTGATTGATTGATTGAATGATGTGCAAGAATAGATTTGAAAAAAGTCCCCCTACTTGATTCTGATGAAGAATCTTTTAGAAACTTTCGGCGCATATAAAACGAAATGTGCTCTCTTCAGTTTGGTAACGCCCATTGCTATATTTGCTGTAGTTTAAGGAAAAAATGGATTTGACTGATGGTTGCCAAAGTGCCAATTTTCAAAAAATTCTCCCGTTCCAACCTGAAGAGGGATATTTTCGAAACTTTTCGAATGCATGAAAGAAGACGTGCTCTTCCTTATTGAGTAACCCGCACTTCTCTGTATGCTCTCACTTTGGAGATATTGAGGGATTTCACTTTGCCCTCTAACGGCGAGAGAGCAAATTTTCAAAAACTCCCCCTACTTGATTCTGATGAGGAATCTTTTAGAAACTTTCGGCGCATATAAAAGGAATCGTGCCCTCTTCAGTCTGCTAACGCCCATTGCGGTATTTGCTCTAGTTTAAGGAAAAAATAGATTAGACTGATGGTTGCCAAAGTGCCAATTTTCAAAAAATTCTCCCGTTCCAACCTGAAGAGGGATATTTTCGAAACTTTTCGAATGCATGAAAGAACACGTACTCTTCCATGTCGAGTAACCCCCACCGCTCTATATGCTCTCGCTTTGGAGATTTTGAGGGTTTTTACTTTGCCCTCTAACGGCGAGAGAGCAAATTTTCAAAAACTCCCCCTACTTGATTCTGATGAAGAATCTTTTAGAAACTTTCGGCGCATTTAAAAGGCATCGTGCCCTCTTCAGTCTGCTTACGCCCATTGCGGTATTTGCTCTAGTTTAAGGAAAAAATGGATTTGACTGATGGTTGTCAAAGTGCCAATTTTCAAAAAATTCTCCCGTTCCAACCTGAAGAGGGATATTTTCGAAACTTTTCGAATGCACGAAAGAAGACGTGCTCTTCCTTATTAAGTAACCCGCACTTCTCTGTATGCTCTCACTTTGGA
>NW_026019116.1:5640070-5642828 GCF_020466585.1 Dendroctonus ponderosae
AGCAAATTTTCAAAAACTCCCCCTACTTGATTCTGATGAAGAATCTTTTAGAAACTTTCGGCGCATTTAAAAGGCATCGTGCCCTCTTCAGTCTGCTAACGCCCATTGCTGTATTTGCTCTAGTTTAAGAAAACAAGGGATTTGACTGATGGTTGTCAAAGTGCCAAGTTTCAAAAAATTCTCCCGTTCCAACCTGAAGAGGGATATTTTCGAAACTTTTCGAATGCACGAAAGAAGACGTGCTCTTCCTTATTAAGTAACCCGCACTTCTCTGTATGCTCTCACTTTGGAAATATTGAGGGATTTCACTTTGCCCTCTAACGGCGGGACAGCAAATTTTCAAAAACTCCCCCTACTTGATTCTGATGAAGAATCTTTTAGAAACTTTCGGCGCATATAAAAGGAAACGTGCTCTCTTCAGTCTGCTCACGCCCATTGCTGGATTTGCTCTAGTTTAAGGAAAATATACATTGGACTGATGGTTGCCAAAGGGCCAATTTTCAAAAAATTCTCCCGTTCCAACCTGAAGAGGGATATTTTCGAATCTTTTCGAATGCATGAAAGAACACGTACTCTTCCTTATCGAGTAACCCCCACTTCTCTGTATGCTCTCACTTTGGAGATATTGAGGGTTTTCACTTTGCCCTCTAACGGCGAGAGAGCACATTTTCAAAAACTCCCCCTACTTGATTCTGATGAAGAATGAATCTTGAATCTTTTAGAAACTTTCATTTGATGTGCAAATAAACAAGCTCTTCATAGTCGCTTAATCTCCATTGATCTACCAGTTCTCGTGCGGGAAAAATTGAGTGTTTTTACGTTGCCATTTCAAGGAGCGAAAGCGATTTTCCAAAAAAATTCTCCCAATTGAACCTAGGGAAGACGCGGTTTGAAATTTTCGGTATAATTAAAAAAGTGTGCTCTTTAATCAGATAGAAACTGGCAAAATTAACTACTTGATTTTTCGCCGCACCGAACCGCATGACTTCGCATAAATTCCATAGTTTGAATAATCCTCTACCGATATTTACTCCAAAACTTGACATGTTTACTATATATGTTCGATAATTGTTTGTTTTTTTTTCTCGCGCAATCATCGGTCGCTTTTCAAAAAAAAGTGCATTTAATATCGAAAAAATCGACGATTTGCCCACTTATGCGCCAATTAGTTCCTTAAAACAAACACGAATAGAACGATTTAGCTTTAAATTTATACGTACTAATGCTGTAAAGTTCACCGTGACAAGGCGGAAAGTGGGTAATTTATCGAAATTTCATGATATCGGGAAATTGGTACCCAATAACAACCAAGAACTGGGAAAAAAATCGGTGATAATCACTGTGTACAAACAGTGATAAACAATGAGCCAATTAAATTGCAGAATTCCAATGGAATTTAATTTATCCTTTGAGGACAGATAATTCAATCACGAATCATGAATCATCGCTGATGATGAAAACATCAATTGTTTTCGCACACTTAATGCCATTCGCAAAAGAAATCGGCACTTGCAAGCAATCAATACATCGGCTTGGAGAAACTTGGACTAAATTGCCAAAGTTTCCATTTAAATTCGTCGTTTGATCACGTTCTGATGCTCAAACCTCCATTAATCGGAGGCCAAACTAACTGAAATTATACAGCGAGTGCTTGTGCGAGGAAAAAGGAAAAATTCTCCTTGCGCCTGAATCGATTTGGAAGCTTTTTTTAGATCGGTTGCATGCATGAATTGGCGACAATATGCACTTTTTCCAATCACTAGCGACACGTCATGGGAACTAAAAACTGCTCAAGACGTAACATGTTTAATGAACGATGAATATCGGAGCTGATCTCATATTCTAGTCAAGGACGGGCATGCACCAGGCCAACTGAAATAATAATACACCTATTGAAAGGTTGCAGTTGGCGCATTTCCAACACCATCGATCCAAACGGTGGCAATGGAAAAACTATGTTTTCTTTCCACTCGGGCTGACGTGGAATATTAAAAATGCATCACAGTGAAAGAATGGTCCAGAGTTGCCACGACTCAAACATCCCCTTTCTACTACTTTTCCCGCTTAGGCTGTACTGCTGTAGACTGTAGAACAAAGTCGGATTAGTTGGTGCCTAGAATGTGAACCTGACCTTTAAACTCCCACTAACAGGCGCTCTTTCAGCCGCTAGTTTGCATAAAATTGCACTTTTTAATTGTTGCTTGTAGCAATCGACCGTTTCGCCACTGAGTGCTCGGCTTATATAAGATTAGCCTTGAAGTTGTTTTCCTTCCATCTAATTAGACATAATTGCACACTCTTAAGGCCGGCATCTCCACTAGTTCTAATTGGAAACAATGACATCGTTTATCGTTAATAACTGGCCATTTTCCGCGGAAGTACTTGTTGCTTGATAAGCCCCAAATGGATGCCACAACGTACACACAAACAGATTTAATAATTAATAATTCAGGATGCGAGCGTGCATTATATTTAAACCGTTTATTTAAATTGGCGCTTTGCATCAAACATACACGTAGTTTACTCAGACTGTGAAGGCTTTTGACCGCTACTACTAATCGCCTTGGGTAACGTCCGTCGCAGATGTGAGCGAAACGTCCGGACGTTTTTTAGCTTTTTGCACGTTCATCCTGCTAGCCCGGAGGATTTTCAAAAAACCTTCATCATTAAACTTAAATTGAGGAGGGAGTTTTCCGATATTTTCCGCATGTTTAACGCCCACTGCTCAGTCTGTTCTGGATAAAGACAAAATTTGGTG
>NW_026019116.1:5643827-5648254 GCF_020466585.1 Dendroctonus ponderosae
TTTCAAAGTTGGACTTTAATCATGCAGCTTTCAGAGCTTTGAAAAGTTCATTTCACAGTGCAGACAGCTGAAAGTTGGGTTTTGGAAAGTCCTTTGGATGCAACAAAAGAGTAAATTTCTTATTTGAGATTTGCTTTTGAGGCTTCATCCAGCTTTGAACTCTATGATCTTATGCGAAATCATTTCAAAATGTGCTTTAAACGGCCGGAACACTTTCCGAATTGTTCGAAAGTTGGATAAGCTGTTGTAAAAGCCAATTTCGAACCACCTGAAACTGTAGTCGAATTTTGTGGAGTTCGAGACAACTTTACCAATCGAACGCTTGTTTCTCAACAGCCAGAAGCCAATTTAAGGCTTGTCAGTGTTGCAAATCGCCTTGTGAGCTATGGCTTCAGAATGGAGAACGAATCAAATATAACTGGAAATTGACAGAGTGGAAGCAATTGTTTGCAGAAAAATGGCCCAAAAAATCGAGTCTTCGGCTAAAAAAATGGAAAGAAAGCCGTGAAATCCATGGGAAAATCCCCCGGCATTCTTGATCTCGGCTAATAAACGTTCGGTTCGGGTGTGAAATGATCAGAGGAAGCGGTTAGAGAGCGGCACGTCACGACATTGGGCAAAGTGCCAAGGGCGAGTATGGATTTTCCATAAAAGAAGCTCATGTATAGCATTCCCATTTGGACCTACGCAAAAGGGGACCGGCCAGTGCGATCCAATCGTGGGATAGGTTAGGCCAAGGCCTGGCGAATTTGCGAGTATTTTTTCACTTCCGAACAGAAAACCGAAATTAGATTCACATGCTTCGTCTAGGTGGGCTCCACATTGTTTCCCTCGCCTCGCCAGGTTGGTTTTACGGCCAATAAAACAGAGCTCTGCCCCGGTCGGTTTTCAGTCTAGTTCCATAAAAATCTCCTGCTAACGGTTGCAAAGCAACTTTCCTGCGAGAGCCTGCAACAATAGCTCAATAAGTTCAAGGGCGCAATGGAGGTCAGACATGGAGGGGATCACGCGTCTGACGCCTTCCTCCCCACAGTCCGCCCCCAACCCCCAAAGTGGTGGGGGGTGGGGTGGTGAGGGACCTAGACAGCCACACCTCCGGCTCGGCACGATTCTCCCTTCAAGGAGACGGGAATGACAACAGTGGAGATTTCTCCTCTGCCCGTGAGAGTTTGGTGGTAAAACTCCCTGACCAGCCCCATGCCCTGATTTTGCACCCATTGAGCCTTTGCCATTGGCTCTTGTTCATTTTCTCGCTTCCACACATTTCTAATGGCCCTTATCTCTCTCCTTAAATAATCAGCTAGCGCCAAGGCTAGTCGTTCCACTATACATGCGCTTCTGACCTAGTTTATCTAACTTATATAGGAATAATATTTATTAAGACTATCTCGCAATGCGTTTGTACATAGAAACTATCTTTCCTAGGATAGTATTACGGTTTGGCTGGCCCGCTGTTGCCGCTGAATGCCGCAAAAAGCATAGTTTCATGTTTTATTCATCAGGGTGTAATTGGGAATGAAATGAAAAATTCACGCAACTTTGGCTTGTGGGTTAAACACGCAAATTATTTAAAACCCTGGCACAATATTGGCAAAAATGCTATCAATTCGAGTGATTAACGCGAAACGACAATTATCTCACAGTTATGTGAGTGTGTGTAAATCTGCACCTTGAGATAACCGTGAAATAGGGATTATTGCGATGTAAAATTCAGGTAAACTAGGTCAGAAACACATGGCTGATTATTCTCTCGTCAACGAGACGAGAATAAACACCTAGAATTACGCTGGAAAATCATCAAAATGTTTCGAACGGGAATACGATAATTGGGGATGAAATGGCCGCTTGAGTGCCACGAGCGAATGCAAAAATAGCCCGTCTGTTTACGTCCAATTGAGGAAGAAATTATGCTAATTGGAACCTCACATAAACAAGAACGTTTGCATCGGTTGAGAACTCCTAATGGTGCAAATTTTCGCGAAGGAATGTGGATCGCACGTTTCGCTAGCACCCTTAGTAGCATCTTCAGAGATGTGTGGGCTTATGGTGCTCACACTCGAGTTTCGAACCAATGGAATTAAACTGAGTTTTCCATGCGGGAACATAGTTGATACCGGTTTTCTCTCTCGCACACATGGGAGTCTATGAGCGATGCAGTTAAGCACGGCGCTGCTACGTTCGAAGTTGGTAGTTGCACCGCTACTTAAAATATTCGGGGTTTTGAGCTGGACAAAGTTTGAAAAGTATTTTTGCGCTAATTTTGAACTCCATTCTATAGTATTGGGGAATACTAATCAACTTTATTGTTAAATAATTGTCTATTTTTCAAGGATTCGTCCATGGTCGAGGGAATTTGGTCCCGACGTTTCGAAAGCACGCATGATTAGCATCTGCAGGGGGATGTTCAGTAACGGTGGTGGTTGAATGTGAGGCAAATTAATTTTTCAGTTTCGACGCCTTTGGGAAAGACTGCAATTTGAAAGTCCTAAGTTTTCTGGCCAAAAACAGGGCGTTTAGGGAAAAGAGGGGTTGAGAAAAAGGGAGTTTGATACTGAAAAAGTTAGATACAGAATTTACTTTGTAAAATGTAGATTTATCCGAAACGGCCAACATTAGGGCTTTTGACTACGAAATCTTTGGTCTTTTATTATTTAATTTTTTCCAGGGGCGTAGAGACTCGGAAGGGGGGGCAATTTTTAAGTTCGGTGAGTGAGGGTGTGTCTGAACTAATGTAGATATAGGTAGTCAAAAAAACCTAAAGAAAATGATGAGAAACTAGCGCTAAGAACCCAATGAAAAGTTGCCCGGAACGAACATCATCCTCATGCGGATAATGTAAAACGTATCATATAGACTTTGTAATCATAAAATTAAAATAGCATTTGCACAAAGTGCAGGTCATATGAAAGTCAATGTGAAATAATTCCGATCCACGATTGGCTACGCGTTTACTATCAATAATTATCAACTAAACTGCTTGATAACATCACGCTGTTTACTCCGATCGGAAATTTAAAGGATATTTCGCATTGGAGTAGATAGGACGATTTTTTTCCATTTTATGTAATTCGTATGTGTTTTCGCAAAACCGACTGCAATCGGGTTTGGCGAATTCAAGGTCTGTGCGCGCTGCGCTGGTTTCGCAACACCTGAGCGCTTTCCGAGTGTTTCGCACATAATTTGATTATCTCTTTTCGATACTGATGAGGCGAAAAAGAGGCCGTTTCGTTTGTCGTCTATTCCAACTGTTCAGCTCATTTTTTGCCGATAAAAACCTTGGCCAGTCTGAGCTTAGGGCGGCCACGAGCAGAACCCCCCACCGTCTGCTCGCCACAGGGGGTTGACGAATTCATTCAGGTCTCGTTACCGATTGGTGTGCGTCAGTTGTTTGTCAACCGGAAAAAATTAAAACTGATGATCCGAAAATACTGTGGTGGGCGTTTTTTCTTTTAATGTTAGTGCGCGCACTAGTTAGGCTAATTTGGGGGTATTTTCGTCTAGGGGGAGTCTTGATTTCGGGCCTTGTCCGACTCGAATGGAAATAGATCGGGCGCTTTGCGGCGCAAAATTGCAATTTTATGTGAGGCCGCGCGGTTCTTTTACGGTCCGCTGCGTTAATCATTCCAGATTGACGTTTCTGGGTCGATCCGATATTTGCCAAACAAACCACTCCATGTCCTAACGCAACCCGACGGATTTCCAGTCGGCACAAATGCCGCAATATTTTCAGAGAAGCGATCACCATTGTTGTTAACGCGCTCCTTTGATTTGCATTTCTTGATCGAACAACAACTAATTGACTGGAAAGTTATGGCCAGATGTTTTTCAAACAAGTGCATCCTTTTGTTTCCAATTGACTAAATGCAACACGTTCGATGGGAAGTTCTTGGCTCGTTCGAAAGCAGCGCAGTTTTCGCAGTTAATCAACTTAATTAGATGGGTTGGCGCATCACTCTTATCTCAGTGCAAGAGTGCAAGTCTATCGGTGCAATCGACCGCAAACTTCCTGGGTAGATTTAGTGCGGCAAATTAGAGACATAAAGAACTTTTCTGCTATCTGCTAGTTCGGAAAGGTTACGATTTATCAGGATTTTTCATCAGTGATGTCATACTAGGGAATTTTTCCTCAGTTCTAGGGATTGTTCTCAGGCAAAAGGCATTAGGGATTTGTTAAAGTTATATAGGGATTTTTTAAATTTTTGGTTTATCTGCAAAAAAAATAGTTATGGAAAGACTACAGTAAAGTCCGCTTATAATGAACCCGGTTATAGTGAACTTTCGGTTAAAACGAACTTTTGCCTTCAATTGAAACGTCGTCCATAAAGACCAACGTATTTTTTACTGGTCATAACGAACTTCCGGATATAACGATCACTTTTTAGGTTAGTTGTATATTCACTTTCCGTTTATAACGAACTTCCACGCTC
>NW_026019116.1:5649253-5652347 GCF_020466585.1 Dendroctonus ponderosae
ACTTAACGAATGGTTAGAAAAGTATAAAGACTCTGACTACGAGTATGACACAGACGAAGATGTCCCAATGTTGCCGAAGAACAAGTTAAAACCAAATTGGGTGATTTCAATTTCTTCGAATATGTGAGCATTGATAATGCCATTCTTACAAGAGAAATGTTGACCGATGAGCAAATTATAGACTCCGTAACCGCATCTACAGCTTTAAGCGATAATGAGAAAGATGACGATTTAGGTGAAACGTATTTTACTGTAGACACTATTGCTGTTCCAATCATTTCTGAAATGACAAAAAAGTGGCAGAAACTCGGAATTTTCTACAATCACGCCAAGTTCCTAATCATATCTGGGAGTCCTTCTGTGATCTTGAAAACTACATAAACATCTATTTTTGCAGCAGAAATGTACAAACAAAAATTACAGACTTTATGAACTAGATTTTAAATTGAATTTTGTTTATCTTTTTGTGTTCTTTTTAGTCACACCTACTAACTTCAACTACTCAATGTAAAAATAACGAAATAAAATACACCACGTGTTTTTGTATTATTATTCGCTTATAGCGAACTCCGGATGTAACCAACCAGTTTTAGTTCATTTTACAAGTTCGTTATATCCGGACTCAACTGTATATTAATATACCGGACTACAGAAGGCTAACAAGTAGAGAGGAATCACGATTTGTTTTAAGAAATCTCAATTAATTAAGAATCCCCTTTAAGGTCTTTTTAATTTCCCGGAAATTATCTCTACTGGGGTGCAAAAATCAATAGACCTGCAGCGAGTGCGATTTGCAACTGCCCCATCTACATATAAACGTTGTCAAATACCTATTTAGCTTGACTTTAAAACAATAAATAAGAAGAATATCTACAAATTGAAGCAAAAGTGAGTTTAATTTTTTTACATTTTTTAAATTTCGTAGTACATCTACCGTTTCCAATAACCGTTAATGTTCCACTTATCTTTTTTTATTAAACATTTTTATTTATAAATATTTTTTTGAAAACCTAGAGAAAACTAGGGTTTTTTTAAGTGACCATCTGGGGACTTAAATTTTACCGATCTGGCATCACTGCGTTGAACAGTTTACTCGTCTCGACTTACCAGCTTTGAAGATAGTGAGAAAAATGATCATAGCTGATTTAAAATGAGGCTTGCCACTCATTGGCTTTCAAAAACATTAGTTTAGTTAGGATTTCAAAAAACAACGGTGCCGGAAAACCCCCCAACCTTCCGCCTTGATTAGCGGCAAAGTTTCAAATGTGAAATGACAACAAATGTAAGGTTGAAATGCTAATAGAGTTTTGCTGGCTGACAATTGAATAAAAACTATACCAACATCCTAACCTAAAATAATCAACGAGTAAAGTTCATGTTTATCTCCATCACAATTTGACAACAGAAAGCGTTGCCTAGCAACAACCAACTTCAAGTGATGTTTATTGGTCATCCAAGGGTCATCGATGGTAAACAAAAACACTTTGAGGTTGTGTTTCCAGCCAGACCAAGCGGCTGGACCGAATGTGACTAAGCAAAAGAGCTGCGTGGGGCCCAATTGGAGCGCAGAAAAGTTGCTAAAGCAGCCACAGGGCTCCGTTGAGGGCAGCTATATGATGCACCTGTCAATCTTGTTGCAGTGACGTCAACAGCAGCCAAACTTCCAGTGGCAAAGCCCCCTTTTCCTGCCTGTCGTCACCCAACGGCTGTAAAACCTGTTCAATGTCTCTTGGTCGTTTCGCGTTTCAGCTGGGATCATGCCCGGAGACAGACCGAACTATCGCCCAGATGTTGGGCAAGGTTATTACACAAACAAACCGAATTTCGTGCAAACAGCGACTTACCAGCGAATCTCTGGGGCTGGAAAGCACTGGGCAGGCACACGTTGGGGCGCTAACAGTCTTATACTGCATATAACACAATACTCGCGCAATTTTCCGATAAAACCTCCGGGGTTTAAAAGGAAAATGTCAGTTTCGTTTACCGTTCGCCATTCACAGTGAGGCAGCATTCAGTTTGATCGCCCCATTTCCCGGGCTTCACGTCAAGTTTGCTGGATGTTTCGATGCCTCCATGCGAAAAGGCCCTTTATGGTAGGTCGGGGTTGCTTCTTCGCGCTGGCAATTTAAATGGGTGAACCACTATTTGGTTAAAAATGAGACGGCGCACCTATTCACCGAACGGCATCGATTTTTCACGTTTTTTACGTAATGGCGACCATACCGGTTGCGCCCTCTGGCGGCAGCCATCGGTTGTTTAAACGCCCTAAGACCGGACCATTGTCCTTGAGCGGGGAATTTAAAGAAAATTCCTTTAGTTGCTCTAGATTACAAGTTGCAACCGCTGCTGCTGGGATGGCGCTGCCGGTTCTGATCCAGGTTTATGCGAATAAAGGTGAAGGAATAGTGAATCTTTTTAACTTTGGGCGAATTGAAACGTCCAAACGTCATGACGGGACGGAAAACATGAAATTTTGGCATAATCTTGCACCTAAGTGTCTGATATTCAAATTTCGCTTTCTGGGTCAAAACTACTCGAATTTTCTCACTCGCGTTGTTACGACTGAATCGACTTTTCAATTCTCTATCCAACGATGCCAAAACGAGTTCTGAGGCTCGAATGGTTCTTGAGAAACTTCGAAAAAAGCAGCGTCATTTCAAGTGGATTTTGCAACTCAAAAAAAACCACGCAAATCTAAAACTTCTTGAATTCAAGCATTTTTTGGGAAAACGGCCAACATTTCCCTATTGATGGTTCACTTTCTAAAAAGGCCATTTATTTCTCTCTAGAATGATGTACAGATGAGCGTTCTTGCTCATTTTGCCTGCGAGAAATGAGCAAAAACGGGACGGAAAACATGAAATTTTGGCATAATCTTGCACCTAAGTGTCTGATATTCAAATTTCGCTTTCTCGGTCAAAACTACTGGAATTTCCTCACTCACGTTGTTACGACTGAATCGAGTTTTCAATTCTCTATCCAACGATGCCAAAACGAAGTCTGTGGCTCGAATGGTTCTTGAGAAACTTCGAAAAAAGCAGCGTCATGTTCAAGTGGATTTTGCAACAAAAAAAAACCACGCAAATCTAAAACT
>NW_026019116.1:5652397-5653642 GCF_020466585.1 Dendroctonus ponderosae
TTCGCTTTCTGGGTCAAAACTACTCGAATTTGCGAATAATCGCTCGAAATAACTTGCTTGGACTAAGTTAACTTTCAGCTTAAATACTCATTAACTAGACACCTTCTACACTAGAAAAGGTATCTAGTTAATGAGTATTTAAGCTGAAAGTTAGCTTAGTCCAAGCAAGTTATTTGACAGTAACATCGTTATGAAACCGGCAAAAGCACACATTTCTATTTTTTTCATCAAGACTCAATACCTGTAAAAAATTAGAGTTGATCATTCAAATTTTGCACACCCGAGCCGATTTTATTGATGGTTTTCGGGGAAAAAAATCAATTAATTTGTTGTTGTCTGCAACTGTGACTAGACAATTTTGCCGCCCCAACCACAACTAAGTTGTTATTTGTTGGGTACATGAATTCGGATGGAAAATCACACAGTCCTCACGTTCCTTTTGCGTGTCAAACGAAGGAAAAAGCTGCGGAAGATTTACATCTTAGGCCGACTTTATTGGCTCGGTTTACACCAGTTGACATGGTTTTGTCGCCAAAGTTCGGTTCGAACAAACGGAAGAACCTTGCAAAAAATATCGGGGAAGTGTGCTGGTTGTCTATGTGTATCAAGCGACTGTAACCTTCATGCGTCTGAAAAAATGCAAGGGAACCTTTCGGTTTCGCGGTACTTCAATTTCCTACTAAGTCCGAATTGATTAATTAACAATGGCAATTATTGATCGACTTTATGGGGATTTTGGCGGTGCCTTGGCATTGACCTACCTAAATAAGGTTTGTTTTGCTTGTTCACCAAATTGCTGGTTTACATGGTTTGGGTGCCAGTCACAAGGGCTCTATATGGTACCTAAATAGATCGGACTGAGGTGCTTAATGCGTTCAACCTTGGTAGCAGCGATCTGCTAATGAATGTGTAGAATGTCAGTTGGTTTCAAGCAAATTATGGTCTACTTATCGGCTGCTTTTCATTGTCGTTAATCGACGGTTGTTAAAATCGTATACGGATCTAATGGGAATGAGTCGGGTCCAACCATGAGTTTTTAGATTTTTTTCCCATCAGTCTTCTTCGCCAATCTTTAAATGCTACGCACCGCTGCCCATTGTTGGGCCATTGGAGGGAAAAAATTGATGAAAACATCCGGGTTTTCGCTATGGACCTTAAACGTAAAATACCCACCAAACTGTCTTTGTTACCATTTGTTGGCAAATGCAAAAATCGAAAAATCATTAAAACCAATTTGTATATACT
>NW_026019116.1:5654641-5657082 GCF_020466585.1 Dendroctonus ponderosae
CGGAACTGAGTTACTGGGTCGGTGCGTTGGGTTGGCGCACCACGCTATTTGCGCAGCACTGCGCCAACTCCGAAAAATTCACTGAGTTACCCAGGCCTAGTTGACAATCGTTGACATTAGCAGTTACCCTAACCTATTCGATTTTCGGTTAAGCTTTTGATATTTTCAAAGCAAAAACATTGTTGCCGACATTCTGATTTCGTTTTTTGCAAAAATCTCAGTTTTCGATAAATTATTATATTTTTTTACTATTTTTCCTGTACTCTAAACACCCGCAGAGGAAGGACGGCAATTTTGAATCAGCCTGTATAAAGAATGTGGGCTGCCTGGTTTACTGTTGAACAGGTAAATAAATTGTCAACGATTAATCTTATTTCGTCATCCTCGGGACAATCAATGAAAAGCTTATGTAAATTTTTGGGTGTACTACACACTCACACGCCGACCTGCATGAATGAATTCTACAACTACTGGTTTCACAATTTCGAATAAAGAAGACATAACGGTTGTATTGTATTGCATCAGACGTTTGATTTATATGTAGTCAATGGGCATTTGCATTCGATAATAAACATACACGCTTTCCATTTGCTCTGCGGGAGGATTTCGGTTCGGTCTAAAACGGATTTTTCGGCTAGTTTTTTGCTTAAAAAACCGATTCTAAGCCCGCTTTTTTGCCCCCTTTTAGACATTGCTAAATGAATGACTGTCGGCCAGTTACCAAGCAGCCCGAGACCTTTCAATTATCAGATTTTAACGTTTTTTTATTCGGGGGGTCACACCTACCTACCTACATAATACGTACATTCATACTCATTGTGGATAAGGCAAGTGGTTACGATCGCCCATTAATATCCTGCTGCCTTTAAACCGACCTAATTGCGGGCGAATTTGAAAAAATCCCCATTGGGTCGGCATTTAACAGTGGCGGCGCGCGTGATTTCACTTACCCACATAAATTGTTTCTTTCCACTTTTTTCGAACACATTTCTCTGAATTAAATGATTATTTCTTGATTGATCTACTGTTCCACAGAGTAGGGAATGAGTGTGGCGCTGCACAAACGTTATACAGAAGAGCTGAAAAAAAGCCGGTACATTTTTTATGTCTGTAAAACAGTGTTGAACGGCCTTTTCATATGCGAAATTTGATTTTCTAGGCTCTTTAAGCGAAAGGAAGAACGACTATAAGAAAATGATGCTTTCCAAGTTCCACCTCAGGACTAATGTGTGCTAAGGATAGGTTAATGTTAAGTTAGAAAAAAAAAATTGGCATCGGTTTGTTTTGTTCCGGAATTTTCTTTGCCGATTAGTGGAAACTTTGTACCAGGCACGATTCATTCCTTCCATCCTTGTCGTTGTAAAGATGAGATGGAGAACTCGGCAACTAAAAAAATGCAAACTTGAAGGATCAGTAATTATATAATACGTCACCAGTAGAAGTAGGAATATTATTAACGCACTTATTTATCAATCAAAATACGTTTCGGTGTATTTTTCCACCATCATCAGTTTTTATGTGTACCGTTGTTGCTGCTTTAAGCCTTGGCATTGCATTATTAAAATGCATTAAAAGTCAACAATTGTCAACTAGGCCTGGGTAACTCAGTGAACTTTTAGGAGTTGGCGCAGTGCTGCGCAAATAGGTTGGTGCGCCAACTCAACGCACCGACCCAGTAACTCAGTTCCGTTAATTATTAATGAGTTATAAAGCATTAACCGATGCGTTATAACTCATTAACTCAGAGAGCGGCAACAGCTCAACACAGTGTTACCCAGGCCTATCCTCAAGTCAGAGTTTTCACTCAAATCTGTCCCCTGGAAAGACCTTTCTTTTCATCAAATCGATTTGGCACCATTCAACTCTCTCATTGTGGCGAACTAAATGATACAAATCCGTCCATAATGCGGCCGCAAAACGCTGCCAATCACTGCTTAGAGCCTAGCAGGATCTACTAGATGGAAGATTCTGGACAATGATCACTATTCTCAATGTTTCACGAGGTTTGAGAGCCTTGAGAATGTGACCTTATTGTTGGTAGATTGCGCCAATGGAAATTGACCAGCTAATTAATGATAATTACAATAAAGTGTCTTTTAAATTTCATAGCTATGGATCTGCATTCAAATTATCGGAGGATAAGAGCAGTTAACAGCTGTAAAACTGTCCAACAACATTATTTATTACTTATTACTATAATGTGATTGTGTGCATTATTATGTTTTAAGTTTATTTATTCGTAAATCCGATAGATACGGGAGAGGGCGCTTATGCCGATTTCAGTTCGTCCTATTCGCTTCAGAGAGCTTAAAATAAAAGCACAGTTTTGCCCATGATAAAAGTCCAACTTTGAAACCGACTTTAACAAGTTGAAAATTCCGCTGAAGAGTTTCAAGCTTTGCGAAAATCAACCATTTAAGCGACTGCGACGTGAAAATACT
>NW_026019116.1:5657227-5658489 GCF_020466585.1 Dendroctonus ponderosae
ATAGAGCAATAGAAAATACTCGACTGGAAAGAGTACTTTTCTTACTTTTCTTTATATTTGCACCGAAAGTTTCGAGAAATTCCCGCTGTGGGTTTAATTGGGAGGATTTTGCAAGTGGAACCCACAAATTTGCTCCCGCACTTCGGCCAGGCTAAGTAAAAATGCAAAATTTCGTTATTCGTAGATCCGATAGATACGGGAGAGGAAGCTTTTGCCAATATTAGTTCGACCTATTCACTTCAGAGGGCGCTTTAATAATGCATTTATTTTAATGCATGCATTTTAATAATGCAATGCCAAGGCTTAAAGCAGCAACAACGCTACACATAAAAACTGATGATGGTGGAAAAATACACCGAAACGTATTTTGATCGATAAATAGAGACAATAAATGACTGAAACCCAGGAATGAATTTGATTTGGAATTGAAACACAGTCGGGAAAGTATATACAATTTTAATTAATATTTGAGGAAAAATAATTAGTAATAAAATTGTCAAAGTTGTGTCTTAAAACTCCACATTTTATAATGAGTTCAGGCTGTGATCTGCTATGTGATATTAAGAATGAAGCTTTTAGTGCTGTGTCGGATCTTGTGCCAGCCAAACGACGGAAGAAATACCAAGAAATACCTTCAAGAAGAATCAATACCAATTGATTGGTACCAAAAATGGTGCAGTGAACAAAAGGTACTCAACTTAACAAGCGAGAAAGGATTATTAGTATATTTTAACAAAGTAAGAAAGATGTTTATGTATTCATCCCTCATCCCTTTGGTGTTCGATGTTTTTTGTGTGTATATCTTGCGTTCACTGCACTGTTTCTGGCACGAATCAATTGGTATTTGTTCTTCTTGAAGGTATTTCTTGGCATTTCTTCCGTCGCTTCCCTGGCACAAGATACGACACAACATTAAAAGCTTCGTTCTGAATATCACATGGCAGATCATCGCTCGAACTTATTTAAAAATGTGCAATTTAAGGACACAACTTTGACAATGATCGACATATTTATTACCGCACTAGTGCATAAACATATTTATGCCTTTAGAGAAGATTTCACAATGTACCATAAAAAAATAACCGAAAAATGGTGTAATGAAAGTGCAACTCACCAATAAACTGCAGATGTCTACCTAAAAGATCTGCAAAAAATACAATATTTTACAAATACAGTTGAGTCCGGATATAACAAACTTGAAAAATGAACTAAAACTGGTTCGTTATATCCGGAGTTTGCTATAAGCGAATAATAATACAAAA
>NW_026019116.1:5659488-5661635 GCF_020466585.1 Dendroctonus ponderosae
GGAATTAAAACCAATGACAGAAAACGCTACGTGACTTCGTTTGCGCCACTTTCGATTAGTATTCAAAAATATGCAAAAATGCGTGCACTCCTTTGGGTTTTTTTGCAACTTTTGCCGATTCTCTTCCCGGTTTTACTGCGTTCAATCTCAGCTGAACTCGTTTTTTCGGCTAATTAATTGCGTCAGAGCGAGATTCACGTGCATGCATCATCAACATCAACAACAACAACACAAACAACAAATATGCAACATCAAATAATGTGCAGGGTGATTGAAAATTGGCCTAATTCCTTTTAAGGGGTTATAGGGGCTCACTTAGAAAGTACGAGAAAAACTGTTTTTTTTTCGAAAATTTCCTGCTTCTACCGCAAAATGTACACCAATAATTACAATAATCCTCCCGTTTGGTTCTGGTTGGGTTGATTAGCGTTGCAGTCGAACAATCGTTAATATGTACATTTGAATCACCCAGTAAAATTCAATTGAACAAAAAATGCCCTCTATATAAGCAATTGCATACTTTCCGGTAAAAATGAACGCGAATGCCATTTACAGAAACGAATAAACACAATGGCATAATTAGTAGAATCGCTTTTAAGCAGTACACCCTGATTTGCATAGCGATTTACAATAATTAACTGCAAAAAAAATTGTTATTTTTATTGTTATTACTACTATCGATCTGATCAAATCAGATTCGAAAGGTGTCTGGGGCAAGTGAAGGGTTTTTCGAAAAGAGACAAAACGAGGATTTTCTGGCGAATCAATCAAGCAATTTCTTTCTGGTCTTTGGCTCATCGGGCCTTGGAAGCGGTCGGTGAATGTCGAAAAAAACGATCGGAACACTCTAAAGGTGATCTTTCCATCAGGCTCATACTAGCGGGGCTTAGATTATCATTAAGATTATCATTTTTTTTAACTTGTATCTGGCCAGATGTGAAACACGCTCTTTCGAGCGAGTTGAAGGTCGATTTTTTCTGCTGCTGGGTCGGATCTCCATTACAGATCACACGTAGGTGCCACTTCACAAGCGGTCAAACGATGCAAAACTAGCACTCAAACAATAAAGCAATAGGAAACGAGTATTGCACTAGAAGCTATTAAAAAGATATCATATTTATTGCTATTTTTTTAATTGGTTGCAATTGAATCTAAGGCTGGAGTTTTATTTGTGTCATAGGAAACGATCGGCTTCCAATTAACAATAAAAAGCTAGTAGGAGAGCTGGTGAGTCAGCGGTGTTGATTTTTGAAGGCCAAAAGACCGCAGAAGAAACCGTGTATTTGGATGGTTTCGTTCTAGTTTCACGTTCAAACTCCAGCCTTAATTTCCTTCTGCTGCCTGCCTGAAGCGGACAGGATCTTATTATTGGATCAATAATTGTAATTATTGCCAACAGAGAACAATTAACAAGCGCGGATTATGCAGTCATCGGTCGTTTATGAAACAGGTGCGCTTTAATGAAACGCTAAAACACATTTTTCTATCGAGGAATAATTGCTATTTAGATTGGAGATTGTCTTCATGAAAAGCGCTGTAATTGACTCAACGTGTTCGGCTCTGAATTGTACAAGTGCCTTTGGCTCAGCAAGAAAAGTTTCAAACAAAAATGTCTGAACTGACGAACCACTTGAAAAGTAGTTGACATCGACTAATTCGATGCTTCTTTGGGTTCTTGAGTTGGATTTTTTTAGGCAACTGTGGCTTCAAGTTTGAAATTTGCATGGGAGAGTTCAGATTGTTGTTTGTGCGCCACTGGATTTTCGATTTAATTGAAAGTTTCCCAGTTTCGAGACTGAGGCTGTTTCGTTTGCCCAGTCAAAGTGAAAAGTCGACATGCACTTGCTTTGCCAGCATTTCTTTAAGAAATAGTCCCAATTTTGGCTAGGACGTCCCTGACCCGACGATTCTAATCAAAATTTATACCTTACTTAGGCTGTCAATTTCTTTATTGAGCAGTTAAAATTGGAAACAGATTTATTCACCTGATTCATTCGCAGGAATTTTTCAAGTAAAATCTAAAGTAAAAGTCTCCCAAGTCGGATTTTTGTTGAGATAGTTGAAATCTTTGTTACGACGCCACTGACCGGCCCATTCCAGGACAAGTTTTTCGATATTTAGACCATAAATTTGCTTATTAACCAGGA
>NW_026019116.1:5662634-5668806 GCF_020466585.1 Dendroctonus ponderosae
TACGACGCCACTGACCGGCCGATACAAATACAAGTTTTCCTATACTTAGACCATAAATTTGTTTATTAAGCAGGCAGAACCGCAAAAAGATCATTGTTATGGTCCGCGAGCAGGAATTTTTCAAGTAAAATGTCTTTCAAATCGGATTTTTCCCTGAGATAGTTTAAACCTTGGTTAGAACGCCCCTGACTTACCGATTAAAATACAATTTTTACCATACTTAGATTACACATTTGGTTATTGAACAGGGAAAACCGGAAGAAGATCGTTTTTCTGGTTCGCGAACAGGAATTTTCAAATAAAATATATTTTGTCGGATTTTTTTAGATAGTTTAGAACGTTGTTAGGACGCCCCTGACCGATTAATTTAAAAGCAATTTTGCCATTTTAGGACCAATATTTTCCTTCTTTCGAAAATAATTGAACATTATGAGTAATACATCGATAATTATGCAGTAATACGCTTAATCCTTATTTCAGTAGTGCATTAACTAATGGTGCGCCACTGATTGGCCGAATAAAATCAAATCGTTGCCATGCTTAGACTGTGCCTTCCTTCAATGAGTCGCAAAGACAGAAGGCAAATTCCTGTCGGTGCTACATCAAGATTTTTTGAGCAAAAGCCTTCCAAGTTGGAAGTTTCC
The DNA here is from genome assembly GCF_020466585.1 of Dendroctonus ponderosae. Taxonomy (NCBI): domain Eukaryota; kingdom Metazoa; phylum Arthropoda; class Insecta; order Coleoptera; family Curculionidae; genus Dendroctonus; species Dendroctonus ponderosae. The sequence goes on from NW_026019116.1 coordinate 5,663,279, forward strand.
CGAAGAAAATCTAAACCGCCGCTTGTGCGTCCCTGATGGGTCGGGTTTAATTGAAGCTTGTCCAATTCGCAAACTAAATCTTCCGCTATGTAGCAGTAGAGTTCGGGACTTGTTGCTTCTTTTTATTCTTCAGCAGGAATTTTTGAAATCAACTTTTCCCTGCCGTTCAAGTTGCAATGTTGCACAAATTGAGGAAGATTTGGCACCTTTTTTTTTGAGTGAGTAAACAGTCGGCAATAATGGGCAACATGGATGAAGAAAGCAATTAAATCAAGAGCGGCAAAAGTAAGAACAATTAGCGATCGTAATTACGGCGATGCTTAAAGCGAATTAACCAAGAATCCAATAACCGTATTAAAACAAAAGATTTTTGCGCTTATTAGCGCTTGGCATTGGATCACATGAGACCTTTTCTTTTTATGCAAATAGAAAAAGAATTATTAAGCGCTAGATATCCGAGATTTATAATAATACAATTTCAAGGTTGTGTCGATATAAAAACCAGCAAAATCGTTGTCAGCGGCAAACTTTAATTGGTTTCGTTTTTTTTCTCCCAGTCGATATTTTTAATAATGAGCGCACTTTTTGTTTAGTCAATTATTTTCTCATTGTTAATCAGAATGGGCCGTTTACCGTTCAGCGTTCGTTCAATTTTTCCACCTTGAACGACCGTATTACGTACGATACGTAATCGACCCACCCTGCCCCAATCGGTGGCAAATTTTGCATTGTTTCAATCGCTGAGTCTCCCATGTTTCCATCAGCGACTTAAGGCTGAAACCAGGAAGCGAAATCGAGCCACTCGGCCACATGATTAATTAGCGGTTCTTCGAGTCGAAAGCCCTCCATGAAAACATGCACAATAAAATCCCATTTGAACAATAAATATCGCGCGATGGCCGGCTCCTCAATGTCAGCTACAGATCATTTTAAACATCACGCCGCTGTCCACTCGATTGGGATTTATCGATCTAGTTTGCTGGTTTATTGGCGCATATCAATCTCCTACTTGAAGGTTCCACTCTCGATAAACCCCCAGTCAAATTGCTGTTCGATTCCCATCATAATCTGCCAGAGCAGTAGCAGAAACCGTCTTCTTTTGCTCATCAAAAGAAATTAATGAATCGAGTGAGTTTTTCCTCTTCATCGTGGAATCACTCAGATGGTATTTGCATCTTAATTGCAACCCGATCTCCTTCACAGTCGAATCGTTTCGAGTCGATAGACAATAACAAACCATCGGGCATGGTGGAACATGCGAAGATGCAAAACCCACTTATGAAAGTTTGTTTATGAATTTGATCGCGATATCAGTTCCAAAATCAAGGACGGTTTTCCTTGTGGAAAGTCCTCCGCAATCTAAACTAACTGCTGTGAAGTGGTTTGCTGGTAATGCAATGGAAAATGCCATCAATGGGGATTTTGAGTGAAAAAAGCATTTTTTTACCTAATGGCCCAATTAGCACCGCAGTTATTCCCACTTATAGAATTAGCATGAGCCGAAAATAGCCTCAGAGATAGCGGCAATAAAGCTTATTTTTGCCGAGGCGAGGTGCTTGTTTGCACGTCCGACCAACCTGTCGACAATTTCCCAATCGTAGCGAAATCCTTCCTGTGCACGCTTATCTTCTTCCTCTTGGCGTGCATCCAGCCCGGTTTAGTTACATTATTCATGCACTTGCCACCTATATTGACTCATTTTGCAATAACTTAAACACAAAGAACCAAACTGCTTTAATTGGCTGAAAGAGAGGTTTTAATAATCATACATACAAGGTTGCTAATTACATGAGGAATTTTTCTTTATGCATGTACTGAGTGTATGCGACCGCTGCAAGAGTGAACGAGTGAATAGCAAAACGCGAAAAACAATTCAAATGCTAAGGGTTTTTTGCTCAAGCAACAGCATTGAACCTCTCGGAAATTGGAGATTTGTGGGCATTTCACAGTGTTTTCGAAGAAAGAAAATCGGAATGTGGGCGTGTGTCGACTAATTGACCCTCTTAGAATGTGCAGTCCATTAATCAATTCGGTGATTGAATCATTGCGAATAATACGGCTACAAACTAAACCAGAAAACCCGACCAGAAATTGAACTATTGGAAATTACCCAGACCGGTTTTCTCGCTGCTTAACAACGAATCCATTTGCCCCAATTAAGGCACTCGAAGAATGACGTCAATTTGCATACTCGGGAGTTCCAGGGTACCCAACACGCTCGTTCTGGTAAATCCGGTGAACGCGTGTACCGGCTACTTGTATTAATGCTAATCTGCCATCTAAATTACAAGAAACCGACAGGAACCCGCTATGGTACCGATGTATTGGCGGCCGGAATGCACCGTTTTTTGCTCGTGATTTAGTCGAATTTTCCTGATGAAGCCATCGATTTATTTCGGACCGATCGAAACTTTGATTGCCTTTTCCAGCCAGTTGAAATTTGAAACTTAAGTTAATAGAACTCCCGAGATTGTTCTAAATACAACAGAGTTTGCTGCTCAAGCTTAAACAGTTAGAGAGTTTGTTTTCCCAATTACCCAATAGCTATGAAAAAAATTAAATTGATTATACAGATTCTCATCTCGTGGACTTGCCAGTAAAAATTTGCCAAAGTTTCAGAAATTGCCTGAGGATGATGCAAAAGCGAAACACACCTTGCTCGCTTCAGGGCAAAAACTTGCAAGTTCTCATTTTCTTTTGTTTCAAAAAAATTTATTTTTGAAACTCGCTTCCTGAATTCAAGACTGAAAGTTCAAAAATTCACTAAAAAATCCCTCAATCAAATCCGAAACCTTTACTGATGTATCAAGCAAGTTTTCAACTATTTTGGATTGTCCAAAAGCAAAACTTTCGCTCTTAATGAAACACACTTTGGTCGATTCAGTCCGAAACCTTGCAAGTTGCCATCTTTGTTTGTTTGGTTAAAATTTTTTTCTCAAACCTCGCTTCCTGAAATCAAGATTAAAAGTTTGACAATTCATATAAAAATCCCTGATGAAGGAACTAATTGGAAACCTTTGCGGTGGGATCAAAAAGATTCTCCCATTTTCAGAAGAGTTAAGAATTTTAAGTTATGCGACAAAAAACCCCGCGAGTTCGTCCTCTTTGGATTAATTTACGGTTAAAATCGCGCAAAGTTTGAAAAATTCCCTGAGGATTATGGAAAAGCGAAGCCTTCTCACTAAACGAAACACACTTTGCTCGCTGCAGGGCAAAAACTTGCAAGTTCCCATTTTCTTTTGTTTCAAAACAATATATTTTTGAAACTTGCTTCCTGAATTCAAGACTGAAAGTTCAAAAATTCCTCAATCAAATCCGAAACCTTTACTGATGTATCAAGCAAGTTTTCCCCTATTTCGGATTATCCAAAAGCAAAACTTTCGCTCTTAATGAAACACACTTTGGTCCATTCAGTCCGAAACCTTGCAAGTTGCCATCTTTGTTTGTTTGGTTAAAATTATTTTCTCAAAACTCGCTTCCTAAAATCAAGATTAAAAGTTTGAAAATTCATAGAAAAATCCCTGATAAAGGAACTAATTGGAAACCTTTACGTTGAGATCAAAAAGTTTCTCCCATTTTCAGAAGAGTTAAAAATTTTAAGTTATGCGACAAAAAACCCCGCGAGTTTGTCCTCTTTGGATTGATTTGCGGTCAAAATCGCGCAAAGTTTGAAAAATTCCCTGAGGATGATGCAAAAGCGAAACCTTCTCACTAAACAAAACACACTTTGCTCGCTGCAGGGCAAAAACTTGCAAGTACCTATTTTCTTTTGTTTCAAAAAAAAATACTTTTGAAACTCGCTTCCTGAGTTCAAGATTGAAAGTTTAAAAATTCACTAAAAAATCCCTCAATCAAATTCGAAACCTTTACTGATCTATCAAGCAAGTTTTCCCCTATTTCGGATTGTCCAAAAGCAAAACTTTCGCTCTTAATGAAACACACTTTGGTCGATTCAGTCTGAAACCGTGCAAGTTGCCATCTTTGTTTGTTTGGTTAAAATTATTTTCTCAAAACTCGCTTCCTAAAATCAAGATTAAAAGTTTGACAATTCATATAAAAATCCCTGATGAAGGAACTAATTGGAAACCTTTACGGTGGGATCAAAAAGTTTCTCCCATTTTCAGAAGAGTTAAGAATTTTAAGTTATGCGACAAAAAACCTCGCGAGTTCGTCCTCTTTGGATTAATTTGCGGTCAAAATCGCGCAAACTTTGAAAAATTCCCTGAGGATGATGCAAAAGCGAAACCTTCTCACTAAACGAAACACACTTTGCTCGCTGCAGGGCAAAAACTTGCAAGTTCCCATTTTCTATTGTTTCAAGAAAATATATTTTTGAAACTCGCTTCCTGAATTCAAGATTGAAAGTTTAAAAATTTACCTAAAAAAAATCCCTCAATCAAATTCGAAACCTTTACTGATGTATCAAGCAAGTGTTCCCCTATTTTGGATTGACCTAAGGAATCCCTGTCCCTAATTGGTCCAGGAGAAAAATGGAAAAAATCGTCGCGGGTCGCCAACTCTGGCTTAATTTCTGAACCAAATCGCGCAATGTTTGAAAAATTCCCTAAAATTCCTTGAAGTTGCTGTCAAAGCAAAACTTTTGCTCTAAATGAAACACACTTGACTCCATTCAGGACAGCTGTCTTCGATTATTTGAAAAAAAATTTTTTCCTAAAACTCGTTTTCTGAAATCGAGATTGAAAGTTTGAAAATTCACAGAAAAATCCCTGATGAAGGAAAAAATTCGAAACTTTTACGGGTGTATCAAGCAAGCTTTCCCCTAATTTCAAAAGAGCTAAGAGATCTCTGTTCCCAATCGGTCTGGGAGAAATATGAAAAAAGTCTTTGCGGGTTCATCTACTCTGCACTTTCGGTGAAAATCGCCCACAATTTGAAAATTTTCCTGAGGATGGTGCAAAATCAAAACTTTCCTTCTAAATGAAATATAACAAGCAAACATTTGCACCATGCAGGTCAAAATCTTGCAAGTTGGTGTCTTTTTTTGTTTAGAAAATAAAGTTTTCTCAAAACTCGATTTCTAAAATCAAGATTAAAAGTTTGAAAATTCATATAAAAATCCCTGATGAAGGATCAAATTCGAAACTTTTACTGGTGTATCAAGCAAGTGTTCCCCTATTTTGGATTGACCTCAGGAATCCCTGTCCCCAATTGGTCCAGGAGAAAAATGAAAAAAATCGTCGCGGGTCGCCAACTCTGGATTAATTTCCGAACAAAATCGCCAATATTTGAAAAATTCCCTAAAATTCCCTGAAGATGCTGCCAAAGCAAAACTTTTGCTCTAAATGAAACACACTTGACTCCATTCAGGACAAAATCTTGCAAGTAGCTGTCTTCGTTTATTTGAAAAAAATAATTTTCCTAAAAGTTTATCCCATTTTCAGAAGAGTTAAGAATTTTAAGTTATACGGCAAAAAACCTCGCGAGTTCGTCCTCTTTGAACTAATTTGCGGTCAAAATCGCGCAAAGTTTGAAAAATTCCCTAAGATTCGTTGAAGATGGTCGAAAAG
>NW_026019116.1:5669805-5675124 GCF_020466585.1 Dendroctonus ponderosae
CCTCTTTGGACTAATTTGCGGTCAAAATCGCGCAAAGTTTGAAAAATTCCCTAAGATTCCTTGAAGATGGTCGAAAAGCAAAACTTTCGCTCTTAATGAAACATACTTTGGTCGCTTCAGTCTGAAACCTTGCAAGTTGCCATCTTTGTTTGTTTGGTTAAAATTATTTTCTCAAAACTCGCTTCCTAAAATCAAGATTGAAAGTTTGAAAATTCACAGCAAAATCTCTGATGAAGAAATKGATTCGAAACYTCCACAGATATATCAAGCAAGTTTTTCCCTATTTTGAAAAGAGCTAAGGAATCCGTGTCCCCWATTGGWTTAGGAGAAATATGAAAAAAATCCCCGCKGATTGTCTGCTCTGAAGTGATTTTCAATCAAAATCCCCCAAAGTTTGACAAATTCCCCAAAATTCTCTGAGCATGGTGCAAAAGTGAAACTTTCGCTCAAAATAGAGCGAAAAATTCAAAACCTTCACTCGTGTATCAACAACGTTTTCTCTATTTTGAGGAAAAGCGCTAAAAAATCCCTGTTTCCAGTCGGCCTCGGAGAAATATGAGAAAAAGCGTTGCGGGTTATCCAACTCTGAATTAATTTCCCAATAAAATCGCCCAAACTTTGAAAAATTATCTAAAATTCCCTGAAGATGGTCCAAAAACAAAATGATCACCCTTAATAAAACACACTTTGTTCGATCCTTTTGCCCTGGATCGGGATGGATGGATTTGGACAAAATATTTTTTTGACCCCCGCTCCCAAATTCAAGATTCAAAGTTTGAAAATTCATAGAAAAATCCCTGATGAAGCCAGAAATTCGAAACCTTGACGGCTGTATCAACCTAGCCTTCTCTTATCTTATCAACCCTGTATTTTGAGAAGAGTTACAAAATCCCGGCTCCCAATTGGTTTCCGAGCAATATGGAAAAAATCGTGTTCAAAATATTTTCTTCAAAGCACACTCAAAAACATTTTTTTATTTTGAGGATGAAATTGATTCTACGCCTTAAGAGATTTATCAAGGAGGTTTTCGTGCCAACAGAAAAATTTTGAATGTTCCTGCCCTGATTTAATTAGGCAAAATTTCCAATCTTTACCTAGAAACGGGAAGCTTTAAAAATGTCCCCGAAAATGCCTGTGGATGATGGAAATCCGAAACGTTTGTCATGGGCAAAACACACTTTGCTCTATTTAGGGCGCAGCTTTGCAAGCCTTTACCTTCTGTGGATTTCAAGATGTAATTTTTGCCAACTTCTGTTTTGAGTTTAAAGTTTTGCCGTAACCAAGTTCATCCTTGGCTTAGAAATCTCAAACTCCTTCCGACCGTGCCTTTTCGCAAGTTCAAGTTGGTTGCACTTCAGAAATCTACTTTTTTTTGGCACAATTCGTGATTTTTTGGGGAAAAAAATAAGTTTCCGGCCTGGAATCGCAATCCGATCCGCTTTGATCGTCCGCTCTTCAGCAGCGGTGCGACCAGCTGGCGTGGATGTCGCACCCCCATGCAACGCAGGTTCGGTTTCCCCCCACCCACGTGGAGGCTCTCCAATCCCCATAAAAGTCACCCAAAATGACCCCAGACTCACATTCATATCACGACCGTAAGAGGTTGAAGGCGCTTCACGGCCGTTAGACCAGATAAATTCTCACAATTTCCTTCCAAACACTATCGACAGACGTGGTTTCACAGCCATTGTGGTCGAATTGGAAACCAGCTGAATTTTTGGGTCGACAGTGAGTGCATTTTCGAGTGATTTTTTGCGTTGAGGATAAAACGATGGCCGCCGTCGCTGCTGCTCAGAAAAACCGAGAAATGTTCGCCATCAAGAAGAGCTACAGTGTTGAGGTAAGCGGCACCAGTTTTTCATTGTTTCTGCCCAATTTGCGTTTCAATCAATAATACTGATTTTTCATCCGTTCACTTTCGTGCCTGTTTGGTGGATTTTCATTCCAAGTCGTTTCTAGGCCAGAGAAATTTCGGGCAAATATTCAAAAAAATCTTCAAATCGCCTTAGGAATGAGAAAGTTTAAGCTGGGTTTACAAGTTTTCCTTACTGCTTTAAACACAATTCTTTGCAGATGGTTAACATTGACAAACTTGATCCATTCGTTCATCTTTATTCTGTTGGTTTTGCTCAGCTTTGCAGGATTTTCATTGTATTTCTCAACCTGGCAAGTTTGTTCAAATTTATTGCGATGTTCAAATCGTGGACGTCTTGGAGGAAACTCATTTTCAAAAATGAGAAATTCTCCGGRAATYATTTATGGGCTGYTTATGACATTAATTTCCAGCCRAAACTGCAATTTGTTTCCAAAAWTTCTTTCTCARAAATTTGGTGGGAAATTGAAACTTTCTGTATGAATAAAAACACTATTGTGATTGCTTCCAAGTCAAACGTTMACGAAAAATAATTTTYCTGTTTAAAATTTCCTGCAAAACTCTTGATAATGAAGCGACTCGAAAAGCTTAGACAGAAGTCCAGAAGTATGGCCGCAAAAACTGTCCAAAACCCCTTGAGGATGGCGAAAAATTGACCTTTTTGCACCACATTCAGATTTTGTCCCAGTTTTTCCTGGAATATTGCAAATTTTTGCAAAAGTCTCCGAGGCCGGTGATCAAATCGAAACCAGGCGCAATTTCTGGTATTGAAGGCGGAATTTTGGCTTTTTCTGCACACGCTAAAATGTTTTGCATATTTGCCCAAAACTCGGTTTAAAATTGTTGACTAAAATCTCGGATTCTGTCGCGTTCGCGTTGATTTGCGACAAAGACTGGTTCAATTTGCAAACGATTTTCCAAATCTCTGGGGATGGTGACATATCGAAACTTTTGCTCAAATCAGCGAAAATTTTCCTCTATTAGGCTCAAATGGAAGTCGTTTCAACAAACTTCCCAAAACTGGTCTGGAAGCAAAATTGAAACTGACTTGTTTTAAGTGCGATTTGCCCAACGTGTTACGGTTTTTTATGGAAAAAATTAAACCCCAACGCCATTAACAAGACAAAAAATGCGTAAAAGAATGGCCTGGAAGCCAGACACAAAACTGCTAGTCTTTTGATCCTACTGACTTCGCCAACTTACAGCGCCGCAACGGGAAGCTCGTTATATGGCGGAAACGGCGCTCTTTCGTTGCGGAAGCTGCACTTGACAACTCCTGCTGCTGTTCTGAGCTCCAGCCATTCCTTAACCTTCCGGAAGGCGATTTTTCAGCCTCAAATTAGCGTAACTGTTGGCAAATTAGGGCATAATCAGCGTTGACTAACGCGCGTTTTCCTGCATATGCAAAACAAACGAATGCCTTTATAAGGGGGGGCTTGGCCACCTGCTGGTTGACCTTGATCGAGGGTAAGAGGAAGTCGATCTTCGGGCAAGGTTGCAAAGTGACTGGATTTCGTTACGAATCGCACGTTCCACCAACTACCAACGTGAAAATCTTCAAGGAAAATGCACAAAACTTCCGAAAATCATGAACGTCCAACTGATTGCCACTGTTTCCTTCACAGAACGGATATCCAGCCAGGCGTAGATCACTAGTTGATGATGCCCGGTTCGAAACGTTGGTCGTGAAGCAAACCAAGCAAACGGTCCTGGATGAAGCACGACTTCGCGCTAATGGTAAGTCTGTGCGCTTTTTTGTCTGTGAATTTGTTTTGCGTTGTTTTTGCATGGTTTGGCATGATTTTATTTTTGGGTTATTCTGTAGACTCTAGCGTAGATCCAGACAGTGAGGACGAACAATGCAACCAGCCAGAAGAGCCAACCAACAAGGACGGTAAGTCGATTGGTTTTTGTTTAGTTTTTTGCATGTTTTGTTTTACCACGGTTTAGATCGGGATTTTCTGGTTTCAAATGTTAAAGTCGCAAATGGGAAATTTCTACAGGACTTTTCACAACCACGCCCGATTTCTCGGATTTTTTCAATAGAAGATTTCGGTCGCGTTTCTAAAACTTACAATCGGTTTAATATAACTTTCTTTAATTGGAAAAATAATGCAACTCACTAATCAAGGGTGAGGTTGCCTCCAAATGGGAGGGGATGAAACCCGGAGGATTTTCTCAGTAAATAGTGAAAATCCCCCGTTATCTGGCCGGAAACTTGGATTTTTGGCGCACTTATCCTGCAAAGCGCCATAAAAATTATGTTCAACAGACTCTAGTTGGGTGCAATTTGGACTTTTTGCGCCCCAATGGACAACGGAAAGTGGGAATGGTTGAGGCGCCTTAAAAGAAAGTGGCTGGTAATTCGCAAAGTCAATTTTTGCCATCCATTTGAGTGGAAAGGGAAGCGCTTTTCCACGAGCGGCTAAAGGGAAATTCACATTTTCCGAAAGCCACGGGCATAATTTGCGGACTTTCCCGCTAAACCGATGAATGATTGTGACAGATTATGTTGTGCAGGAATGATTTATTTTAACGCCGGCTTGAGTGTTGAAACATGTTCTGCTGCTCTTTTATTTTATCGGCCCATCTGGGCGATTTATCTGGAAGTCAGGCCGGCTTGATGCTGATGATCCAGTGGTTTTTCGCCTTGGAGAATTTCCTTCGGCCCGATTGGGAAACGAATTAATTAATTAACGGGCGATTTAATTGGCGCACACGTTCAATGCCAGAAATTTGAATATCCATGCGTAATAACCTAAAAACGGTGGCAAAAAATTCGTTGAAGGTTTGCCACAAATCAGCGTATCGTGCAAGAAATCGCATTCTTCAATGGCAAACCAGCACAAGTGCTGGTTTGCCATAGGATTTATACAGGGTTATTTACGCTATACATACACAGACGCCTGCACGTTTAAAAAATATTTTTGTAATGTACAGAGTGTCCCAAAAGCCTTAAAAGTATCAAAGTTGATAAGCCAATAAACAGTTTTTTTATTCGAATGAATCAAAAAGTGCCATTTTGCGAACAGAAGCGATGATCAAGAAGAAGCACTTTTCTTTAGCGTTCATTTGTTTTACTTTTACGCACGGACTTTGCCGCACAGTGTGCGACAAAGTAAATGTGACACTTTGAACTTGCCACTGTCATTATATATTTTTTAGTATTTTTATTTAAAAATAACCGAAATGCTTTTTTAAGGAATTACGTTTATCAACAACTATTGATCCTATTTTCAAGTTTACTTATAATTTGTAAATTATACCTTTGTTACAAGCTCAGTCTTATAATCATTTTAATGGCCTACTTATCTACTTTTGCGATGTTGTCACACGTAAAACACCACCTTTTTAAGAAGGGCAAATGTCATGCAGAGTATGCAACATGCATACACCATCCCAAGACCACAGGTGTTTCAAGTTGAAAAAGTACTTAAACTTAATTA
>NW_026019116.1:5675224-5677650 GCF_020466585.1 Dendroctonus ponderosae
TTAAAACAGACACTTATTTTGTTCAGCGAATCCAAAAATGCAATAATATACAGGACATTCCATTTAAAAAACGCAACTTTGATACCTTTAGAGCTCTTGGGACACTCGGTAGGCGTCGGACAATTCATAAAATAATACTTTTAAAAAATCAAACGGGTTAGCCGCAAACTTCCGTGCCGCATAGCGTGAATAACCCTGTATAACGTCCAACTGCTTGCGGTTATTAGAGCGAGACTGGGTGGCAATTGAATGTTTTTTTCCTGCAGACACCGGCTTGACCGAGGAGGAAATCGTGCTGGCCAACGCCATTACCGAAGATCCAGAGTCGGAGAAGATCATCCAAAGAGCCGCGTTGATTCTGCACTTGAAGGACGGCATGAGTTCGCTGGCGCGCGTGTTGAAGTCGGTCGAGAAGAACCAAGGAGTGGTGGTGCATTTGGAGACGCGCCCCAGTCAGGGCGAGAGCGCCCGACTGGACACGCTGCTGAAGGTTGACATGACCAGGATCAACATGCTGCTGCTGCTGAAGAACCTCAGACAGTCGCAGACGCTGCAACACGCCACCCTGATTGGGGAGGACAATATTTCCGCCAAGAACCCGTGGTTCCCGCGACATGCCAGCGAGCTGGACAGTTGCAACCACCTGATGACCAAGTATGAGCCCGATCTGGACATGAACCATCCGGGCTTTGCTGACAAGGTTTACCGCGCCAGGCGCAAGGAGATCGCCGAAATCGCCTTTGCCTACAAATAGTGAGTGTCTTTCGTAGCGCATCCAGCTCGAGGGTACCAATGGTTCTGAACTTTTCCTTCTAGTGGAGACTCGGTGCCCTTCATCGAGTACACCGAGACGGAGAACAAGACCTGGAAGTCCGTGTTTACTACGGTGGTCGATCTGGCCCCCAAACACGCCTGTGCTGAGTACCGCAGAGTCTTCAAGGTGCTGCAAGACGAGGGCCTGTTTGTGCCGGACAAAATCCCCCAACTTGAAGACATGTCGAAGTTCATGCAGAGGAACACCGGATTTACTTTGCGGCCTGCGGCCGGTCTGCTCACCGCTCGCGACTTCTTGGCCTCGTTGGCCTTCCGCATCTTCCAGAGCACTCAGTATATTCGCCACATCAACTCGCCCTTCCACACTCCAGAACCGTAAGTGCATTTTTTCAGTTTTGCGCCAAAGCGCTTTGATAATTCGATCTCGAGCCCATTATCAGTAAAGAGGCGCTCCTAATTGCCATTAAAGAGGCCCGGGTGTCGGAAATTGAGTTTTCCATGTTCAACTTTTGTCTAGGCAACGAAAGCTCCTTTCCGAGGGCTTTGCAGGGACTTTCCAAATGGAAATCCCCTTAGCGAGGGCAATTATTATTATCAAATTTCCAATCCATTTTTCCATTGTTCCAGCGATGCAATCCATGAGATTCTTGGGCACATGCCCCTGCTGGCCGACCCCAGTTTCGCCCAATTCTCGCAGGAGATTGGCCTGGCTTCATTGGGCGCGTCTGACGAAGAAATCGAAAAACTCTCCACCGTAAGTAGCGATTTAAAAAGCGCCTCGTAAATTGAAGCTTTCAAGATTAAGTGAGCGGTTGGCTTTTGCTTCAATTTAACGATTATGAAATCGCAGAGGCGATTTATCGCCCAGTGGCGTAACGCTATGCTGCACTTGCCTGTTGACATTGGCGAATCTATGTTTTCATGCAAACGGGTTTTTTTCGCCGCGCTAACCAAACTAGGCCTTCTCTCCTCTTTCTTCCAACCAATCAGCTACCAACACTGCGTGACCTACAGATGTGACGTAATAATGGCCATGTACGCATTTTGCGACCATTCGACGATCGAATGCAGTCACGCGTGTCCATTCTTGACCATGGCATGCTACGGTTAAGATGCATCTGATCGATGCAGTTTTCCATGAAAGATTTCTTTTTCGAGGACCTGCACATGTTCCCGGACTATAAGGGACCGCCCCTTGGAAATCGGACGCAAGGTTTGAGCGCACGCTTCTCCGAGAACAGACGCGGCAGTCTGGGCGTTATCAAACCTTTTCGCCCCCGATTAACTGAATTAATAGTGCAAGGGCAATTTGATGATTTGGCCGTTCGGTTGATTTTTTGACTTAATTGTAGCAGAGACTCAACGGTTTTTGTAATACTTCCATATAAGTGCCCTCGAAGGCTTGCGTTTGTTAAAAGTCTATCAGGAAAAGTAGTAATTTTTGAAAGTATTCTCTATCGTATCGGCTAGTGGGGAATGAATATGCAAGTTCAAGCAGAAAAAAAAATTATGTGCGTCACGGGACGCTCGACAGAAATGATAACTTCATAAATGAAATGAAAATCACTAAACAAGTAGGTAGTAATATTTTACCAGTTCAAAAGTTTCAATCGTGCAATACAATGCAAATGGACATCATCTGGACTACAGAC
>NW_026019116.1:5677750-5679421 GCF_020466585.1 Dendroctonus ponderosae
ATAGAGCAATAGAAAATACTCGACTGGAAAGAGTACTTTTCTTACTTTTCTTTATATTTGCACCGAAAGTTTCGAGAAATTCCCGCTGTGGGTTTAATTGGGAGGATTTTGCAAGTGGAACCCACAAATTTGCTCCCGCACTTCGGCCAGGCTAAGTAAAAATGCAAAATTTCGTTATTCGTAGATCCGATAGATACGGGAGAGGAAGCTTTTGCCAATATTAGTTCGACCTATTCACTTCAGAGGGCGCTTTAATAATGCATTTATTTTAATGCATGCATTTTAATAATGCAATGCCAAGGCTTAAAGCAGCAACAACGCTACACATAAAACTGATGATGGTGGAAAAATACACCGAAGCGTATTTTGATTGATAAATAGAGACAATAAATGACTGAAACCCAGGAATGAATTTGATTTGGAATTGAGACACAGTCAGGAAAGTATATACAATTTTAATTAATATTTGGGGAAAATTAATTAGTAATAAAATTGTCAAAATTGTGTCTTAAAACTCCACATTTTAATGAAGCTTTTAATGTTGTGTCGGATCTTGTGCCAGCGAAACGACGGAAGAAATACCAAGAAATACCTTCAAGAAGAATCAATCCCAATTGATTGGTACCAAAAATGGTGCAGTGAACGAAAGGTACTCAACTTAACAAGCGAGAAAGGATTATTAGTATATTTTAACAAAGTAAGAAAGATGTTTGTGTATTCATCCTTCATCCCTTTGGTGTTCGATGTTTTTTGTGTGTGTATCTTTCGTTCATTGCATCGTTTCTGGCACCAATCAATCGGTATTGGTTCTTCTTGAAGGTATTTCTTGGCATTTCTTCCGTCGCTTCCCTGGCACAAGATCCGACAGAACATTAAAAGCTTTGTTCTGAATATCACATGGCAGATCATCGCTTGAACTTATTTAAAAATGTGCAATTTAAGGACACAACTTTGATAATGATCGACATATTTATTACCGCACTAGTGCGTGGTGTCGTTTATTTCTTTATTTTTACAGAGTAGTAGAAGTTAGTAGGTATGACTAAAAAGAACACAAAAAGATAAACAAAATTCAATTTGAAATCTACTTCATAAAGTCTGTAATTTTTGTTTGTACATTTCTGCTGCAAAATAGATGTTATTTATGTAGTTTTCAAGATCACAAAAGGACTCCCAGATATGATTAGGAACTTGGCGTGATTGTAGAAAATTTCGAGTTTCTGACACTTTTTTTGTCATTTCAGAAATGGTTGGAACAGCGTTAGTGTCTACAGTAGACTATGTTTCACCTAAATCGTCATCTTTCTGATTATCGCTTAAAGTTGTAGATGAGGTTACGGCGTCTATAATTTGCTCATCGGTCAACATTTCTCTTGTAAGAATGCCATTATAAATGCTCACATATTCGAAGAAATTGAAATGACGCAATTTGGTTTTAACTTGTTCTTCGACAACATTGGGACATCTTCGTCTGTGTCATACTCGTAGTCAGAGTCTTTATACCTTTCTAACCATTCGTTAAGTGGAATTTCATCGTCTGGTTCATAATCATTTTCTTTTCTTACAAATCCCCCATGCTTAAAGTAATTTGCAATGGTTTTTCGGCTAACTTTTTGCCAAGCTCTATGAATGAAATTGACTGCATCTAAGAGATTTATAGAAAATGTTTCA
>NW_026019116.1:5679521-5680676 GCF_020466585.1 Dendroctonus ponderosae
GAGCCACAGAATTTATTTTGGCATCGTTGGATAGAGAATTGAATGGGGGTTCATGACTCCCATGACCCCCCCTGGATCCGCCCTTGGTTTCAGTGCTTTCAGTTTATTGACTATTTTTCCAAACTTTACTAGTTGAGCTCGGGAAAACGGTTTCGTCGCTTTGCGATTGATGGTTTTATTGCACCATTTTTCCGTAGGAATAAAATAAAAAACCTCCGTTATGATTGCACGTTTATATATTCCATAGATTTACAACAATGATAATAATAATAATAATAATAATATATAGAATTATATACAAATTACAACGAGCGTGCAGAGTGCTATAAGTTACTATAAATATGAGCTATGGTGGCAGCGTCAACAGATTTTTCTTCTTGAAAAAAACCCGTGGACGCTGCTGTCTTTTGCATTACACAGATTACTAGACACATCATCACAAAATCATTGGTGCTGGGCACTACGAGCAAGATAATACTTGGAAACTTAGCCTAGTCTAGCGGTATGCATTATAAATAAGTCGAAACTATAATACAAGAAAACAAAACTTTACAACAACACAACCGAAATGAGCCGGACCGTCTAAGGGGGCGCTTAGCTGAGACTGGGCGCCTTGATTTTGTTGATCGCGTTGGACAGGTGCAGCACCTCGGTGTTCAGCTGCTGCACCAGACTCTCTAGCTTGTCGACCGAGTCCAGAACCTCCACGCGGCCAGTGTGCGGGTTGAAACGCACCTCAAACGGTCTGGACATGGCGCTCACCCATCGCCGGAACTTGTCCTTCATGTCGTCGAAGCTCTCGGCCACATAGTAGATCGGCTGGTACTCCTGGTCCTGATAGGGCTGCATCGCAGTGGAGGCCGGATCGAAGGGCCGCAGCTCCGGTTTTTCGGAGAGCGAGTGAAGCAGCTCGCCGTAGGCCGATAGAAGCCCGGCTCCGTACACTTTGGTTTCGCCGGCCTCCTTGCACAGCCCGAACTCTACAGTGAACCAGTAGACCTGCAACAGAGCCAACATCATCAGACAATCCATCCATGATTTATCTATAATATCTAATCGTTTACATTTAGGAATGTTTTCCGGGCTTTGAAGCCGTGGTCTATCGGAATTTCCTCCTGACGTTTCGTCCACAACTGCGGTGGACATTTTCAAAGG
>NW_026019116.1:5680776-5682956 GCF_020466585.1 Dendroctonus ponderosae
GAGCGTCCTTGCTCATTTTGCTTCCGAGAAACATGCAAAACGGGACGGAAAACATGAAATTTTGCTAATTTCATAGATAACAGAAGGCTGTATTTTTTCTACATAACCCCTGACTGAAACCACAGTCCCTATTTTGCCCTCGAGCTCCTGCTTTCCTAGACGCAAGTCCAGAGACTTGTCAGCTTGTGGATCGCAATTGACCAATAAGAATAATTTAAGCTTCAGTGCCGAGAAACATGTGGTGATCTTCCGCATAAGAATCCTGACTGTTTGAGGGAACCTGAATGTCCACTCTAGCTCGTGGCTGAGTAAGAAGCAAACATCAATAGGTGATTTTGCGAGAGCTACTTTTTGAGCTACAGCTTTTTTAGCACACGGTGCGCACAAAATGTGCAACTTCCACTCCTAACACAACACACAGATTTGTGAACGAAAAGAATGCGGCGAGAATAACTATCCAGGAGCCTAAAAAGGGCTAATCTACCTCAGTCTTCAGCAGGCCACCTCCCGTATAGTCAAGGTGATCCTCACTAATCTTGCCGAGTAATTCTCAAAACTACACCTGCAGTCATGAAGTGTCACAAAACTGCCATCGAGAAGACAGCAAAATTTGCGAAATTCCAAGTGAATCGAACGGTTTCGGCATGGATCAGCTGCTGCCGCCACCCAACGGCTCGCCAGAGGAAATCCAGGCCTGGAACGCCATGATGGACACCATGGTCACTTTCATCAAAGCGTCCACCACGCTGATCAACACCATCACCAGTAAAGTGCAGCCCGGCGGCCGAGCGGTCGATTCAAAGAAAGGGGCAAAAGTTCCGCAGTTACTGGGCGGGTGATTTAACCAGAAACTAGTGGTTCGAAGAACCCGTTTGTAACTCTTGCTGCTTTTAAGTTGCGAACCCGAATGCGAAACCTGCCAGCCCAAACCGCCGTGCGGAATATGCGGCGACGACACCAAAACCCCTAGTCCAAGTCCAAAGCCGGTGGCGCAGGCTGCGCCCCCTCCAGAACCAGTGGCTGAAGCACCCCCACAAGCCCCAGAAGAAAATGCGGATGCTCCAACGGAAACCGGTGGGCAAAAGCGAGCTCTAATAAGCACAGTCCAAACACACCGAGTGGTTTCAGAGGAGGCTTCGGAAGCCCCGGAAGATGCAGCCCCCGCTGCAGATCCAGCCCCTGCCGAGTCTTCCGGGGTGGTTGCTGATGCTGCCCCTTCGCAAGCCGGAGGCACCAAAAAGTGCAACTGCGCTGCCATTCGGGCGCAACGCTTGGCCGATGAGAAAAAAGGCAGGTTTTTTACGCATCCACTCACCCCTCACTCAGTAATTCACCTTTAGAGCGGTGTTCGTGCTCGCGAAAAGGACGCACTGAGGAACCAATTGAGGAGAAGCAGGAGGACGAGGAAGACGCGGAGGCCATGTGCGGTTGCGGCGCCACGGAGGGCAACACTGAGGCCCTGATGAGGGACATGGTGCAGAAACTGGACAACGCCCAGCAGGAAATCGCCAAGTTGCAAGAGGAAATGGCCAGACTGTATCGCATGGATGCGTCGAAGCGGATTGGGCCGCATGGTGGCCCCAATCCGGCCGCCCTTTACCGCGAGATTATGAGGGACAGTGACGTGCCAGCGCAGCGCTCAATTAGCCATAGGAGACCTCCATGTAAGGCTAAGCACCAACATTCATATTTGCTTCACCTGAGGAACATAATCGCCCCTAGCAATGTGCATTCCTTGCGATGACCCCAACGCTAGCAGGTTTGCTGGGGACACCCCAGCCATGCCCTCCGCCCCCAGGGGCCTTATGAGGCCAGCCCCAATGCAAGGTTTAGTTCAATTTTAGTTTTTCAATTTCAAATCAATTTTAGTTTAGTTTAGGTTTCAATTCCTGGGCTTCAGTCATTTATTGTCTATTGATCAATTAAAATACATTTCGGTGTTTTCCACCATCATCAGTTTCTATGTGCGTTGTTGCTACTTTAAGCCTTGGCAAATATATGCCATTATTTAATTTGGTTCTAAACAGTAATGTGTTTGTTGTTTCTTTATTTAAGCATAACATCTTCTTCTTCTTCCTCGTACGTTAGGACTCAGAGTCCTCTGTTTTTCTTCAACTTTCTAGTCCTGGGATGCTGATGTCCAGCTTTCGTACCATCGCTTCGGTGGTCTTCCTGATAGT
>NW_026019116.1:5683955-5685640 GCF_020466585.1 Dendroctonus ponderosae
CTAATTGCAGACAACTTTAGAGATTCAGGAAACACTCCTTCTCTCAGTGAGTTATTTATGACAAAGCAAATTACCAATTTAATTCTAATAAGAACTCGTTATATCTGTTCGATATTTCGTCTGGCTCTCCATCAATTATGGCACTGTGCTTGCTTGAATTACCTGATTTTTCATTATAAATAGTCCACATGCATTTATTTTTATTGCCCGAGTTTTGTATCCTCTTAGCATAATTCTCTGCTCTGACTGTAGTCAGCAACTTATCATATGCTTTTTTCACCGTAGAATAAATTTCATTATAATTATTATTCCGACGTTTTAACATCAGTAGAACATCTAGTCTATTTTTTAATTTTTGTATTTCTTCATTATCGGTATAGAGAGTATTTGTTCTATGTTTAGAGTTAAATAACTTTTTCGGAAAACTTTGATTAAAAATTGGCAAAAAAGTGCTCATAAAAATTGACCATTGTTTATTTGCATCCGCCACATCTATAGCATAAACTTCTAACCATTGTTGTTGATTTAGAATATCGAAAAACTCTCTTCGACTATCCTCACTGAAAACTATCTTGAAGTAGCATTGCTTTGTCGGCTTTAGGGGAATTTTACACTCTAATACTATTTTTTGTGCAGTGTGATCCGAGATGACTGTATTTAGAATATGACTTGAGACCCTGCATTTCGGAATATTTGTAAATATATTGTCTATACAGCTATTAGATGTTGATGTTATTCTTGTATTTGGATCTATTGTTTGGTACAGATTAAATACTTTAAGCCTTGGCAAATGTATGGCAAGGCTTAAAGTAGCAACAACGCTACACATAGAAACTGATGATGGTGGAAAACACCAAAACGTATTTTAATTGATCAATAGACAATAAATGACTGAAGCCCAGGAATTGATTTTGACTATCGTGAAACTTAATTTTTCAACTTTATTTTGTTTGGTCCCCAGGCAGATCGCCGTTCTACACTCCGCCTCAGCCCCCATGCCGGCGAGCCCCCAGGGCTGAAATGTCCATGTATGGCAGCTCGTACGATCCTGGTCCTGGCAGGGTGCAACCGCCCTTATATCCGCAAATTAATCCTGAATCAAGTCCCGACTATTGGCGCCGCTCGGAGGAGTTTGAGGAAAGAGGAGCGCCACAGAGGAAAATGGTGGTTTGCCCATCGCTTAAGGCCCCTGCTCAAGGTACTCGCTGGTCAAACATTGACGCAAATTTCAAGAGAAATGCAAATTTTTCAGAACCTCCGCCCAGGAGGATGTTGGTTTGCCGTCCCCCTCCTGCCAGGCCTCCTCATGGAGGTAATGAAAGAACGTGGGGTTTCTCGAGGAAAATTTTGCTGGTTTCAGGTTGCGACCCCAACAATTGCCGGCTGGACAGCAACTGATTCTGAACGGTTTCCGACTTGTGGTGTGCTGATGTGGATGTTTTTTGTGTCAATAAATCATATTTTGGGCATATGCAATATCGAGTTTTTAGTTTACGTTACAAAGTACAAAATAAACAGGCGCTCTAGCTAAAATGGACCGCCCCTCAAAAAAGGAAAACAAGGCTTTTGATGCAATAAGAAATGAAAATGCAATAAGAAATGAAACTCTAACTTTTGATCTTACTAGAGCATACGTCCAGGAACATATCAATGTTGCGTTGTGCTTCAGATGTTGTAATTTCGGA
>NW_026019116.1:5686639-5690631 GCF_020466585.1 Dendroctonus ponderosae
TAAATAAAATCTGTTTTTGTATCCGAAATGTTTCAAGATACCTGAATGAAACGGCACGCAAGGCCCTGTATTTCGCAAACTTTGAAGGAACACTTAGGCAGGGAATAATTATTTGGGCGAGTAGCTCGAGGACTCGAAATATATTTACAGTACAAAAACGTATACTAAGGACTATCTACGGAATGCCTCCTTTGCATTCTTGTCAAGGGGGTTTTAAATCAAAGGGTGTTTTAACCGTGTACGGTCTGTACATTTTTGAGGCAATATTATGTGTTTTTAAGAGTATATATTTACACGATAACAACGTTAACCAGGATCATAGCACCCGCACGGGAAACATTTTGTATCCAACACACAGACTAACACTGTCTAAAAAGAGTCTGTACTATATGGGCGTAAAATTCTTTAATAAACTAGAAAAAGTAATAATTCAAAAATTGATTAAGAATAAATTAAAACAGATGTTAATTGAGTTAGAGCCTTATAGTACTAGAGACTATTTAAATATGTAACAACAGTACCTTTTAGTATAATATGTCCCTTTGTCAATTGTTTTTTTAACGCCATTTCATTTCGTATTCTTTATACATGTGCATGTATCAATCGAATGTAATTTGAAACAAAGAAATAAATAAATAAAAAAAAGGCTTGGGCACCACAGTCCCGCCTTAGCGGCAACGTCAATGTGGGCTTGATCAAAGTTTGTTTCCCGGGGTGATTTATCTGTGTAGTCCAGGTGCCGATGCACTCTTTTCTCGGGGTATTGTTCAAATTGGTGGACATACGTCAACTGTCTCCTGCCCAATTTGGACAGGCGCATGGATTGACATCCTAGCCAGCAAAATTTTCAGTGCTATGGACACAAGCTGCGGATCCAACCTTCCAGAGGCCGCCAGAGGACAATCCAGAATGACCAAAGCGTCCCGATCCATGAATCACGGTCCTTGGCAGGGGCACGCAAACGAGCAGCGATTCCTGGAAGCGCTGGCCGACTTCATGGAACAGTCCTGGACAATTGTGTGCCAAGTGCGAGAAAAAGCCGGACTGAGTGCTAGCTGTTAGTTCTCCTACTCCTAACTTGTTGAGGTTTGGTCATTTTCCGGCCTGGTTGCAGATGAGATGAGCTCGACGGAAATCGCCCGGCGGATTGAGGAGGTTTCCAGGAAGCTGGACGGCAAGTACCGAGAGGTGCAGGCACTGGAGGCTCAAAAAGCGCAGCTCTTGCATGTGAGTTTCAACAATTTCGAGCTTTCGGGTGGCGTCAGTCGAAGCTTGGTTTACTTTCCAGAAGGCGCCTCCTAAAAGCTCCACCCAAGCGGGCCAAAGAAACCCTGCCTCTGTCCAGAGCCAATATCGAGGACCTAGAAATTTAGCAGGAAGCAGTGGAGAGTACTGGTCCTCCCCATCGGCAGCCTCTTCCCGAAGGAGAACTCAATTTAGTGCTGGCGCGTCTCTATGTCCTCCTGAATGTCCCGATTACTCACATTTTTAAATGTAAGCCTGGTTTGCAACTTTCTGATGTCTTCTAGTGTTCTTGCTAATGAAAGCGTGTTGGTTGAGGTATGTTAATAATACGCAGGGTCCTCTTTCAGGGTTCCAGCGGAGGCTTTGGATCTGGGGATCTTGGGTTTTTGATAAATGCAGTGTTTTTGATACGCGGCCGTTAATAAATCTGTTCCCAAATGAATCAAACTGTTTTTTAATGCGCGCCCATGAATGGGTCTGGAGTTTTATTATCCATGCTGTTTTCCCATTAACCATAATGTGTATTAGAAAAGGAGGCAGTAGAGGCCAACATGTTCTATCACCTCAAGTAACTCCTGTTGCTCCAACTGCTCTAGACTATAGAAAGTTTGGTGTTTTTGGAGACTTCCGCATACATACAGGGGAACATCATCTTTGCAGCTCTAAAACACCGAAGGTTCTACCTGCTCTGGCTTAGCAGAAATCAAGTGCTTGCTCTTTGCCGTTCTTTGGTCTGTTAACGGTGAGGGATGGAATATTCAAAAAAAATCTCCCAATTAAACCTGGGCACCAAGATTTTTTAAACTTTCCAGGAATACTAAAAGGAAAACTGTCTCTATAATCAAGTAGCATTCATTGTTCTGTCTACTCCCGTTTTGAAGCGACTCGAAGTTTTCCTTTTGCCTGTTTGCACATTTTCAAAAAACGCTTGCCATTGAACCTGAAGATTGATATTTCCGAAACATTTTGTGTACAATGCGACAATCATGCTCTTTCATAGTCAACTACTTCATTCCTTCCTTTATCTGCGCCGTTTCAGAAGTAGTTTAAGATTTTTTCCACCGTGTATACTCGCACTGAACCTCATGCCACCTGCTCTAACCGATCTGTCGTTCAAACCTCAAAATTCTTCGTTTAAACTAAAAAAAACTCAGAAATGGCGACTCCAAAGACCGAAGACACTCCATCCACACCTTTGGACATTGAGGGCTACGATCTGGCCAATTCCGGCCGCTTCATGGACTCTTTGGTGACTTTGCTGAACGAAGCCTCCACTTGCATGCTGCAGGTGAAGAAAAATGCAGGAATTTCCGCGGAATGTTCATCTGCAGGTACGGACGGGCAGGCGAAAGATTTGCTGCGTCTGCCAGTTTTTCCTTGGTTGCAGTTCCGATGAACGACGAGGAAAAGCGCGATCAAATGCAGGCGATTGTGAGCGTGTTGAGTCAGAATTGCAAGCGGCAGATAACAGGAGATGTGAGTACTCAAGCCAATCGATTTTCAGCCATTTCAGACCGAAGACGAGCGCCAGACCACCTGATTTCAGTCACGTAGTGCGTGCCAATTTGCATTTTCAATTGCGCAATTACTTACGCAAATTTTCAAGATCGCAAGAAAATCCTTGAGCGAAATACTGCTGCGCAATTTTGTTGACTAAACCGGCGTTTTTTTCGCCAGGAAATTGGCCAATCGAAGTGTCCGGGGCCTCCCAAAGCGGATTGTTTCACGCCCACTTCTTTGCCTAGGCAGACGGGCCGAGGACAGAGACCGACCATGGTGATAATATTGCAATTTTTGTCTGTTAGTAGCTAATTCTGGACAGTTTAGGGGCAGATGGATCCGTCCAGCTACAGCCGCCAGAATTCCAGCTACCCGCCATCAGGTAAAATTTGACTCAATTCTTTAAGGCTTACGCCAGCTGTTTAACGCCACCCGATCAGCTCAAGTTCGCTATATGAGTGAAGAATACGCTGGATCTTCAGCGAGGAGCTCCAGAGGCCGAGGCTGCTCCTCGGACTGTCTGCAACCGTCCAATGTAAATCGGCCTTGAAATAGTTTTCAGCTCTTTCAACAATCTGCCTTTCCAGAGCTCGCTTGGACAGAGACATCGAAGATGAACCCACTTTTTAACTGTTTTTTTTTTAACCAATAAAACCTTTTAGCATTAATATGCGGTTTTGATTAGGGTACCACTAATTGGGGCAGGTGAAAGCAATGTTCCACCCCTTGCAGCGCATTGGCATGTGACAAAGTCAGAGCAAAATTCCAGTAAATCATGGAACTGCCGAATCCCGCCCCGAAAACCTGCGAACAGGAAAAATTGAAAGCCATGGTGGACAGTGTGATCGAATTCATCACCGCTTCGCGCAACATGCTCTGTGCCCTCAACCAGCGGCTTAAAGACAGCGCAAGAGCCAAGGAAGAGTCAAAGAAGCGGACGGAAGATGAAAATGCCAAACCCGCTATCTACCAAGGTACCCATTTCAGTCAAACCGCCGGTAAAAGCTTGGGAAAATGCTAAAATACTTCCGCAAAAGTTTTAATATAGAGGCTGCCTGAGGCTCTGAGGATGGATATTTTCGGGTTATTTACAGGAAAAAGTGGCGGTTGTCACTGTTCCTTTCTTCGGCCTGTCAATGGAAAAGAAGCAAATTTTCGAAAAATTCAATCTAAAGAGGGTCGTTCTTGTCGATTTGTGTCGTTATAGAAGCAAATGTAGTGTTCACAATTTAAAAAAAAATCCTGTT
>NW_026019116.1:5690731-5693344 GCF_020466585.1 Dendroctonus ponderosae
TAGTCGGAAAGCACGGGAGATCACTTCGCCCACTGCCTCATCGCCTTTGAAAATGTCCACCGCAGTTGTGGACGAAACGTCAGGAAGAAATTCCTGTAGACCACGGCTTCAAAGCCCGGAAAACATTCCTAAATGTAATCTGACCGGCCGTGAAAGCCTTCACAGTCTGATAAAACATCAACCTTTCCCAACCGATCGATTCCAGGTTCATTTGCGCGATGTCAGTGTGGAAGAGGGCGCCATCTTAGCCAGAAGTCTGGAATGCGGATTCACAGAAGTGGCGGCTTCCGAGCAAATCGCTCCCGTCGCTGTGGTGTTTCAGGTGAGCGCCTCCAGAGGCCGACCGAATCTCCGAAATAAACCGTATTTTCCAGGAATTATGCCGGGCAGTGCTGGCATCCAGGCGGAAATCCAAACATTCCCTGCTGGAGCGGATGCTGGGCAGCAGAACGTCGAATTTGCGCCTCTACGTTCGCGGGAAAAGCGACAGCGCATTGCCAAAAGACTGACGGCTTTACCTAGATAAATGCACATTTATAGATTTATGTAGATAAAGCTGATGTTTCGCCTGCTTTGCTCGGGGCATCTTCAAGGGAGCCCGTTGTAAATGCGGGCGCGAACTCTCACTGTACGCCACCCAACTGTAAATAGTTTATTGTAAATGGAAGTGTTAAAATAAATGCGTGTTGCCAGTTAAACGTTGCAGGATTTTTCAATTGCTTTCCCCATTGCGAAATAATCCCCGAACTCTTGGCACTCTTAAGGCCGCAGGAGTAGATGAAATCCTGCTCCTGCGCTGCAAGCAGGGCGTGGGCGGCCATAATAATCCCGCTCGCATCGTCCAGCATCCCTAAAGGATGCGAAACAACATGCAGGATGCAATCCTGCTTTCGCGCAACATTTTCCTGATTTTGGCATTGGCGCCATTTGCCTGCTGCAGCATCAGTGAGAAAATCCCTTTGGGTGAGTAAACCGATATCTATCCTCAACCCCTTTTAGCCCCAGCTAATTTAATCTGAGGTTATATTGACCAAAAACCCTTACTTTTTCACTTACTTGCAATTGGGGTCTTGGACGTCTTGGTGTGGCCATCTGAAACAAAGGATATTATTGAAAACTGGAACTTTCAGGCGCGATTTTCGATCAAGGCTCGGACGACGTCCAAACAGCCTTCAAGTACGCCATTTCGAATCACAACCAGAACGAATCGGGCCGGCGTTTCGAGCTGCAGGCCTACGTGGACGTCATCAACACCAAGGATGCCTTCAAGCTATCCAGACTGAGTAAATATGCCAAAGCGCCGGGAAAATCCGGTCAGTCAACGCCACCCTATGTTAGTTTGCAGCCAGTTTTCACGGGGAGTTTACTCCATGGTGGGCGCAGTCTCTCCAGACTCCTTCGACACGCTCCACTCATACAGCAATACTTTTCAAGTCCCATTCGTCACTCCTTGGTTCCCCGAAGAGGTAAGTTTCACAGTTTGCCCCCAGCCGCCCCCCTACATGCAACTTCCAGGTGCTGCCCCCTTCCTCGGGATTCTTGGACTATGCCACCTCCATGCGCCCAGAGTACCACCAGGCCATCATCGACACCATCAAGTACTACGGATGGCGGCGGATCATCTACCTGTACGACTCCAATGACGGTAGGCGAAAGCCTTCAACCCTTTCAGGGGGGACTTAACGAGACCTTTCCAGGCCTGCTAAGGCTGCAGCAGATCTACCAGGCCTTGACTCCAGGCAACGAGCCTTTCCAAGTGAAAACTGTGCGACGCATCAACAACGTGACCGACGCCTTGCAGTTCTTGCGCGGCCTGGAAGAACAGTCCAGATGGGAGCACAAGCACGTGGTTCTGGACTGTTCGGCCGATATGGCCAAGGATATCGTGGTGGGGCATGTGAGGGAGGTTTCGCTGGGACGACGCACCTACCACTATCTCCTATCGGGACTGGTAAGACTGCACCTATCAAACTCCTGGGAGGAAATAAAAATCCCCTGCAGGTGATGGACGATCGGTGGGAGTCGGAGGTGGTGGAGTTCGGCGCCATCAACATCACGGGCTTCCGCATTGTGGACTCTTCCAGAAAAAACGTCCGCGACTTCCTGGAAGGGTACGCCATTAAGCAGAGCTTTGCGAGATTCCCGAAAATTCAAATCTAGGTGGAAGCGGCTGGACCCTATCCAGTCCCAAGGAGCGGGACGGGAGACCATCTCGGCCCAAGCCGCCCTCATGTACGACGCAGTCTTTGTGCTGGTGGAGGCTTTCAACAAAATTTTGCGCAAGAAACCCGACAACTTCAAGAACATCCGCATCGGACGCGGCCAATTGTTCTACAACAATGGGAGCAAAATCCTGGATTGCAATCCCAATGGGGGCTGGGTCACTCCGTGGGAGCATGGCGACAAGATTTCCAGATATCTGAGAAAAGTGAGTGCGTTGAGGGAGTATGAAGGCTTTCACGGCCGCTCAGATTACATTTAGGAATGTTTTCCGGGCTTTGAAGCCGTGGTCTATCGCAATTTCTTCCTGACGTTTCGTCCACAACTGCGGTGGACATTTTCAAAGGCGATGAGGCAGTGGGAGAAATGATCTCCCGTGCTTTCCGACTAAGA
>NW_026019116.1:5693444-5694832 GCF_020466585.1 Dendroctonus ponderosae
CACATTGTGGAAATGACGGTGAATAGCGCAATGGTCAAAGTGGCCGAATGGACGGACGAAGGCGGCTTTAATCCAGTGGCGGCGAAGTACACGAGGCTCAAGCCAGCGGCGCACATCGAACGGAACAGAACCTACATTGTGACCACCATTGTGGTGAGTTTCCGCCAACTTTTCCTGGTTCAGGCGCCCAATTTCCCGTTCGTTAACAGGAGGAGCCTTACATAATGATCAGGAAAGAGGAGCCGGGAGAGTTGCTGATGGGCAACGACCGTTTTGAGGGCTACTGCAAAGACCTGGCCGACCTGATCGCCAAACGCCTAAACATCAACTGTAAGTATGGAGCCAGCAATTTCGTATTCAACAAAAAGGCGCAACTTCACAAGTCATTAACGCAAACAGCATTAGAAAGCGGGTTTAATGTAGCTGAAAAACCGGCCTCCCCTTATGCATAGCCCAAAGGCCATTAAGTGTGTCAAGGCTGTTACAAGCCCTTGCACCACAACGGGGTGGCGTGCACAGCAGTGTAAATGCACGATAGGGGATTGATTTTTCATTGTCGCTATTTAAATTTTTAAGTGCGGCCTTTGCCGTCAAGGTCTACATGGATCGAATATTTACGTTTCGTTCACATTATGGAATTTTCAACCTGCATTCAGGAGGGTTTGATGGTGATCTGGAATTTGAGACACCGTGTAGCCATGAAGGTTGTTTGCGAAAAACCCAGCCTTTTTAGCACCGGTAATCCCATGCATAATTTGCGGCGGTATGACACACCTTTTATTGAAAATCCCTTTTTTGAAAAACTCTTTTCTACCATTTGAGATCCAATTTCAGAAATCATAGCAAGCATTGACCAGGGAATCTCCTCATTAAATATTGAGGCAAAGAACGAGATCAGAAATAAATTGTGTAACATCTTAACAAACTTCAAAGGTAAAATAAAACGAAACGCAAATAAAAGTATGGCATGTCATGTTAATGGACTGATAAATGAAACAAAAAATGTATATATGAAAACACAAACATTTGCATACTAACAGCAGATGAATGTAACAAAACTGTAATTATGTTAAAAAGTTAATACAAAACGAAAATGCTAGGCTTAATAAATGATATAAAAACATATAAACCGGAAAAAAAACTGGCAAGAGAAAAGAACCGGAAAAACTTTTTGACCAGATGCACGAACCTTGCCGTCCCACCAAAATTTATACCGGTGAGGAGAAGGGAATTTAATTTTGGGAACGGACAGAATCAAATAAAATATTTGTAAATCTTGGACGTATTCTATATGCAATGTTTAAATATAATACTGAGCGATTGTTGTTCCAACCTGAATGGAATTAACAAAGACATTAATAATGTTAAAATATCGTTACAACAAAAAA
>NW_026019116.1:5694932-5696210 GCF_020466585.1 Dendroctonus ponderosae
CTTATTGAGTAATCTATTGGTATATTTGTATATAATGATACAACATCCAGTGATATTATCCGATGATTCTTTGTTATTTTTTGTTGTTTTATAAATTTACAAAAACTCCATGAGCCTTTAATGTAATATTGTGACTTTTCCAATACATTACTCAAAACTGCTGACAGATATTTAGATAATTAGTACGTTGGAGCATTTATGTTACTAACTATTGGTCGTAATGGAATGTTTTCCTTATGAAGCTTTGGTACGGCATATATAAATGGTGCTTGGCCATTGTTGCAAGATAGTGTTCGTTTCAAATTATCTGTTATGAATTTCTTTTCATGCCATAAATTTATTATTTTATTGAGTTTTGTTTGTATATTGGTACTAAGATCTTTTTTTCCGGTTTATATGTGTTTATGTCACTTATTAAACCTAGCATTTTCGTTTCGTATTCACTTTTTAACGTAATTACAGTTTTGTTACATTCATCTGCTGGTAGTATGCAAATGTTTGTGTTTTCATATATACATTTTTTTGTTTCATTTATCAGTCCATTAACATTGCATGCTATACTTTTATTTGTGTTTTGTTTTATTTTACCTTTGAAATTTGTTAAGATGTTACACAATTTATTTCTGATCTCCTTCTTTGCCTCATTGGACCATAGTGAGACTTATTTATGGAAAACCCTGGTCCAAGTGATAAGATGTATTTTACGTTGTTCGGTATGTTTAGTGAAGTCAAATTCTTTATCCAATTTTCATTAATGTTACATTTGTTTGTTCTGCCATGTTTCTTTGCTAAAAGTTTTTCTAGTGTATTTTTTTGTTTTGCTTTAATCTTGTTGAAAACAGTTTCATATTGTTGTTCTTCTTGTTCATAAAACACTTTTATTTTACTTTGATGGCATTTTTTTTGTTGTAACGATATTTTAACATTATTAATGTCTTTGTTAATTCCATTCAGGTTGGAACAACAATCGCTCAGTATTATATTTAAACATTGCATATAGAATACGTCCAAGATTTACAAATATTTTATTTGATTCTGTCCGTTCCCAAAATTAAATTCCCTTCTCCTCACCGGTATAAATTTTGGTGGGACGGCAAGGTTCGTGCATCTGGTCAAAAAGTTTTTCCGGTTCTTTTCTCTTGCCAGTTTTTTTTCCGGTTTATATGTTTTTATATCATTTATTAAGCCTAGCATTTTCGTTTTGTATTAACTTTTTAACATAATTACAGTTTTGTTACATTCATCTGCTGTTAGTATGCAAATGTTTGTGTTTTCATA
>NW_026019116.1:5696310-5699813 GCF_020466585.1 Dendroctonus ponderosae
TTGGAATTGAAACACAGTCAGGAAAGTATATACAATTGTTGTTAAATTGAATTATTTTCTAATTTTGCAAACTGATTTTCGAGGCAACTAGGAACTATTCCAAAGCCAAACTGGGAAATTCTAGATCAAAAGTTTGTTTAAAAAACGGAAACCTAGAAAAGTGAGTGTTTTTTCGTTAAAAACTTACAGAAGTGCTAAAAATTTTTCCAAAATGTTCGCTACTTGATGGAAACGTTTGATTATAAACCAGCAAAAAAATTATCCAATAGACACTTTTTGAGGGAAGTTGATTAGTTTCCAGTGAAAATCTGTAAAGGCCTGCGTTGGGAAAAGAAAAATACACTAAGGGCTTTTGACGGGAAAATTTTCACATTATTAGGCTTGAAGGTACCAAGACGAGATAGCTGAAAAAGGTATACACCAAAGGAAAAACATCCAATTTCTAAAGGGGTTTTTTAGTAAAGAACCAACAAAAAAACAGAGAAAAATCAAAAAGGAAAAGTTCATGCGTGATTGAAAACAGTGGTTATGCCGGGAGAGTCTTCGGATCGAAAACACAGCATTTTCGATTGAAACAGGTCCGGCCTTGCTGCTTTTTGCCGGTGGCGGCCATTTTTGTCACAGTTCCAGGTCCGGCCGGAGGATATTTGGTAGCAGAGGCGAAAATGTTGTGGGCCAATTATTTGGTCGTGTTTCGGTTTAAATACCGCCCACAACTGAAATTCGACTTTCGGTTCAATCATTGCCAAGTTTACAAATGTCGGTTCCTTCCGCTAGTGCTGTATAAGAGAAGGGCCGATACAGAGTTTTATTATATTGTTAATTACATTGAAACTAAACAGAAATCAACAAAAAACAAAAAAGCCGCCCAATATGTCAAAAAATAGTCGATTTCCTGATATATCAAGCGGATTCAAACAAAAAATCCATCACGAACATTCAAACATACAGAATACAATAAGTCGGTGGCCGGTTTTGAAATTGTTGCCAAACAAAAATTGATTTATTTTCATTAATATTTACACTTGCACAGAAAGGTTCCCAGCGTCGAAACCGTTTTGCGCAATAGTCCGGGGTCAAGAGCTATCTGTTTAGTGCTTGTCGCCAGTGTTCAACTCAGCCCAAAACTGTGCTTGATTGATTGAAGGAAAACATATGAAAAGCCCTCAAATGCGGACAAACTGTGCCCCCGGATGATTGTTTGCATAGCTGACAGAATAACATTGAAGCACATGTACAGGCATTTTTTGATAGCCCCTGGTTTCTTTTTGAGATCAAATCACTTCGTTCAAAGTCCAACTAAATCGGTACTTACAACTTTCGATTTCGATATGGCACAGCTGCCTGTCCATGGGGAAGTATTGCAAGTTCATTGGACAGGACGCTGTAATTGTTAAGCTGAAGACAGAAGAAATATTAATTGAAAGACACTGGAAGGATTTATGATTTAGTTGCTTTTTCAAGGGGTAAGTTCAATGCTTACCGAATACTGCGCGTAATGCTGCCCGAATGGTGTATTCGGATAAATTCGTTTGACGTGGTGGCTTTGTGAAACGAAGACGTTTTCTCGTTGACAAAAAACGTGTCAGGCACCCATATGTTTGTGATGAACTCCGAACCAACAGACAGCATTTCCACCTGAAAAAAACGCTTAATTTCCACCGGAAAATCGGCAGGCAAAGACACTGACCTGCGCCTGTCTCCGGAACGCAAGTCGCGGGTCAGTCCAGAACTGCCGGAAGTAAAAGTCCAAAGTGAAGTCCTAAAAAACGACAAACTCCATTAGTCAATCGCATTCTATCTAAATAACGCTGAATGAACGGTAGCCAATCGATCTGCCCCTTTCAAGTCGCTTTGGAACTGTCCCGGGACATTGATTAACACCGAAAATTAACTAGAGCCCATACTAATGTCCTTTTAATGCAAATTGAATCGCTCTCGGGACAGTCAAGTGGGACGCACGAACTGCCAGTTAATGATAATGGAAAAACTGATTTTTTCTAATTGGGTTAGTTGAAGTTTGAGCAGCACAACCATCATCAAACATGTCCAGACTTCCCCACACAACTTTCCTGAATAGAAAGTCGCAAAAGCGCAACAAAATAGGGCAATTAATGTGAATCAATGTTGGCCTTTCACTCAAACCGTATTACAAAGGCTCATTATTTAAATACTAAGGTCATAGATTGGGCTCAAGGTTGGCACACTCTAAGGGCAAATCGATTTGCTGAAATCGTAAGTTTTTCCGTAAAACATATACCAGCCAGCAATAGTCCGAGGGCCAAGCCCTGGGTGTTGTCCTTGCCGCAGCGTGAAGCTGTTGCTTTGCAGGCACGGGCTCCCGTACTATTAGTGGTTGGATGCAGTCATGCATTGCCCATTATGCAGTAACTTGTGCAGTTTCCCCCCTTAACTAAGTCATGCAATTTGATGCCGAATAGTTGGGGCGAAGGGACGGTTTTTCCTTTCCAACCGCCCCCTAAGTGAAATACTTACAATTTTTTTGAGTTAAAAATGCTATTTKGTATGCACCCCTCTACCCAAATGGGTTAATTAATCGCGATTGTGAGTGAGCGATCAACTATGCCACTAGATAACAAAGACACACCCAAATTTTCTRACACTTTTGGCCTGGAAATTCTGGATTTCAGCCAAAATCCCGGCTGCTGTGCCGCGATCCCATTTCCAGACTAAGGGAATGTTTGTCTAAATACTAAATAGCATTTGTTATTTATCGCTTTCAATTGTGCGGGATTTATGGGCTCAGATTCGAAGAAATCTAGTTTGTTTGTTCCCCATTATGCGGAAGCTCCGTACTGGTTCCAACATGCTTCATGCTCACACTAATGCTTCAACGTGCAAAATGCTCAGCTGATTGAGGGCTCTTCAGTCAGTTTTTGCCCGATCGTTGGGGTTTAGTTTTATCAAAAATCACTCATTGCCAATCTATTAGCTTCGATTAGTTGCTCTCTGATTGGAATTTTGTGGGTGCAAAACGGATGGTTTGGTTGGGCAAATTCCCCCTTCTAGTGGGAAATCAAGTGTTGCCGCCTCAAATATAACCGACTGTGAAAAATCAGTCTATACTCAAATTAGACTCAAATTTGGCTCAGAATGTGGCTCTATGTGTGGTTTACATTATAGGAAAATGTGAACTGATTAGGTGAGGGCGTTTTCGAGTTATGATTTTTTTTGCGCGCGGGTAAGGATTTTAAGGTTTTTTTGCTGCAGCTTCAAATGTAAAGCTTTGTAAAAAGTACGACAATGTTCACATTTGTGCCTAATTGGGTTTAGACGTTACTGCGTTTAGTGTTTATTCTGTGTAAAATTTGAAGCTGGTTCGTGGGATGCATTGGAAGTTACGATTTTTTTCTTGTGAGTGTGTAAGAACTCTTGCCGTGCTCTCATATTTAAACGACTGTAAAAGATCACTCGAGACTCAGATTTAAGGCAAAGTGGCATTGCAGGTGATTGTGTTTAGTGTTTACACTGTGTGAAAACGG
>NW_026019116.1:5700812-5704817 GCF_020466585.1 Dendroctonus ponderosae
AAAAAGTACGACAGTGTTCACATTTGGGTCTAACTGGGTTTAGACGTTACTGCGTTTAGTGTTTATTCTGTGTAAAAATTTGAAGCTGGTTCGTGAGCTGCATTGGAAATTTCGATTTTTTTCTTTTGAGCGTGTAAGAATTCTTGCAGTGCTCTCACATTTAAACGACTGTAAAAGATCACTCGAGACTCAGATTTAAGGCAAAGTGGCATTGCAGGTGACTGTGTTTAGTGTTTACACTGTGTGAAAACGACAGCTTTCTACTAGTGGGTATTTGGGAGTTGTGATTTGTTTTGTTAACTTGTGAGAATTTTCCATGCCGCCTCAAATATAAACAATTGTAAAACATCGGTCGATCCTGGAGTTAGAGTGAAATTCGGTGCACGTGTGGCTGTATATAGTGTGTACACTGTGTGGAAAGATGAGCGTGCTGCTTCAGTTGGTTTGGGAGTTATGAATTTCTCTTTATGAGCGGGTGAGAATTCCAAGGATTTTCGCTGCAGCCTCAAATATAACCGACTGTGAAAAATCAGTCGATACTCAAATTAGACTGAAATTTGGCTCAGAATGTGACTCTATGTGTGGTTTAGATGATATGAAAATCGGAACTGGTTATGTGAGCGCGTTTTCGAGTTATGATTTTTTTAGTGCGCGGGTAAGGATTTTAAGGTTTTTTGTTGCAGCTTCAAATATAAAGCTTTGTAAAAAGTACGAAAATCTTCACATTTGTGCCTAATTGGGTTTAGACGTTACTGTGTTTAGTGTTTACTCTGTGTAATAATTTGAATCTGGTTAGTGAGCTGGATTGGAAGTTACGAATTTTTTCTTGCGATGCTAAGATTGCGTGAAATTTGCTACATCTCGACTTTTTTATACTGTGTAGAAAGTGAAGTTTGTTGATGTAACTGCTGTGAGGGTTATGAAGGTTTCTTCAACGGTGTCCATTGCAGCCTCGAACATAAGCGAATCTGGCAAATCAGCTAATGTTTAGATTTGGGTCAAAGTTGGCATATAAATGAACGAACATGTTGTTCATACTGTGTAAAATTGTCAACTGGCTGATTAAACACCTTTGGGAGTTCTTAATTTTTTTTAATAAATATATGTCGAAAGTCACATTTGAGACAAATTTGGTCTGTAGCTCACTGAGATTAGTATTTACACTGGATGATTTGGAAGTTGTGATTGTTTTTCGCCGACTTGTAAGGAATGTAAACATTTTTCTGGCAGATGCAAATATAAACAGTTGTTTTGGGAGTTCTATTTTTTGCGCTGTGTCGCTTTTTACACGAAGAGTCAAAATCCATCGCCTGTTTGCACCGCATAAAATCCTCAATCGAGATCAAGCGAATGATGGGGGAGTGATGGAGTGATTTGAAGCTGATAGAAGTGGCAATGTGGGCACTACTGATGAGTAAATTACACGAAGTTAGATGGGATGTACTAAAAGAGATAATTGCATACATTTGTTCAAGGCCAGGCCAGAGGGATCACGTCGTACTGTGACCTTAATAACCTTGATTTGGTTTCCATCGGTTCTTTTTATCCTGTTAGTTTTTCAAAGGCTGATTGCGAGTTTGTACACACACCGATTGACTGAAAAAATTTACAAAAAAAACTACATGGTTGTACAGTGCGGTTGGTTGTCGCATTTGCTAATGGTAAATGGAAGGGTTCACAGCAGTTGGCAGTCGATTGGCCAAACTACTGTAAAGCGGCAGTTTGTTGCTGAACTAAGCGCACTTGGATAGCAGGTTTCAGTTTCGTCTGTTCTGAAACAAAATGTGTTCCAAACCCGCTATCAAAGCAGGCGCTAGCAAATGTTGGTCAGTATCCAATTGCGTTAGCCGCGGATCGATTTTCAAGAACAAGTCCCAACTTGCGAGTTTCTTGGTCACACAATCGGTTACACCGCTAAGGTCGAATAGTGAGAATCAAAATTACGACAAAAGCTTCTTGCCAAACTGAAGAGGCGTCTCATGCACACAGTCCAAGTATTCAAGACTGCGAGTTCCACGATGAGCTCAATGTTGGAGGATAAATTGCCTGATGGAGAGCGCGGACAAACATCTTCACTGAGGAAATTTGAAGCGACTTGGCAAGTTACCCACATTGAGCGCCCCGGTTGGCTGAAGAAGGCTGACTTCTTCGGGCAACTGGTGCTGGTTCACGATTCACAAACACACATTCAAGTCCGGTACGTCAAGGCCCGGATGTAATACTTAAATGGTCTCTCAAAGGTTGTAAAACACAAAGGAAATCACAAAAATATCAAACACACGCACATAAGTGATGCTGATTATAGTTAAACACCGATTTGGTTGCTGCTGTATACAATACGCCTCCTTCAGCTGATTGGTAGGACCCAAGCGAATAGGCGCCGAGTGTGTGTGAAGCGGTGCTACCAGTCAGCCTGCAGAGCGACCAAAAGGCCCAACAGCCAATTGGTTGTGAATTGTGACTGTTTAAATGTAAACTGTTTTATGTACCATTTGGACTTCCGACACTGAGCTGATACTGAGAACATACATGGTGACTCCTACATCAACTGGAGCTCCTGTAAACCGCAAAAGCTTTCAATTTAAAGTGAATATTGAGGTGAACGCAGGGCAGTTTGTTCGGGCTGAAACTGCCATGAAAACCAAATCAAAACTTGTGAACTTGTGAACCCCGGGCCTGTCCAACGCCCAGCCCTTTGAACCTTCTGGAAGGGGCTGGCAAAGGGCTGGAAATATGGGGGACGGGGACACTAGATTGAACGAACGAACAACGGAACACTAAAAAATAACCGGACCATCAATCAGCCTGGCAGGTCAAAGGCGACTGGATGGATGAGCGCCGGTCGTGTTCTTTGACTTGCCACCCGATTTCGATCCGCTCAAACGACATCAACAACGGTTAAAACGGCCACGCTCTTAATTGTTAAGTACCATTTGGACTTCAGAGAGCGAGCTGATAGAAAGAACGTACATGGTTACCCCCACATCAACCGGTGCGCCTGCAATTACACAAAAATAATTTAGTGAGCCCCCATTTGTAGACAGCACACAGTGGCGTGGGTGCGGGAGTGAAACAAAGCCGACAAATGTGGTTTCAACTCGGAACTTTATCAGATCAAACGTTCGATGGCTTGAAGCTTGCCGGAAGCGTTGGGGGGAATTAAATCAACGTGATTGGTGAAACTTGAAATTGGCGGGACGCAGTTCCGTTGCTCTGGGCAAAAGAAATGCGTCCCATTTCCACTACAGACTTTGATCAGTACCATTTGCACCTCGTTGAGCGAACTTATGCTCAACACGTACATGGTGACGCCCACTTCAACCGGCGGCCCTGAAAAGTGGAAAATTCATGCAATCTTGTCCTAAATTCAGTCCCATCAGGCCTGCAAGTGCTGGTTTTTACACCATGGTGGCAAACAATCGTTTATAAAATCAGCGCCATTAGGTTAGAAGGTCGATGGGATTTCATCGTCACCTACCATCGATGTTCTGATTTTCAAACTTAACATCTGGATTAAAACTCATCTATCAGCCTATGAAGGCTTTCACGGCCGGTTAAATCACATTTAGGAATGTTGGTCTATGGGAATTTCTTCCTGACGTTTCGTCCACAACTGCGACTAAGACTCTTAGTAGGAAAGCACGGGAGATCACTTCGCCCACTGCCTCATCGCCTTTGATAATGTCCTGCGCAGTTGTGGACGAAACGTCAGGAAGAAATTCCCATAGACCACGGCTTCAAAGCTCGGAAAACATTCCTAAATGTAAAACTCATCTGTTCCTTCAGGCCGTTGTTGAAGAAAACTTGGAGTTCTCCGATCCAGAAAAATCCACGCGGAGCCAAATATCGGAAAACAGTCGCTGTGTGCCCTGAAAGACTTTCCATGTCAACGAAGACAAGTGTTTCCATTGTAAAGCCCAAATCGCTCTTAAGAGAGCCATTGTATATGTTTTTTTTACAAACTTCTTTTTGGGTATTTCGCCTCAAAATTGTTTGTCTTTAAAA
>NW_026019116.1:5704917-5706169 GCF_020466585.1 Dendroctonus ponderosae
TATATTTGAGGCTGCAGCGAAAATCCTTGGAATTCTCACCCGCTCATAAAGAGAAATTCATAACTCCCAAACCAACTGGAGCAGCACGCTCATCTTTCCACACAGTGTACACACTATATACAGCCACACATGCACCGAAGTTCACTCGAATTCCAGGATCGACCGATGTCTTACAATTGTTTATATTTGAGAAGACATCGAAAGTTCTCACAAGTTAACATAACAAATCACAACTCCCAAATACGCACAAGTAGAAAGCTGACAGTTTCACACAGTATAAACACTAAATACAGTCATCTGCAATGCCACTTTGCCTTAAATCTGAGTCTCGGGTGATCTTTTACAGTTGTTTAAATGTGAGAGCACGGCAAGAGTTCTTACACACTCAGATGAAAAAAATCGTAACTTCCAATGCATCTCACAAACCAGCTTCAAATTTTTGCACAGAATAAACACTAAACGCAGTAACGTCTAAACCCAGTTAGACCCAAATGTGAACACTGTCGTACTTTTTACAAAGCTTTATATTTGAAGCTGCAGCAAAAAAACCGTAAAATCCTTACCCGCGCACAAAGAAAATCATAACTCGAAAACGCGCTCACATAATCAGTTCCGATTTTCATATGATATAAACCACACATAGAGTCACATTCCGAGCCAAATTTGAGTCTAATTTGAGTATTGACTGATTTTTCACAGTCGGTTATATTTGAGGCTGCAGCGAAAATCCTTGGAATTCTCCCTCGCTCATAAAGAGAAATCCATAACTCCCAAACGAACTCGAGCAGCACACTCAACTTTCAGCACAGTGTACACACTATATACAGCCACACTTGCACCGAAGTTCACTCGAATTCCAGGATCGGCCGATGTTTTACAATTGTTTATATTTGAGGCGGCATGGAAAATTCTCACAAGTTAACAAAACAAATCACAACTCCTAAATACCCACTAGTAGAAAGCTGCCGTTTTCACACAGTGTAAACACTAAACACAATCACCTGCAATGCCACTTTGCCTTAAATCTGAGTCTCGAGTGATCTTTTACAGTCGTTTAAATGTGAGAGCACTGCAATAATTCTTACACGCTCAGAAGAAAAAAATCGAAATTTCCAATGCAGCTCACGAACCAGCTTCAAATTTTTGCACAGAATAAACACTAAACGCAGTAACGTCTAAACCCAGTTAGACCCAAATGTGAACACTGTCGTACTTTTTACAAAGCTTTATATTTGAAGCTGCAGCAAAAAAA
>NW_026019116.1:5706269-5707293 GCF_020466585.1 Dendroctonus ponderosae
TCGAGTGAACAAAAAACGTCTGCTTCTTGGAAAGTTCAGTGCCAGATAGGGAACAATGCGCTCTAGAAATGCTGGAAGTTTTGAATTTCTGGCGCTATCACAGATTTTTTCACAAATTTTCAATGTTCAGTGCGAAACTCAGTTCGCAAATCTAGCTACTGCTGAGTGAAAAAACCGATTTTTCAGAAATGAAAAACGACTAGTACGTCCAATATTTAGCATCGAATGGATAAGATTGTGTTCTACAAATGCTGAAAATTTCGAACTGCTGTCATCTTCCGAGATTTTTCTACGAGTTTTAGATATTTAAAGCGAAAATGAGTTTGCAAATCCAACACCACACTGATTAACTAAGAAATTAATTTCTCAAAAACGACAACCAAAGCTACTTGTGGAGTTTAGTGCCAAAAGCAGAAACGTGTATTGCGGAAATTTTAAGAGTTGTTTGAGCGGAAGTTTTGGACAAATTTTCAAAATTCAATCGAAAAATTCCAACCGCGAAAATTCCAACCATTTTCGATTGTCGTGTCCTCGCGCTTTATTTATTGCTTCCCACATATCCAAAACCCACTGGATCAAGGTATCCTTAAGGAACGTGCGTTGCCTCGAAAATTTCCTAAATTTAC
This sequence comes from Dendroctonus ponderosae, assembly GCF_020466585.1. Classification (NCBI taxonomy): domain Eukaryota; kingdom Metazoa; phylum Arthropoda; class Insecta; order Coleoptera; family Curculionidae; genus Dendroctonus; species Dendroctonus ponderosae. Next base: position 5,706,896 of record NW_026019116.1, read on the forward strand.
TCCTGAAAAGGTTCAGATTGATGAAGGCCGGGAGCTTCCAAGTTAATTTTTCAAGATTGTGGGTTTTCTCTATGTATTAAAGCTCGCGCTTAGTTGTTTTTGCCCCATAAACTTTTCAATCTAATTATTAATCATTGTTGATAAACCTTGTCTTTGTCAAAATATTTTTATTGCGAACTGAGACGTAGGCATTTGTTGTGTGGGCAGTTTCGAATTGCTGTCATCATCAGGGATTTTTTGAGAAATTTTCAAGTTTTAATCCGAAAATGTGTACATGCTTTGAAAAATGCACAGCGAAAAAAAATGTGGCCCTCGAAAGGGCCTTTGGCTGCAAATAGACAAATATGGTGTTTTAGGAGTCAGAACAGTTTCGGTCTTGAGAGTTTCCAACTGCAGTC
>NW_026019116.1:5707393-5708405 GCF_020466585.1 Dendroctonus ponderosae
GACTGCAGTTGGAAACTCTCAAGACCGAAACTGTTCTGACTCCTAAAACACCATATTTGTCTATTTGCAGCCAAAGGCCCTTTCGAGGGCCACATTTTTCGCTGTGCATTTTTCAAAGTATGTACACATTTTCGGATTAAAACTTGAAAATTTCTCAAAAAATCCCTGATGATGACAGCAATTCGAAATTGCCCACACAACAAATGCCTACGTCTCAGTTCGCAATAAAAATATTTTGAAGACAAGGTTTATCAACAATGATTAACAATTAGATTGAAAAGTTTATGGGGCAAAAACAACTAAGCGCGAGCTTTATTACATAGAGAAAACCCACAATCTTGAAAAATTAACTTGGAAGCTCCCGGCCTTCATCAATCTGAACCTTCGTTCAAACCTTCGCACGTTCCTTAAGTATACTTGGGGCTTTCTCACCTTGATCCAGTGGGTTTTGGATATGTGGGAAGCAATAAATAAAGCGCGAGAACACGACAATTGAAAATGGTTGGAATTTCCGCGGTTGGAATTTTTCGATTGAATTTTGAAAATTTGTCCAAAACTTTCGCTCAAACAACTCTTAAAATTTCCGCAATACACGTTTCTGCTTTTGGCACTAAACTCCACAAGTAGCTTTGGTTGTCGTTTTTGAGAAATTAGTTTCTTAGTTAATCAGTGCGGTGTTGGATTTGCAAACTCATTTTCGCTTTAAATATCGAAAACTCGTAGAAAAATCTCGGAAGATGACAGCAGTTCGAAATTTTCAGCATTTGTAGAACACAGTCTTATCCATTCGATGCTAAATATTGGACGTACTAGTCGTTTTTCATTTCTGAAAAATCGGTTTTTTCACTCAGCAATAGCTAGATTTGCGAACTGCTTTTTGCACTAAACATTGAAAATTTATGAAAAAATCTGTGACTGCGCCAGAAATTCAAAACTTCCAGCATTTCTAGAGCGCATTGTTCCCTATCTGGCACTGAACTTTCCAAGAAGCAGACGTTTTTTGTTCACTCGA
>NW_026019116.1:5708505-5711303 GCF_020466585.1 Dendroctonus ponderosae
ATGTGGCCCTCGAAAGGGCCTTTGGCTGCAAATAGACAAATATGGTGTTTTAGGAGTCAGAACAGTTTCGGTCTTGAGAGTTTCCAACTGCAGTCGTTATCAGGGATTTTTTGGAGAATTTTCAAAATTCAGCCAGAAAATGAGTTTACAGAACCTTCAAAGCAACGCTCGTTTGTAACATTAATTATAAATTAAACGAAAAAGCATCTCGCAGCTTTTTCTGCGGTCAAGAGAAATGTGGGTTCTGGAAGCCTGGAAAGTTTCGATTTGTATTCATCATCAAGGATTTTTCGACGAATTTTTTGAAAGTAACCCACTGTCGCACTGCTAGTTTGAAAAATTAATTTTGAGAATTTTTCAAAATTGAATCAGAAAATGAGTTTGCAGAACAACTCAATCACGAGTACCGCTCCTTTAAAAAAATAATTTTGCAGAAATAGGAAAAGCAATCGACTCGCGTATTTTTGTAGCAGCAGCGCACTGATTAACTAAGAAACTAATTTCTCAAAAACGACAACCAAAGCTACTTGTGGAGTTTAGTGCCAAAAACAGAAACGTGTATTGCGGAAATTTTAAGAGTTCTGACGCGCAGCAGAATGCGGAAGTTTTGGACAAATTTTCAAAATTTAATCGAAAAATTCCAACCGCGCTTCACTACCGACCTTATTTAAAAAATTAATTTCTCAGCAACCAAACAAAGACTGACTACTTTGGTTGCTTTACGAAATAGAAAAAGGCGTGCTCTCTATGTCAGCAACGTTTCGATTTGATTGCATCCTCAGGGATTTTTAGGTGAAGTTTCGCAAGCAAATAGTTTGGCCAGGTTTGAAAAATTGTTCAAATTCTCGAAAAAATGGTATCGAGTTTGCAAGCATCCTCAAGTGTGTAATCGATTTTTCTTTAGTTTCTCGATTTTTTGAGTTCGAGTGATTTTTGAAGGAAAAGTAGTTGGAACTAGTGGATCAAAACATGGAAAATTTTCATTTAAATCCATTGTTTTAAACTTTAAAGTTTTAATCTTCCAATTGAATACTTTAAATTGCTTTTACAAGGTTTCTGTTATCTGTTTTGAATGGGTAATGAATAAAAATTTAAATTGTCCATGTATAGAGTTTCCAGTTTTTCAGAGGGATTTTTAGCTTTAATGATTCCGAGGAAAATTCAACTGAGTTTGAGGTCTTTTTTAGAATAGAGTGCAAATTCTCTATAAAACACAGTTTCGGGCTTGCCTGGTTTGCAGGGTCGTTAATTTTTTAAGCAGAACATTATTTAGAACTTTGATTCTAAAAAATCGGTTTCTGAATTCGGTAAAACTCTTCTAACCAAATGGTGCACGTGGCAAAACTGCCTACATGTAGCTGATGAATGAACATTGAATTGAGGTCAGGCCAGAAATATATAGGGCAGATTCTCGACCATGTGGGTGTTTATCGATCAGTTCCGGGTCTATTTATTGCACTATTATAACCAAAAGCTCTTTATCGAACATTTTCTAGTCGTGCGAATGTTTGCCATCCTTTAAACACTCAGACGATTTATGTCAGTTTCACAAAAAGAATGTGTTCAACCGTCGAAACGTGAAAACGGCCAAAGTTTCCCAACCAATTACCCGAATAGTTTCGATTGGAAAAACTTAATTGGCCGCAGCAAGTTTGCGATTTTTACCTTGACAACGTCCATTTCAATTATTGGCCAACAATATGAAACTGAAAATCCGCCGTCCAATGGGAAACCAATTCATTTATAGGGAAACTAATCAAGCGACGTCATCTAACGCCACCGGATGAAATTGGCTCGGAGCCTCAAAAACTAGCGGAGAATATTGAGGCCCTCGCCTCAATTTCTTGCCGATCGGCAAGGTCAGGCATAATTTACGTTTTCCCGGTGCTTCGGCTGTTTTGCTCTATCCGAGAGGGGTTTTCCAGAATGGAATTCAAAGCGTCGAAATTCTGGAGGATTTGCAACTGTCCCAATCATACGGTCAAGAGACGCTTGAAGCGATCCTGATGCCCTTAGAATCCTGTTTTCCTTGCCCTTAGCGAAACAATTTGAAGAGTTTTTCTGCAGGGCGCCAATGGGACAATGTAGGGCTGATTGGGAAACCGCAGCAATTGTGCATAATGAAACTCGACTATTGTTGCCCGATTTGCAACTGCGAACTGCTCTTAATTGGGGCCAGATTGAGGCCTTCAGGCCTCAATCCAATGAATTTCGCCTCAAAGTTGGCCTCATAGATTTGATGTGGCTTGTTCAAGAAAATCTGGATCTGGACACAGGGGCGGATCCAGCTTTAAATTCAAAGGGGGGATTATGTAGAAAAAATATTGTCTTCTGTTGTTTATGAAATTAGAAAAATTATCGTCGTTTTGTGCAACGTGAGTGAGGAAATTCGAGTAGTTTTGGCCTGGAAAGCGAAATTTGAATATCAAACACTTAGGTGCAAGATTATGCCAAAATTCAATGTTTTTCGTCCCCTTTTTGCTCATATCTCGGAAGCAAAATGAGCAAAATCGCTGATTTGTACATCATTTTAGACAGAAAGAAATGGCCTTTTTAGAAAGTGAACCATGGATGGGGAATTGTTGGCAGTTTTCTCAAAAAATGCTTGAATTCAAGAAGTTTTAGATTGGCGTGATTTTTTTTGAGTTGCAAAATCCACTTGAACATGACGCTGCTTTTTTCGAAGTTTCTCAAGAACTATTTAAGCCACAGAATTCGTTTTGGCATCGTTGGATAGAGAATTGAAAAGTCGATTCAGTCGTAACAACGTGAGTGAGGAAATTCGAGTAGTTTTGACC
>NW_026019116.1:5711403-5713558 GCF_020466585.1 Dendroctonus ponderosae
GTAAGTTGTAATTGTATATGTCATGGCAGTATATACTGTAGAGAAAGGGTGAGAGCGGGGATCCTTGAGGGAGCCCTTGTTCAGGGGAAAAAGAACAGGAGAGTGGATTGTCAATTCGAACTTGCAGTTGTCTGTTTTCTAGTAAGTTCTTTATGGTGTGCAGTAGATATGGTGGTGTGTGGAGTTGGTATAGTTTGTATAGTAAGCCCCTCTTGATTCCATACACCCATGTTTTCCACTTTTAAATTGTGTGGTTGTTCTGCACCGTTTGTAGCGATGGGTGGTTGACTTACTCTGATGACCTCTGTGTTTGTCCATGACGATTGTACGTGATATATTTTGTACTGTTTTATTAAATTTTTTTATTTTTTACTATTGTTGACTGTACTGTACTTTGTTTCGTGTTTTTATTCGCGTTATCCACAAAATTTGTGAATTTTTCCGTGGCAACAAAGCATATTTTGATTTGATTTGATTTGATTAGTTTGGAAGGTTTAGAGGATTTTTGGGCCCAATTAGGCTAACTGAGTAGTCGGAAGGCAAACGAACAGCCCCGGCTGGAGGGCTCGCTAGAGTTGATCCAGATGAGATCCATGGGAGCCCAGATTAGTCCAGATATTCTCACCGGTCGGCCGAAGCAAAATTCTACCTCCGCCGGGCCGGTAAGACAAAGACAGCGCTTCGTGCCATCGCGCAGAGGGGCTCCGGGCCCGGGCTGCTCTCCAGGCCTGGCAAACAGGATCGATACGCATTGGACTCGCCGGATCGGCAGCAGCAGGACCGGAGCCTCCGGGCAACGACTGTATCCAGGATCTCACGATAGATCCCTTATCAGTCCTGCTGCTGTCGAATCCGTCTTTCTGGATGCAAACCGGCGGCTTTGTTGCCCGCCCCGACTGACATCGAAAGCGAAATCCTGCTGCTCCTGCAATAGATCGGCCCTTATTCATCTGCTCAATTTCTACTTGCGTGTGGTTCATGGAAAAAAAGGTTCATACATTGCGTTCAGCTCTGGATCTTTGAACTGGTTCCTGCTGGTTGAAAACACTTGTAACTTTTTAAAGGCGATTTTTTATGAGACTCGTTTTCTGTCCTTTGGGTTCTACAGGGTTTGGAAAGGTTGCTCTTCACTCTCTCACGCAAAAATACTCCCCGAGTCGCCTCCTGTTTCTTCGCATATTATCAAAAAAAGGTTCAATCCAGCAGCATTCTTCAAATAAAATAAAACGGAATAGTTGGAAGAATCCCGAATAAAATAACCATCAACGATATCGGGCAGCAATAAAGACGATCCTATCGGAGTTTCGCACATCACAAAGAGCCGCACTTTTTCATAGGAATCTGCCAATCTGGAAAAGTAGGTCATCTGGCGTGGCACAGTGGCGAAAACCGAATTTTTGGGCCCCCAAAACCAGAAATGCTATCCATAGTTGACCGGACACTAATGAGTAGTTTTGGCCGGCAGCATCGTGGCTCGGCCGATGGAATAACGGACGTTTTCCAGCCCCCATATCCAGCCGGGAGAAACGAGCAAGCGGCGCGTTTTCTTCGCGATTTTTGCACGATCTGTTTACTTTTGTTTGTTGCTCTTTGACGAAACTTTTCCAGCGTAAACTGGCTGGAATTCGCCGATTTCTGAATACGTTTACAAGTTTAAGCCAGCGGAGAATATCTTTAAGGGGGCGAAAAACTGGAAAGTGAGTTGAAATGTTTACAAACAATGCCTGGATGGCTTTTCATAAGGGGTTTCATGTTGTTGGCTGATCGGGGGTTTTAGAGATTTTCAAACTTTGTTTGCAGAACCTTTAAGTTCTTCAAGGAAAATAAGTAAATTTGAAAAAGTTTCGAATTGCTGCCATCATCAGGGAGCTTTCCTTATGGTGATTAAATTGAAATTTCGTTCCTTAGCTAATGATGGTTGTCTTCGTTAGTCACGTCAAGTTATCAATTGTGTCGAGATCAGGGATTTTTTGGCAAATTTTCAAACTTGAGTATAAAAATGCGTTTTGCGTGAAAGATTACCGCAACACTTTTCGAAATGTTTCTCAAAAATGAAATAAGGCGACGAATTGCAGAAAATCGCATTAGAAGCAGTAAAGTCTGTTTTAGGAGTGTAGAGAGTTTCGAAGTGATGCCACCATCAGAAAATTTTTAA
>NW_026019116.1:5713658-5719556 GCF_020466585.1 Dendroctonus ponderosae
ATAGCAGCAACAATTGCAAATTTGGTAATGGAAAATTTGGAAGAACAAATAATATCTAAATTAAACTATAAGTGTGAATTTTTTAAACAATATGTGGATGACTGCATAATGTGCCTCCCAAAAGACAAAATTCAATATACACTAGATAAGTTTAATGCCTTTCACGACACACTAAAATTTACTCTCAAGGAAGATAAAGGAAATTCTATAAACTTTCTAGACCTAACAATTAATTATGATAACAACGGGGAAATCAAAACAAATTGGCACACAAAGGAGGTATGGTTTGGTAGGTACCTGAGTTATCAATCGTACGCTCCAATGAAATATAAAAGAAGTGTAATAACTGCACTTACAGATAGAGCCATTAAATTGTCACATTGGGAGTATAGAACAAAAAATCTTGAAAAAATAAAAAATATATTATTAATAAACAACTATCCAAGGTCAATTTTCAAACCAATCATAACGCAAAGGATAAATAAAATATACAATTCAACTAAATGGAAAATCATAAATAAAAGAATAGAAGGTGATATCAAGTATATACCACTACCGTATATACCGGAAATTAACACAAAAATAAAAAATATATTCAAACCACATAATATCAACATAGCAGAAAAAACTAAAAACACCTTAGCAAATGCATGTTTCGCAAAATTTAAACCTAGGATTGACAAGTTAGACCCGCCTAATGTAATTTACAAAATAGACTGTTTGAATTGTAATAACACAGATCAAACAGGACAATATCTAAAGAAAAGAATATACGAACATAAGTTTAACCTAAGAAAAAATGAAGAAAATGGTACAGCATTAGCACAGCATGCACAACAGAGGTTGGATAATTTTGATTTTGATAACACACAAATACTGATTAACGAGAGTAATTATAATAAGAGAAGAGTCCATGAAATGATAGAGATTAAAAAACATAACAATGCTATGAATTTCAGATCGGATACCGACAATCTTAGCTCAGTATATCATACATTAATTAAATGAAATAAACATAGAATATTAACTAGCACCCGGTATATTGAAGAATTTTGCAAACCTAAAATAATATCCTCAGAATGCAAAGAGAAATAGCTAAAAGTAAAAGAAATCAATATAAACAGTATTTTATTCGTTTTGACTTAAGGCCAAGGCTTAATAAGCATATGTAAATACAAATAATTAAGTATCTGACGAAGAATTCTAGTCTCTTCGCAAATTTTAATGTCCTGACTAATCACCTGTTAGGCCTAATAAATTTTAGAATGTATTAAAGTATTGTAATTGTGATAAGACGAGGCTGTTGACGAACCGTGGTTGTTTTTTTGAATTAATTAATTTTTTTTTACTATCTGTTATTTTAGAAAAACTGACGATGGTCGAAAAATACACCGAAACAATAAATGACTGAAACCCAGGAATAGATTTGATTTTGAATTAAAATTAAGGCAAACTTAACGTGAACAAGAGCGATTTGACTATAAAAAAATAACCCGTCCAACAGGACAAACTCGCCCAACATAAAATGAACATTTAAGACCCACTAGGTCTAAAAAAGTACAGGTCAACCTTGACCATTGCCCTTAAACCAGTCTGGACAGGCCAATTGCAAGCTGGCGTGTCCCGAGCTAATAATAATAATAATGGCCAGAGCGATTACTATCATTATCACTATAATTGAGTTTTATTTAATGGATACTCCCAATCGTCCTTAGCGGGCAAACTAATGGAATGGTCATATTGCAGACGAGCTGCGTATTGTCAAGGACGGCAAGTACGGGGCGGAAAACAACGAGGTGAAAGGCGGCTGGGATGGAATGGTTGGGGAACTGGTGCGCAATGTGAGTAACGCTGCCGGAGAATCTGGGGGGATTTTCGGGAGAGTTTCCCTTTCCAGGAGGCGGATTTGACCATCGCCCCCATCACCATCACCTCGGAAAGGGAGCGGGTGATCGACTTCAGCAAGCCCTTCATGTCCCTGGGCATTTCCATCATGATCAAGAAGCCCATGAAGCAAAAGCCGGGCGTTTTCAGCTTCCTCAACCCGCTGTCGCAGGAAATCTGGGTAGCCAACGCAAAAGCCTGACTCCTCCCCCTGTAAAACTCCGGTTTGTTTCAGATCAGCGTAGTCTTTGCCTTTGTAGGCGTGAGCATTGTGCTGTTCATCGTGTCCAGATTCTCCCCCTACGAGTGGCGGATTCTCCACCATAGCGACGAGCCGATCCGCCTTCCTCCACACCTGCACACAAATAGTGGCGGCACCATGGCAAACGACTTCAGTCTGCTCAACTCGCTGTGGTTTTCCCTCGCTGCCTTCATGCAACAAGGAGGCGACATTTCCCCCAAGTCGATTTCCGGCCGCATCGTAGGCGCTTGCTGGTGGTTCTTCACGCTCATCATCATCTCCAGCTACACGGCCAATCTGGCCGCTTTTTTGACCGTGGAGCGCATGGTGGCTCCGATCAACTCCCCCGAAGATCTGGCCTCACAAACCGAGGTGGAGTATGGCACTCTAATGGGCGGAGCCACTTGGGACTTTTTCAAGGTAAGCTGCTCGCCTGCTCTTTGCGTCACTCTGACTCAGTTCTCCTAGCGATCCCAAATCACCCTCTACTCCAGAATGTGGGAGTTCATGAACTCGCGGAAGCACGTGTTTGTGCGCAGCTACGACGACGGGATTAGGAGAGTTCGCCAGTCCAAAGGTAGGTGGGGGGTTGATGACTTGACCAGAAGCTCAAGAGGAGTGTTTAGGGAAATACGCCCTACTGATCGAGTCCCCGAAGAACGACTACATAAACGAGCGCGAGCCCTGCGACACCATGAAAGTGGGCAGGAACTTCGACGCCAAAGGATTTGGAGTGGCCACGCCCCTTGGCTCCCCTCTGAGGTGAGCACCATGCGAACTTTGAGTGGGAAACTGGCAAGATTGGATTTTCAGAGACGCTGTCAACTTAGCAGTGCTGAGCCTCAAGGAGGATGGCGAACTGACCAAGCTGAAGAACAAGTGGTGGTACGATCGTACAGAGTGTCCCAAAGACAAGCAGGTAATAACTTTGAATACCAACTATCATTTGAAAGAGTCCCACCAAACGATGTTTAGCGATTTACATATTGATTGCAAGGATTTGGAATGGACAAACTGCTGGAAAGATTTTGCGTTTTGTGTAAACCATCAGGCGCAAAGGGTTTCGATCGAAAACTTGGCGAGAACAAAAACTGTGCAGGCGTAAAGCGGAAAATTGCTCGGGAATATATCGCCTTATCAAGCTGGTGAATCGTTGCCAGAAATAGTCCAGCATCCCACACTGGGAGCAAATCTGGGGTTTAATTTAGCTTTATCGGGTTTCCGACTCACTTCCTCATGAGACTAAGTCCCTAAACCCACGGAATTTTTACAAGCCCTTAAGATGCCTCAATCACGTATTGATCGCTGTTGAGTAGGTCTGGATGGGGGGCCTGGATGGCAATTTGCACGGCCCCCCAAACGGGTTAATTGGGAGAGTTGGGCGTTAAATAGTAAATTAGCGCACTCGTGTGAGGAAATTGAGTGCATGCGGAATAAATTAATGGGAAAAATGATAGATCACGGGAAAGCTGGCAGGTGCTGGCGGCGATGTAGAGGAGGAACCGATACGCATAGGGAATATTAAGCAGCCGGGTCAATGCCGTATCATTCCCTAATTACATTTGAGTGATCGATGGCCTCCACTTGCCATCCAGAATTTTTAAACCCACTTTTGTCTCATTTTTAAATCTCCTCTATACACCGACTGATCCGGCAAAAGAACGAAACTGTTCAGAAGTCATGTTTTACATGCGAATGGCCCTAGTTTGGGGCGGGTTTAAAGGGGAATTTAAAGTTTGCCGTCGTGCACGTTAAGGCAACTTTCAGGGCAGCTCAAAAACTTCGTCGTCGTCAAGTTTCCTAACTGTGTTTGAAAAGTCGGAAATCGTGTTTGGACAAATCTCGATTGAATCAGACGGTTGCGGCTCGAGAGTTCGCAAACTCATCGCGCATTCCGCAGCAGGAAAACTTTGAGTTTTCACCGTTGCCGGGGCATTTTACTCGCTGGTTTTTTCAAGCTGGCAACGCTCAGTGGAAAACGACAACATTGGCCCAGGCAAAGAGCTATAGGAAAATGCTTCAAAGGCATAGGAATTTTTGGGTCCAGCAAACATGCCGCACAGGAGATCAAATTGAAAACTCCATTGAAAATATTTTYCAAAATCCTGCCAAGAACTTTGCTCCACATGTTCACATGTTTGCCAACTTTTGCAGCAAAAAGATCACGRAAGACCGCAGKGCTTCGACTTGGACTCTACACGCGCTTGAACATGATTTTCTCAATTGTAAACGAAAATTTAATATCMMAATCGTCTTAGATACATTTGCTTCACTCAGTTGAACACGATTTTCTCAACTTTCAAATGAAAACTTCGTCAAAAACGGGTCCCCACATGCTGCTAGGAAGCGTTTTGCGCATCTGGGCATCATCAATTGGTGGCCTTTGGAGCAAGAGTACCACACTAGACTCTACACGCAGTTGCTCAACTTATATACGAAGCTACCACCAGAGACTCTCTAGACTACCATCAGAGGCGCAGAGTTCTAAACTCGCGCTCTAACTGCCCTTGGGCAGAGTTTCCCTACCAACCCACAACTAAACTGTCGTTTAAACTCAATCAAGAACCGTTTTGCCTCTATATTTGTAGGATTCCCTACGCAACGAACTGTCGCTCAGCAATGTGGCCGGCGTGTTCTACATCCTGATTGGAGGCCTGTTTGTGGCAATGGGAGTGGCCGCCCTGGAATTCTGCTACAAATCGCACTTGGAGGCGAAAAGGGCGAAGATCCCCATCAGCGACGCGCTGAAGAGCAAAGCGCGCCTCACACTGGGCGTGGGTCGCGACTTTGACAACGGCCGGGTAAGTGCTCGAACCACTTGGAACGTGAACTGATTGTCTCTTTTAGCAAGCGATCTTACACAAATCACACTCACACCATCAGCACCAACACACTGGGCAATCAAACACTTTAAATCGCTGTCAGCGGCATGTGCCGCCCGCTCACATGACAGTGCACGGTACCTTGACGATGCCGCGGAACCATCCGCATCACTACACTCAACAACATCAAACGTCCTCCAACATCAACGTTGGTCTTGCGACCACTTGAAGGTTTTTTGTGTGTTTTTGCCTTCCTCAATTTGCACAGTAGTCATTTGACTTTGCACTGTCCAGACAAGGGCGGATCCAGGGGGGTCATGGGGGTCATGGGGGTCATGACCCCCCCCATTCAATTCTCTATCCAACGATGCCAAAACGAATTCTCTGGCGCGAATGGTTCTTGAGAAACTTCGAAAAAAGCAGCGTCATTTCAAGTGGATTTTGCAACTCAAAAAAAAATCACGCTAATCTAAAACTTCTTGAATTCAAGCATTTTTTGAGAAAACTGCCAACAATTCCTCATCCATGGTTCACTTTCTGAAAAGGCCATTTATATCTGTCTAGAATGATGTTCAAGTGAGCGTTCTTGCTCATTTTGCCTCCGAGATATCAGCAAAACCGGGACGGAAAACATGTAATTTTCACATACTCTTGCGCCTAAGTGTCTGATATTCAAATTTCGCTTTCTCGGTCAAAACTACTCGAACTTCCTCACTCTCGTTGTTACGACTGAATCGACTTTTTAATTCTCTATCCAACGATGCCAAAGCGAATTCTGTGGCTTAAATAGTTCTTGAGAAACTTCGAAAAAAGCAGCGTCATGTTCAAGTGGATTTTGCAACTCAAAACAAAAGCACGTAAATCTAAAACTTCTTGAATTCAAGCATTTTTTGAGAAAACTGCCAACATTTTCTGATCGATGGTTCACTTTCTAAAAAGGCCATTTATTTC
>NW_026019116.1:5720555-5722534 GCF_020466585.1 Dendroctonus ponderosae
GCACGACAATCGAAAATGGGCCTTGCAGGTAGAGTTTGAAGTGGAATTGACCACAAAAACGCACAGGCAGCGTGGATTCGTCTAAAAATAGCGAAAGGAAAAGTCGATACATGCAGTGAATATTCAAAGGTGCAAACCGGCAGTTTGGCTTTGCATTGCCGATTTCACGCACCTGCAAAATCAAGGAAAACCCTGATGTTCTGACTCGATTAATGAACTGTTCATTCGCACACCGATCGATTGCAGTTTGGCGGGCATTTTTTGCAAAACTCCAATTCCATCTGAATAGAATGGGCAAGATCGAGTGAATAACTTAGAAGCTTTTGTCCCGCTCTAACCAGAATCGTTGCTGAATTTTTCAACTTAATGGGCTGAATCCAGAGATTCTTGAGATATTCATAGCCATGCAGCATGCAGACTTTTCCGCTGTTCGGTCCATGTATGGCAAACACGGTGTTTATTCGTCCGAAATAGAGAATTATTTAAAGTGGAAACATCGAGGAGCGAAATAGTAAAGAATCCCTTTCCCACGTCAGTCTACTTAATTAAATTCGAGTAGGAAAATCGGCGAAAACACCGCAAATCGCCTGAGCTCGAAGAATAAACTCGAGTGCATTCGAGCCAATTCCTAATATTTCAATATTTCCCCATTATCCGGTTATCTCGATGCCCATCGAGAACTCGAGCCCCGTTCTTTCGCTACTCGACTTTCCGCGCAATTTAAAGAAGAGAGCCCATCCAACGTCGTCAGCTTTTAAACAGACTACGTGTTGATTATCGACGCGACGAAAAAAAAACACCTTCTTAATTCGCAATTACAACCTGTGGCTACTGGAATCGTCTCAATTAGGGCCGATCTGATCGCTGGTTAATGTTCATGATAAATCCGACATGATAGTCGTGACACTCGGCTTGTTCTTCATTTCGACGAGACTGAAAACTTCCGGCCATCGCATGGCAAACAACGATTAGACGGTAATTAACATTTAACGGGCAAATGACAGTCAACACGTAGCTCTTTTGGAGGACTTGCCAGATTTTCCGGACGATTTTTTGGGAAATAGATGAGAAGTTTGCAAATTTCTTCAAAAATCGTTTCTACACTCCTAGAACAGACTTTGGCCTTTCAGATTCCGCCCTACGCAATTAATTGCCGCTTTCTCGTTATGACGAAATTTTTACATAATCATTTTAAAATTCTAATTTTTTCAAAAAATCCGTAATGATGACAGCAACTCGAAGCTTTCCGGACTTTTACACCGCAGTTTTGCTCTATCTGACTCTAAACTGGGCAGGTTGGTACTGATTTTTTTTAAACTAAGAAGTGCGAAAACGGTTTGCAAAAGTTTGAAAATTTGTCAAAAATGCCCTTATGATGGTAGGGATTTCGAACTTTCAGCACTTACACAATTAGATAGTAATTTTCTCTTTCCAACGCCTTATTCCCCGTTAAAATGCCTCGTTTCATTTTTGAGAAACCTGTTAGGCCCCTAATGCTGCAGGAACGTTTCAAAAAACACATCTCGAACTCAGGTTTGAAATTTTTCCAAAAAATGCCTATCGGTGACAGAATCTCGAAACTTTCTAACCTTTTAAGCCACACTTTTGCTCTATCTGACTGTTTACTGCCAAATTTGCAACTGGTACTAGTGACAGAGAAACTTCTTTTTTTAACTAAGAATTGCGAAAGTCGTTTGCAAAATCATTTTCAGGCAGTTTGAAAATTTGTCAAAAATTCCCTGATTATGGTATCACTTCGAAACTTTCTGCACTCCTAAAACGGACTTTCCTGATTCTAATGCAATTTGTTACTTTTCTTGGTTGTCGAGAAACCTTTAAAAAAGTGCTGCGATAACCTTTCACGCAAAACGCATTTTCATACTCAAATTTGAAAATTTGCCAAAAAATCTCTAATAACGACAGTAGCTCACAACTATCCACACTTTTGCTCTATCTGATCCTGAACTGCGCAAAAGGCT
>NW_026019116.1:5723533-5725340 GCF_020466585.1 Dendroctonus ponderosae
ATATTGCATCATTGGTGCAATTGTTAGAAGAAAATCTGGGTGCCCGCTTTAGGGCTGGGGAAACCATTCAACATCCTGGATGGTTCGCCTTTGAACCATAACATCCCCATGCCCCAGGCCTCAATATTGAGGATTGAATGGGCGATGGCGGAACATATAGGCGCGGACTAAAGCCTCCAACGTTGCCTCGAAAAGTGAGCGCCACCCATTGGAGGAGTGTGCGCGCAACCTCGTCGCACCCGGCCAACCGACCACTCCTTGAAGCTCCCGACTCTGGAATAGGGATCGCATTGTAGCGCGAACACAAACTTTCCTAACCGACAAAACCGCAGATCGGCCCGCCACACTACGGGAACGTTCCCTGTTTCCGGGGCGCAAAAGTCTGGAAAAATTGGGGAAAACCCCATTGGCCGCAGCTGGCCGGGTGCGTTCGATTCGAAACCGTGATCGGGTAGTGTCCACTTGGTATTCCAGATTTTTCGCTCGCGAGATGAACAGGCGGTGTGCAACCTCCAAGTGGAAGGGAACGAGAGGACTGCCCGACTTTAGGGCCCCGCTTTCCAGGTACTGCCAAACTAATCAGTAGTTTTCCCGGAGGGACTTTAAAAAATTCATCACTCCCAACAAGTCCAGGAGTGTTTCACTGGTTCCAAGCGTTCCGCTTGGAACCAGTGGAAAACCGCTTCTCAACCTGCGAGGGTCCCGGCAATCTTCCGGGCTGGAGGCCCATTCCCTGACCTTTGCCATTTAACTAGAACGCCAATAGTATTCACCATCTTCCCTGGCAAATCCTGCATGGCAGTTTTCTCAAAATTTCCAGTATTTACATACAAAACGGCCTAATTGGTGACAGTTGACCAACAGCAGCGCCACTGGCAACGCCTAGAATTTAATTACTAATTGATGTTTATTTCTAATAAATCGGACAAAGAAGTCGACCTCAACTGGCTTCTGGCCTTGTGCCCTCCTCAGTCTGGATTAAATGCTCTCTCGCAAATAGCCGCAGGCAATTCAAAGGCAGCTCTGGATTGATAGGTGGCTCCAAAGCAAGCAAAATGTTGAGTTCCAACTCCAAAGTTTCAACTCGGTTATACACTTCTGGAAGCGATCGTTCCAGACAAAACACAATGCTGATCGATCTGAAGTGAAGCTGGATTTATCTGTTCCAGGAAAGGATAAACACCGTCGACACGACGATCGCTGTGCTGGCCGAGCCCCATCAGCGAGATGGGGCCCAATGGGGCCAAGCCCTGGATGTACAGGGCTGGCCCAGGCCCATGGCCCGGCTACAACCTGATACTGCTACCAATTGTGATATTAATGGGACTGTTCGGCACAACCACCATTACGAAAGCCGAGTAAGAACCGTTTCGATTTTATCAGCCTCTAATTTGAGTTTGGAAGAATGGAGGCATCTTCCATTATTTGCCTTGCTTATGCTCAAAAACTCCCTATTTTATCAATGTCAATAACACTCCAGTACTCAACCCGGTTTTCTGGCAATGGATGTTTCAACGACCTTCTGTAAGACGAAATTGAGTCAGTTTTTCAAATAAACCCATATAATATAGTGAACGATATTTCGAAGTATTTTCGAACTAATGATATCAACCTTTGGCAAATTGGAATCAAAATTGAAAAAAATAATTCAGAAGCTCAACTTTCAGAGCTTTAAACAGAAAAAAAGCATCAAGAACATGGTGCGAAATCGAGTCCTCCACCTTAACCAGTTTGCTTGTAACTCAATTTTTGAGGTCATCTTTCATATAGAGCGAAGTCCCTTCAAAACCTACAATAAACTGAACAT
>NW_026019116.1:5726339-5732252 GCF_020466585.1 Dendroctonus ponderosae
TAAAACAAATGAACGCTAAAGAAAAGTGCTTCTTTTTGATCATCGCTTCTGTTTGCAAAATGGCACTTTTTGATTCATTCGAATAAAAACTCCTTTTTCAATGCCGACTTTCTGGCGTTATTTCCATTGCTTGCCTGTTTCCACCCCGGTGATTTCGACGATCCCCCGAAATATTATAAATGTATTTCACAGTCGATTAAACGCTATTTCTGGAGATGTTTAAAACTCGAAGATCGATCGCAAATTCGCCGTATTCCGCTCACTTTTGTCGAGTTTGGGGGAAACTTCTTTGGAAACTGCCATCTCGCATTGGGGAGGCGATGTGGAAGTCTGTGTCAATTATTAAAACACCTCATATTTACGGCGATTTGAGGGGTTTTGCGCCCCAAACGTCCCGCAGGCATTCCATGGAAACATTTGCCGAACTTACCGGGGTTCGAATGATGTGTGCTCAGCGCGAACAGGCCAAAACGGAAGACGGAAAACCAACGTTATGTTCCAAAGCAAACAGGCGACCTTAAAAAGCCCCCGATTCTGACAAATCAAAACCAAAAAGTGAGCCTGCAAGAAAAATACGAACTGTTTATTCAAGCTACTCAAATAGCCTGGCAAGGGTTTGTTTGATCAGCGCCTTATATCGACAGCTCCGACGGCGCTGATAAAACTTCAATTTATGAATTAGCTTAGTGAGTGGAGGCGATGGCTGGATTGTGCAAGAGGAGCGACATGCGAATTGTGATGGTTCTTCATGCAACTGTATCGACTTCATTAGCGTTTTCGGCCGGATGATTCAACAGAATATTCGCGATTTAATAACCCTCATTTATCATTAGGGGCGGCAGAGAAAAAACGCCCGCCAGCTGAATGACGCAAATGGCGGCCACTAAGAGCGGCTTTATTTCTAAATCAAACAAAAACTTATCGTTAAATATGAATCCATGGAATATAAAGCGCGCGGCGCGAACAAAGACGACTCTCCTTTAAAAAGAAAATGTAAAAGGTTTCTAAATTTAAATTCCGTTTCAAAGGAGATTTAGTTGGGAGGAACAATTACGAATTTTCGCCCGTAGCTGATGCGTTATTTATTATTAAGAGCGCTAAATAGAGCAGATCCAGATCTGCAGCCAGGCCTTTTTTCTCTGCTTGGTTTAACAGTTTAAGCCAAACACAAAAGCGTCTCCACCCCATGAGATAAAATTAGCGCCCCCCAAAATGCGCTAAATTCCCCCCGCAATTTATCCATTAACCAGACAAGCTGCTTACAGTTGAACAAACCGACTGTTCGACCCATTAAAATAAGTGATTTCATGCCAAAAAAACTGTTCGCCTCATGGCTTTTATACCCCATTGAGTCGCCCGTTTGTCGGGCGTCATCCGCCTCACAGTCAACTCCAATTACTCGCCCTTAATTTTTTTTAAATCGGCATATTTGTTGCCGATTTTCGTTATTTTAATGAGCCAATGATGGCTGACTGCTTCTTTTCATGATGTGGGGATTTTGTGCGGTCCGGTTATCGTTTGGCATTGAAGGAAATGCGAAAATTTGCAATTTAAAAAAGTTCCAAACCCCCAAATTAGCTCGCGTGAACAATTCAAATGCCTACAAAATGTAAATACTATATTCAGCCATTTATAGACTGAATTTGACTCGAGTTGCTGCATTGACTGATTTTTCACAGTAGTTTGTGTTTGAAGCTTATTAAAAAAGTTAAAAAAGTCTTATGCGATCATAAGAAATTTCATAATTTCACCTCGCACCAAGTTCAGGTTTTTACACCGTATCATCACTATATTTAGCCACTTACATACAAAATTTGCCTCGAATTTAAGCATAAATTGATTTTTTGCAGTGGTTAATAATTGAGGCCATAAGAAAAAATATTGCAGTTCTCGCCCGCTACTTAAGATAAAAATATCTCCCAAACTAACTCTAGCAGCGATATTCACTTTGTATACAGTGTATATACTTTCCTGGCGGTTTCAATTTCAAATCAAATTTATTCCTGCGTTTCAGTCATTTATTGTCTATCAAAAATGCATGCCAAGGCTTAAAGCAGCAACAACGCTACATATAAAACTGATGATGGAGGAAAAATACACCGAAACGTATTTTGATTGATAAATAGAGACAATAAATGACTGAAACCCAGGAATGAATTTGATTTGTATACAGTGTAAACACTCAGTTTAGGCACATATTTGCTAAATCTGACTCGACTTTGCGCACTAGCCAATTTTTCATAATTGAGGCTGTAACGAAAAGATTTACAGTTCTCGCCCGCTCATAAGGAAAAATCCATAAGCAAGTTGAACTTTCTGCAAAAAATACACACTATATTCAGCCACGCAAATGCTAAATTTCACTCCCATCTGGGTTTTAGGCGATTTTGCATAATCGTTGGCAACGAAATCATAAAAATCCACACCCGCTCATAAGCAAAAATTCACAACTCCTTAACTAGCAAAAGCAGCGATTTAAAATTTCTGTACAGTATGAACACAAGATAAAGCCGTACACAGCACAAATTTCAATAAAATCTGAGAATCCACTGATTGTCCAGAATTGTTTATACCTGCGGCTGCAACAAAACCTTCATAACTCACTCCCGCTTATAAAAAAAAATGATAACTGCAAAATTAGCGAATAGAGCGACTTGAAAATTCTACACAATGTCAAGACAATACAGATTCACTTTAGACACAAATATGATTAAAATGTGAGCATTCATTAAGTGTCCCCAATTGTTTATATTTGGGACTGCACCAAAACCTTCGCAATTCGCTACAGCTCCTAAAGGAGAAGGCATCACTCGCAAACTACCACCATAAGTAACAACTTTAAACTTCTAAACAAATGCCAGCACAATATGAGCGCAAATTTGATTTAAATCTGAGCAGCCACGATTGTCCAGATATGTTTATATTTGGAGCTGCAACAAAGTCTTGGAAATTCAAACCCGCCCATAAGAAAGTTGACTCAAATCGATATGGCTTCACTTACATTTCACTGAGCCCCAGAGCGGCAACCCAGATGAAAAGCCGAAATATTTCGCCAATTTTCGAGATAATGGTGTGAACTTTGATGATCACATCAAAGATGTAATGAGACCCTTCGCGATATTCATTCGTCGTTGCAATCAGCGAGCGTTTTTCGTGGAAATTAGATGTAATTTCAAGCTGGATAGTTTCCAGTTCGTTTACTCAGTTCGCGCGTTAGAAACAGTATAATTTATGCAAAGGAATAAAATGGCAGTAATCAAGATTTGACCGTGTTGTGGAAACATTCCGGGAATTACGAGTTCCACTTGAACGACTATCGCGTGATGCACACACAGCACACACGTCAGCAGTACTTGATTAATTGGACGGGTGGAAAAGACGTTGATTCAAACTATCGCCCCGATAAAACTCAACTACAGAAATAGGCCTATTATTATTCAAAAACTCAACATTTTTAGTGTTCTGATCAGTTCATTTTCAACGCAAACTCAGCTATAGTTTGGAGCACGTTAATGATGAGTTTTCATAACTTATGTGGTTACGACACACAAATGAAAAAAGTTTAAGATTCATTTGCCTTCAACAGGGGCCAGAGCGAAGGCACGGGGGGAGCCAGCTCTTCTTGGAGCGACGTGAACGTTTCGGCGATTTTGGACTCCTTCAGTGCCAGCTACGACAAACGCATAAGACCGAATTATGGAGGTGAGTGTTGTATTTGTCTTTGCAACCGCTTTTTGTGTCCATTTTACTCTCTCTATTTCTATAACTTTTTTGGTTCGAATTTCCCTTTTACTTTTTCGTTTTGGTTGATTTTGGCGTGGGTTTTTCGTTTCCTCATTGGGCGCATCAGGTTCGTCATTTGAGGCAAATGACGAATCTTGCGCTGCCCACAGTGTTTCGTATTACGTCGGGCTCGTATGTGGAACTCGGGAAAATCACTCAATTAATGCAAACAGCTGCAGGCCAAAACCTAATTTTTTGCGATTTCGCTTCAGGTTTTTTTATATTCTTAGGTGTTTTGAGAAAATCATGTTACATCATAGCCGCCATTTAAACGAGGAATCGAAGAAAACGATTATATGGAAAAGAGGAACTAATTGTGAGAAAACGTCTTGAGGCTCAGTTGCGATAGTTTGGACACGAGAAGCGCCCTTAGGAATGCTGCAAAGTGGCAATATTTAGCAGTGATGGACCAAAAATCATTAAATTTCTTGCGTAAAAAAAAATCAGAACTCCCCAACTATACCGATTAGAAAGTTGAAATTTGTATACAGTGAAACCAATATATAGAGCAACCCACAGGCCAAATTTATCCAGAATCTGAGCCTGGGCTAATTTTTCACTAACATTTATGTTGGACGATGCATATAAAATCTTACACATTCACAAAAAAAACTCCCGAGATATCCCGAGTAGCTAGTTAAAATTCCTACACGCTACTAACGCAAGACCCATCAAAACTCAGACCAACTTTCAGTCAAATTCAACAATCGAGTGAGATTTCAGAAGAGTTTATTATGTGATGCTGCAACAAAAATCTTAAAAAGTTCTACAGGCTAACTGACAAAAATTCGCAACTTTCATTCCAGCGTAAGTGGCAACTTCAAGTTTCTACACAATGAAGACACAAGATGCGGCAAGCCACTGACCAAATTCAACGCAAATGTGAGCATTGAGTGATTTTGCAGAACTCTTTATATGTAAGGCTGCAACAAAGAATTCTGGAAATTCTTACAGAGTCACTAAAAAAATTCGCAATTGCCAAACCAGCCCGAGTAGTAACTTCAAATTTCTACACAAGATGCAGCACACTTTTGACCAAATTCATCCGAAATCTGAGCTTTAGCTGAGTTTCCAAAACCATTTATACGTAAGACTGCAACGCAAAACCCTGGAAATTCTTGCAGAGAGAGTCAATAAGAAAAATTCGCAACTTCCAAACCAACACAAGCAGCGAGGTCAAACCTCTAAACAGTGTTAAGACAATATATACACATAACTTAAAAATTTGAGTATCAGCTGATTTTTGCGACTGGCTCATATTTGAGGCTGCAAGAAATATTTAAAACTCTGACACGCCCACGGAGAAAAAATGCCAGAAACCAAACCAGCCAGAGCAATATCAAAGCAAAACCATTGAAAATAGAAAAACTGTTTTCACCTGAAGCGGAAAAAACCTACACATCCTCCCATTTGACGTCAGCAGGCCTCAGTCTCAAGTAAATATTATTAGCCAGCTCCCCGATGCCCCAAATCAATCCAAAAATAAGCTGAAAAGCTCCCCCATCAACCTCAAACAGCATCCCTAACCCGAGTGACGTCACGCCGTCCAATTCTATCGCGTCACGAAGGGGTTGCTGACGCGTCAGCAACCGGTTCGGGCGTCTTCGGCCGTTCCCGATCACCATCATCTGTCACATACGAGCCCGGCTGCAAACCCGAACGCCTGGCCGAAATGGGTGGGGCTCTGAATCGATGCTGACTGTTGCCTGGCAACCTGGAGAGAACGAGATCAAAGCAAGCCAGGCAATCGGAATGTGTCCGTTATGATCCTCGTTTGCGTAAAGAAACAAACTGAAATCGTTTTGCCCGCCCGCTGAGATGCCTGAATCCAGAAGAATCCGAGCTGAAGTAGATCCCAGCCAGCAACATATACAATAAGTTGTAGATAAGTTCTATATTGTTGAGGCGGATTCATTTTTTTTACAAACTTTTTTTTGGGTATTTTGCCTCAAAAATTTTTGTCTTTAAAAAAGACAGAATTTCCTCACGTCCTTTATTGCAGATTGATAAATGGTGCTCCTATTTTGCAATAAGAACGAATTATTTATCAAAAAGTAATCAAGAACTATCAGCTAGAGGTTATCCTGCGACACACTTAGGCTCAAGCTGTAAGAGAAAATTCCAATTAGT
>NW_026019116.1:5733251-5735309 GCF_020466585.1 Dendroctonus ponderosae
ATAGAGACAATAAATGACTGAAACCCAGGAATGAATTTGATTTGGAATTTAACAACAATGTTTAGAACGCAACGCGATTGACAAAACTATTTTTGTTTTTAAACATTTATCGATTCAGGGTTTCCTGTTTTTTAATTTTGTGAAACTTTTTCCAGAAATCAGGCAAAACTAAAGAGCAACTTCCGTATCATTTAAAGTCGATTAGGCTGAAATTTTCGAGTTCCTAAAGTTCATTGTTATAAATAACTCAAAATGACCCATTGATTGAGGATTTAAAAATATTTTGTTAGAAGCAATTTCAGTTGCGCAACTTTGGAACTTTAAATTGGCTTCCAGTGAAAAAACCACCAAGCGCGCCAAAATTTAGAAAGTTTTCCTTCAGATTAGATTCTTAAACTGCACGAAAAGCTACATGGTGAGCCAGAAAAAATCTAGACGAGATCAGCTGGAAATTCAAGCATGCACTTGCACGAGATCACTTTTGCGTTTTGCTTTCCTCACCAGCTTCCGCCTTACACGCTTCTGGTGTTTTCGTTTTAAATGTTCCGTCAGCGTTACCAGACCATCCGTTTCTTTACCTCAACATCGTTTATTCGTTCTGTTACTGTAATATATGTGTTTTTTCTGTTTTTTTCGTGTACATTTTCGACGCCATTCAATAGTTTTACCATAGTAGAAGTGCAAGATTTGTCACGATAAAATGCATCTTCTCGAAGTGTTCAAAGGGTGTAGGCAATGAAAGAATGGCTTGTGGTTAACGTGCAAGTCACACTGGAAAACATACCCTACAGGGTGAGCCAGAATGTTGCAACAAAACGAGCCATTTAAATGCGTCGCCACCTCAGCATCCTTTGCGCGAAAGATGCCCCGTTTCCTCGATCTATCTGGTAGAATTTCTGTGACAGTTTTTATTGTTTTGTTGGCCGGGATAGTCGGATACACGATGAAAGACATAACTTACAAGTGGCAAACGGGACCGACGAGCGTCGGGATTAGCAACGAGGTCCAATTGCCACAGTTCCGGGTTTTGGGCCACAGGCAGAAAACCACAGATATTTCCCTAACCACAGGTAACGTTCAATGTTCACTTCAGCGGTATGTGGGGTGTTTCAAATGGCTCCAAGACGAAACTGAAACTATCCACTCTGTCTACTCAACCCCAGAGGCCTCAGAATCTTGATGATCCCTTAGGAATAGACCTCTGCGAATTCAAGCGAAAAATGTTCTGTACACTGTTCAAAAGAGCAGAAGAAATGTTTGGGTTGATGTGGTTTAGGTTGGCCTTGGTCTACCACCTTTTAACGAAAATATTTGAATGGTTCATTCGGTCTTCCCTTGCCAGACGAGATGTTTGATGAAGAAAACTTCCAATTTACACACCCTATAGAGGATACTAGCGTTCAAGATTCTGATTTATAACAACCCTGCGAATGAATCAAAAATGAGGGTTTTTCCCAACTGCATGCCCATTTTTTTTAAATTATAACGTCAATTCCACATAAGACAGCAACTGGAAATTCGCACACTCTATAGAAAGCAACTGGGACAGAAAACCCTGAAATATTGACTCCAATCACCCGATAGTCGTACTTTGGACCTGCGTGTGAACGATGCACCAAAAGTAAAGGACCTTGCAAAACTGCACGCCTATCTTAAAAAATTCATAACTTCCAATCCACATACGGCAGCGACTTGCAACTCACACACCTAGTAGAAGACAAAGGATGCACAAAACCCTGAAAATCTTGCCGAAATCCCAGACGATCCTGATTTTTGGCCACCTGGTCACTAATGCACTAAAAATGAACCAATTCACAGAACTGCACACTCCCTTTTAAAAATTCGCAACTTCCAATCCACATAAGGCAACGACTTGTAACTCACACACCCAGTAGAAGACAAAAGGAGCACAAAACCCTGAAAATCTTGCCGAAATCGCAGAAGATCCTGATTTTTGGCCACTTGGTCAATAATGCACTAAAAATGAACCAGTTCACAGAACTGCACACTCTCTTTTAAAAATTCGTAACTTCCAATCCACATACGGCAGCGACTTGC
>NW_026019116.1:5736308-5737841 GCF_020466585.1 Dendroctonus ponderosae
CAGACGATCCTGATTTTTGGCCACCTGGTCAATAATGCACTAAAAATGAACCAGTTCACAGAACTGCACACCCTCTTTTAAAAATTCGTAACTTCCAATCCACATAAGGCAGATACTTGCAACTCACACACCCAGTAGAAGACAAAGGATGCACAAAACCCTGAAAATCTTGCCGAAATGCCAGACGATCCTGATTTTTGGCCACCTGGTTAATAAATCACCAAAAATGAACCAGTTCGCAGGACTAACTTTTAAAAATTCGTAACTTCCAATCCACATCAGGCAACAAGTTGAATTTCGCACGCCCTATAGAAGGTGCTTTGAGCAGAAACCCCGAAAATTCCCAGTAATCAGTCGCCCAAAATTCAATTTAAAAAAAATCCATTGTGTTGAAAATATCCTGGTAGGACAATGAGAGCTCAACATTGCCCACCACATTTACGCAAAAGCGCTTGCCTGGTTTGAAACACCCCGCATTCCTACTAAAGATAAGTTAAAATTATACACGGTGTCCTAGAAACAGATGAAAATATGCAAATGCGTGAAAGACACGTGGTTCTCAAACATCTGGGCAAATTCTCAGCCGCTTTATCAGGACTGATTTCCTTATCGAGACTTGTTCCAAAAAACTCCCCAAAGGTTTCCTTCCACTTGTCGCTCGGGTAAGAGTCAAAAGGGCCATACAGGTGCGCTTGAGTATACGTAGTAAATGTGGCACCACTTTTGGCACCTGTGTGGCTTGTGATTGCAGTCGGTTACACCATGCGAGACATCCGGTATAAGTGGAACGAAGGTCCCAACTCGGTCGGCGTATCGAACGAGGTCTCGTTGCCCCAATTCAAGGTTCTCGGACATCGGCAAAGAGCCATGGAGATCTCCCTCACCACAGGTACATCCCCTGTGCCCGATTTGGGGCCTGGTGACTCTTGCGCTGCCACAAAGCGGCCTCTTTGCGGGGTTTGGCACATCTTATATTGTCGTTCCCACAGGAAACTACTCGCGTTTGGCCTGCGAGATCCAGTTCGTGCGCTCCATGGGTTACTACCTGATCCAGATCTACATCCCCTCTGGACTGATCGTCATCATTTCCTGGGTGAGTTTCTGGCTGAACCGCAATGCCACGCCTGCCAGAGTGGCGCTGGGCGTCACCACTGTCTTGACCATGACCACACTGATGTCGTCTACGAATGCCGCCTTGCCCAAGATCTCCTACGTCAAATCGATTGACGTCTATCTGGGCACATGTTTCGTCATGGTCTTCGCCAGTCTTCTAGGTAGGTCCCCCGATTGCCAGGAGCATTTTCCGGAACCCTTCTTCTTCCAGAATACGCCACCGTCGGCTACATGGCGAAACGGATACAGATGCGGAAAAACCGCTTCCTGGCCATCCAGAAGATCGCCGAGCAGAAGAAACTGAACGTGGATGGCGGGCCGGACGACCACCTTCCCAAGCAAACTGTGAGTAATCGTACAATTGCAGGCGTTTGCCTTGGTTTTTTGCAAACTTCTTTTTGGGTATTTCGCCTCAAAAAT
>NW_026019116.1:5737891-5743323 GCF_020466585.1 Dendroctonus ponderosae
AGAAAGAACGAGTTTTTCGGTTTCAGTTAATGATTTATTAGATAAATTTATAATTGTTTTGTCCAGAAATTGTTTATGGTTATGAATTTGTTTTTGAATAATAAATTTTCTTTCATAGGTTTTATTAACGGAATTACATATATGATTAAATCGAAAAATTCTTTTTTAAAGGCAAAAATTTTCGAGGCGAAATACCCAAAAAGAAGTTTGTAGAAAATGAATCCGCCTCAACAATATAGAACTTATCTACAACTTTGCCTTGGTGGTTGTTGTGGATTTGGGGTGCTTCTTAGTGGGGAACTTTGTTCCAGGAGGCCGTGCGCTTCAAGGTCCACGACCCGAAGGCTCACAGCAAAGGGGGCACGTTGGAGAGCACGGTGAATGGGGGGCGCGGCGGACGCGAAGGAGGCGCCGATGATGAGGTGGCAGGCGGGCCCCCCATTCCCCAACACATCATGCACCCCAACAAGGACATCAACAAGCTCTACGGCATCACACCATCGGATATCGATAAGTATTCGAGGATCGTGTTTCCGGTCTGTTTCGTTTGCTTCAATCTGATGTACTGGATCATTTACTTGCACATTTCGGACGTGGTGGCCGACGACTTGGTACTGTTGGAGGTCGACAAGTAAAAGTGTCCATCGCAAACAAGCACTGAACAATTATCACGTTGCCGGCGAGTGAAACGTTGTGAGAAACTATGGCGAACGTTGCCCGAAAAACGCCCGTTTCCAGACCGAGTCAACGGGTTCTTAGCCGGCTTAGATGAGTTCTTCGGTTTTACCATAGGAAAACGACGACGAATGTGCTCCGATTCGTTCAACTTGGTTGTTATGTGAATAAGTTTATGTTTATTGTTGTTATGAGGGAGTGAGTGAATAGGGCCGAGAAATTTCATGAGGCTGACCTATCAGGGATTTTTCAAGATCACACGTTTCGAGGAATGGCTCACTTCAAGACCATCATTTGAAGCAGGCTTGGTCGTAAGCAAGGCACTCTGGAATGGTTCATTTACGGACTTCCGTTGTCTTACACAGATTTTTTTATTGCAACGTTTGGATTGGAATCTCCATCCGTTATCAGGCAAAATTTTCAACTACCTATCTTCCACCAGTATCTTCTATGGTCTGTCCAATTTTAGTAAGTGAAACTTATAGAATTTGCAGCCTATAGTTTCCTCTTTAAAATGTGCAAATTTCAAGTGGCTGTCTGATATGGATTGGGAGTTATACATTTTTCGAGGAGAGCGTGAAGCTGGGCGAACATGCCACATTTTTTAGTTCATCCGTAAATCTCCAAGGAATGAAAATCTTGCGCGATTTAACTGAAACTGTTAGAATTTTCAGTCGCTAGTGGTATAGACTGCAGAAATATGTGCAATAGAACGTTCAAATTTTAAGTAGCTTCCTTATGTGGATTGGGAGTTACACATGTTTAAAGGAGATCGTGCAGTTGCGCAAGCATGCTCATTTTTGGTCCATTATTTATACATCCGCAAAAAATTAAAATCTCTGGCGTATTTAGGGAAACTTTTTGAAATTGCCGCATCTAGTATCTTCTATGAAATGTGAAAATTTCAAGTTTTTGCCTTAGGCAGATCCAAAGTTACGAATGTTTAAAGGAGAGCGTGCAGTTCAGCGAACATCCTCATTTTTCAGCAAAAAATCGGGATCTTGAGCGATTTAAGAATGAGATCTATGAAATCCGCATATTTGAAGTGGCTATCTCATGTTGATTCAAAGTAGCAAATATTTAAAGGAGATCGTGCTGATGGGCAAACATACCCAATTTTGGTGCAACATTTGTAAGACCGCAAAAAATTAAAATCGCTGTCGATTTAAACAAAACCTTTCAATTCCAGAGGCACTTGTCTCTTCTATCATATGTGAAAATTTCAGGTTGCAGTCTTATGTGGATTGAAAGTTACAAATTTTTAAAGGAGAGCGTGCAGTTGGGCGAACGAACTTATTTTGGTCCTTCATTTATAAGGCCGCAAAAAATCAGCACCGATGGCGATTTAAGTTAAACTTTCAAAGTTTGCAACTTCCACTCACTATCTTCTACTGAATGTGTAAATTTCAAGTTTTTCCAAGCAAAACGTTGCAAAAAATCATCTTTTTAAGACAATGGCAGTCCCAATAAGCCATTCAACTTAGCAGTGTCTTCGACATTTGTACACATAAATAGTCTTCGAATTGTTTAGCCGGACTTCCATTCAACCTCAATATTGTCAATAAACAACATGAATTTCATGGCTAACTAATGGTTGTTACACTCCAAACTTGGTTACCAGAGAAGCTCTGTCAAAGCATGTAAAGTTTCGTTAAATTTCTGATAGTTTATCGATTGGTTAAATGTTAGATATATTTTTGTAGTTTAGAGAATTAGCGAAGGAAAATGAAGAACGTTAGAACACTTGATGAATTTGATTGATACGGGGGCGCAGCGAAATCGTAACATGTTTCCCGGCTTTGTTTCGCGCCGGCCTCGTATCCACGAAGAAAAAAACCAGTTTGTTTAATGCCCATGTAAATATGACGTTCCTGTTTTTATACCTAACTAAAGCGCACCTAATACTCATTGAAAATGCAATTATTTTTTAGACTAGCAGTTATAGCACTACACTCTGATCGGCCTGGGGAAATTTGCGTTTTTTGTCGGCCCCGAATCGATTTTCCGTTAGTCTAGATTAGTTTCTATGATTCGATGGCGAAGGGCGTGAACTTGCCCAGGCGGAATCCGGCTCGTTTACAGGGTGTTCTAAGAAATACCCGCAAACGCATTTTATATAAATGAACTAAACATTGCGCAACAGCGCGACTGTAGTCGCGTAGAAACGAAATTCTAAAATATGTAAAATAATATAATGTAATTAAAATATATATTATACACAAAAGGAAATGAGAATACAAAACGCCTTTGGTATAGTCCCACTTTGGCGTTGATTGCTCCTCCTACCACAGTTCGGTTCATGTTTTAATTGGCCAAATTTGTTCACACTTTCCAGCCAACCAAAGCGCCAGGATTATATCAGATGTGTTTTCGATAGATAAACGCGCTCGTAGCCCACAAGAAAATATCTAGTGAAACAATGAAATAAAATTGTATATAATTTAGATTCACAAATCAACCATGTTGCTGGACGGTAATGTTTATGTGAGCGCGCCCTTTTACCCATTTCATTAAATTCGACCGGCGACAAAAGGGCGTGGTCCGGCAAAAAAGAATTATTTTACAACCTGAACTTGTTAAGTATATTACACAAAACACATATACACAGCGTTTAAGAATCTATAAAGTATTAAAAAAATTGTAGCACATGCACAGAGCAAGAGTCTGACTATACGGAGCAATACTAAACTTTATTATAGTACCGAAAACAGCATTGTTTTTCTCTTTGTGACAATTCACAGGTTTTTTGATTCATTTAGAAATTGCACACACTTAGCACAAAATCAGCGAGCAAAGCCGAGATCTGACGAAAATGTACAAAGACCACGCAAAATCTAACGAGGCGTAGAAAAAAAGAAGAAAGTGGATATAGAAGACTTAATCAAGCCGCTGGATTTGCTCAAATAAACGATTTACTACTGCCCATCTGTCACTATTATGACAAGTTTCCATAGAAATGTGTCATTGTAAGTGACAGTTTTGCCAAAAAGTCGGTTTTTACTGTGACTTAAAACTGGAGTTGTAAGTTTTAGCAAATCCATCCATTTGAATGAGAGAAGAATGAATAAAACTTTTGTGGTGATTCTCAACTGATTTTTCTAATTTTTGACTTGAGGAATGAATTGAGGCGTTTACACGGGAGTTTAAAGGGTTTGAAAGTAAAAGAAACACGCAACATGGCAAAAACTGATGTTTCTTCGAGAATTCATCAAAGCCATTTGGTGGCTATTAAAGAAAAATTCCTAAGTTTGTCAAAGATGGCTGTGCACACTCTGTTTTTTAGATCTAGCTATTTTAGACGTCTAGTTGTAGATATACTTAGCGAGTATGTTATTTCACTTAGTTGAGGAATTCTGGACATTTGAGTCCAACTGAACTGTTAGAGGCGGGTCTTGGTACATCGCCATCATCATCAGAACCAAACGCTTCTTTGTTCGAATTTGGCACCCAACTCGGAATCTTATCTTAGTGGGCACAATGAGGCATTTTATTTGTTTCCAATTCTTTGGTTGTTTTACTGTGACTAACTGTTTCACTCTAACACAACCGATTTTCGAGTTATTGAGCTGTTATCGATACGAATTTGATCTCGACGTTTCAGTAGCACGCATCGCTATCGTCTTCCGAGGTGTCAGGACCTAATTACTATCGTCAACGGCCTAATGACGCGAAAAATGAGATTATTTACTCAACTACCCTGTAACATAATGCTAGGCTGACGTTGAAACCCAATAAGATCATAGAGAAATCAATTATTTAAAGATAATGGTAGACTGTAGCTTGGATTTATGTCAGCGGAGGCCTGCTCGTTGAGTGGGGACTAAAATGTTTCTTTTTTTAGTATTTTTCTGCTCTATTTTCATGAAACGCCACTGTCACCGGATGTACATTATAGGGTTTAATTTGTTTCGCAATCGGTTTCACTCACGTTTCGTTGCCATTGTGGAAGGAATCGTCAAAATATTTACTCAATTCAGCCAAACTATCATCGTTGGCTCTCAGTTTCCTGGGCTTCCTTCCCTAGTGGCCTGAGATTCGTTTACCCAAACATGTGCATATATTTCGATTAAAAGGGCCTCGTAGTGGCGTCTCATGCCAACTTTTTTGGGCGTTTCAGTCCAAAAACCGCGTAATAGAGAATTAAATAAAAAAGGGCCACACCCCCCTTTACACCGCATTGCGGGTGACTTATTGCTCACTTACAAGATATTCTAAATAATAAGAGAAAGTTGTATTGTATTATACTGTGAAAGGTCGTGATATGGCCGGGGCCTGAGTTTGGTGCCTTTTTCGGTTTCTCCATCGGCTTTTACTTTCGTCCTCAACTTCTTAGTGGGGCTCCAAACAGACCCCCCCGGTTATGGCACGAGCACTCGAATCATTCCAATTATTTAATTACTTATGTATTATTATGATTATTATTATTATTATTAAAGATGAAATAAGGACTACGTATTGCGTAGATATATACTGTTTGGCGTTTTTATTTGATTAAAAAACTGTAAAACCAACCGTTTGCCTTTCACTGACACCCTAGACAGTCTTTTATTTTGGCCATTTTAACTCAAATTTTCATGTTTTTTGGTTGATATTTGAGACAGTGTTTATTTTGCACAAGGGCGGATCCACGGGGGGGTCATGGGGGTCATGACCCCCCCATTTAATTCTCTATCCAACGATGCTAAAACGAATTCTGTGGCTCGAATGGTTCTTGAGAAACTTCGAAAAAAGCAGCGTTATGTTCAAGTGGATTTTGC
>NW_026019116.1:5744005-5750850 GCF_020466585.1 Dendroctonus ponderosae
TCAAAACTACTCGAATTTCCTCACTCACGTTGTTACGACTGAATCGACTTTTCAATTCTCTATCCAAGGATGCCAAAACGAATTCTGTGGCTCGAATGGTTCTTGAGAAACTTCGAAAAAAGCTGCGTCATGTTCAAGTGGATTTTGCAACTCAAGAAAAAACCACGCAAATCTAAAACTTCTTGAATTCAAGCATTTTTTGCGAAAACTGCAACATTTCCTTATCGATGGTTCACTTTCTAAAAAGGTCATTTAGTTCTCTTTGGAATGATGTTAAAACGAGCGTTCTTGCTCATTTTGCTTCCGAGAAACATGCAAAACCGGACGGAAAACATGAAATTTTGCAATAATCTTTCGCCACCCTTGCACAAATCGACAATCATTTTTCTAATTTCATAAAGACTGTATTTTTTTAATGTTTGAGATAAGCCCCTGGCAGTCTGGATTTTGAAAGTGGCGCTCTTTTCTTCAAAGGCGGGTGCTTCTAGCCCACCTGCACCCTAGATAGTGTGGACAATGTTCATCTCTGTCGTACATGAAGGTCTGAACCAGGACAGACGAAAACCGCACATATTCTGTAATGTTTTAATTATTTGAGTATCTTGACATGACTAACCTATAAAGGTTGACAGCTTCAAATAGTTTTTATTGACAAAAGTAAATAAACTGCATAAGGGCCCCAAGTAGTCCTACGGACTCCGACGATATAATCACGTAGTGAGGAAATGGACTATCGAGCCCAGATAGTTAAAACCGCCTTCTACAGCCGAGCATTTCTAGTGGTTCTGCAGTATATCAGCAATCATGCTATTAGTGACCATAAAGCTGACGCCTTCAGGTACATCTCCACGCACAATAGCACCGATTTCAGCATTATGGAGCATTTGCTTGGAGGTTTCGTGCGCTGGGATGCCCAGTATTTCATGCATATAGCCAAGTTCGGCTACACCTATGAGAACACCCTGGCCTTCTTCCCCTTGTACCCAGTGGTGGTTGGGTTTCTGGGAGAATCGGTTGTTGAACTGATTGGGCAGTGGTACATTGACTCGGTGCTGATTTTGATTTTCATCATTGCCAACATATACTTGTTCCAAAAAGCTGCCCTGGCGCTGTACGATCTTACGACATTTGCGCTAAACAATTGCGAAATCGCCTACCAAAGCGCCAGGCTGTTTTGCTTCAATCCAGCGTCGGTTTTCTTCGTTGCCCCATACACTGAGACCTTGTTCAGCTACTTAACTTTCCTCGGCATGCTAAGGGCGCTGCAATTCTTCAAAAAATACTCCGATCCAAACAAAGTGTTTGCCAAAAAAGATCTGCTAGGTCTGGTGCCGATTGCGCTGAGCACTGCCACCCGTTCCAATGGACTGTTGAATATCTGCTTCCTGTTATACACGTTTATTTGTTGGTATAAGGTGAGCCGCGAAATTTGGGTCTGGCAACGTAAGAGCCGTTACTTTACAGCGGCCAAATTGGTTTGTGTGATGCTCACATCCACAATATTTTGCCTTCTGCCTTTCCTGTTTTTCCAAATGTACAGCTACGCTAAGTTTTGTAAAACTTTCCCAGTAGAATCGTTGCCGGCTGAGGTCTTGCAGCAAGCCAAAGATAATGAGTGGATCTTACCAGGACAGCACGCAAAGTACAACCAGTCATGGTGCAACAATTTAGTGCCTTTGGCTTACAACTACGTGCAAAAACACTACTGGAACGTGGGCTTTATGCAGTACTACGAATGGAAACAGTGGCCTAACTTTGTTCTGGCTGCGCCCATGCTGGGCATTATCACGTTTTCCTGTCTGAGACACATCTGGTTGCATCTAATTAAAGAGCACAAACTCCAGATATTCACTCTGGCGGACACCAAGGATTATTACTGCAACAAGAAACGCCACATGAATGTAACCGTATTCTATGTTCACGCACTTTTCCTGGCTTTGTACTCGATGTTTTTCGTTCACATCCAGGTTTCAACCCGACTGATAGCGGCCGCTTCTCCAGTGTTCTACTGGGTCTGTTCCAGACAATTCACGCGCTGGAAGGTGCGGGCTTTAAGCCCCCTCGCTGAACGCTGTTTAATGTTCTATTTCGCCTTTTATTTCATCGTCGGCACCGTATCGTTTTGCAACTTTTTCCCATGGACTTAGTTGATATAACGGGGAATTTGCCTTTTCAATCAGTTCCGTGCTTGTTAAGACTGAAGTACGAGTACAAACTATTACCTCATAAGTATAGTGCTGTAAAATAATTGTCAGATGTGTGATAGTGTTTCCAATTCGAAACATCGAGATAGTGTTGGTTCCTATATAGGGAATTCAAGTGCGTTCAGAAACACCAGAGCTAAATGTGTTAAAACAGCCTTTCTACTCAACGCAATGGGATGTAATGTAATGAAAATAAACTTGTGTCTGAAATAATACTTTTATTTCAACAATAAACTGAACGAATACGAAATATTACGTACACTTGAACATGAAACGGGGAATGTTGCAAAACAAAATAACTAAAATACTGTGTAAAAACCGTTGAATTGGACTGGTGAAAATTAAGAATTCTGGACGGGAAAGCAAGGTGCTTCTCCGTCCAGATACATTGAGTACTGCACTAAAAAATGCTGCAAAATAGTCCGAGACTTCAGGCCCAGCTGCTTTAAAGATAATACCTAGAGTACATACCACTATGAATATGTAACGAACCGAAAAATAACCGCAGAATCATTTGATATGAGCAGCCCTACCTTATGTGGTATTTCTAATTTATGATTATATTACCGTACTAGACTGAAACAGGTGATTAATTAAACCAATTAGCAAAACAACCGTCTAACAATTACCAAATTACACAAGTTTTAAATACCCTATGCGACGCTTAGTATGTGTGCAACGTAACTCATTGTGTTTGGTATAATTATTATTGTGGTTTAAAGATCTTTAAACTACAATAATTATAGCTGAGGAAAGTTGCTATGACGAGTGATGTTGAAGGTTTTGATGCATTTTTCTACCCCATAATGCTTCTAGATCGAATGGTTGAAACTCCTGCAAACGCGTAATTCGTTTAAATCATCACACAAGCTTGAACGGCGGGAAAAGAATGAAGAACACGTGGAGAGGTTCAAACATGTGATTCTACATATTGTGTTAGGGACTGGAGAAGGAGGCTTAAGCAATGCGGTTATGATCAGAAAAATTACTTACTGGTTTCCGAAAATCCTCTGGCCCCTCATAGTAGGCTATATTGTTCGATCCTTTGTCCATTTCCACTTTCGACCAAGAATCGTGCACAAATTTGACCAATTCTTCATGCTGTGAGTAGACAGGCGTCTGTGGCACGTGGTGTGCTGCACTAGGCCTGTTTTCATGCGGCCTCGAATCATGAGACCGATGTTCGTGTCTAACGTCGTGAGATTGGGGCCTATTGTCATGTCTACCTTCATGCGAGGAATGTCTATGCTCGTTGTAACATTGCCTGTGATCCTGGTAGGAGGAGTTCCCCCGTCCATCGTGGTAGTTCATTCGGGATAAGTTGTTAGGCCTGCGATTGCCATTCATTGGCCCCATATTTCCCATCCTTGGACCACTAAAACGAGATCCACGTGTGGTTGCAGTGAAGGCTTTCGCCGATTAAAATACATCAAATCTGCCGAACCTTCGACCGTTTTCCCCATATGGATTAATTGGGCTAATAAGCCTCGAAACAACAACAATAAAGCTACTCTGGCTGAGGATCCATGGGGACCCCCATTAGAGCAACGTGCTAACGAAATGGGGCGATGGACGACAATTTTACGTACCTCATGCTGCTGAATCCACAAGAAAATGATAATTTTCTAAAGAAACTACCTCAATAATAGCAAAAATTAAACTTAGAGGAATTATAATAAACAAATGTCATAAAAGTAAATAACTTGTGACGGAAGCGAGAGTTCAGACTTGTCCTGAAACTTCTGTGAGCATAACTGCCGATCAAGCAGTGATCGCTTTTAACAACTGCTCTAGCAGCGTTGCCCTTGCGCAAAAAACTCCCAGATTGAGCGAAATTTAATAACTCGATGAAACTTTAGTCCATCCCACACACTACAAACTCAGTCCGAATTTTACAGTTAATCAAGCCTGAATTAGCCTACAGATCTCTAAAGTTTGGGGCTTTCTTTCTAGGTAAAACTCGAGAATTTTTATTGGGGCAGCGGCAAAGATCCGGCAACGCCCAAGTGCTACCCCCTGACGGCGAACATAACCTCAACACACGTGCTCTTCACAGAACATACCCCGGGGGATATTTTGCGGTGCTCTCAGAGACAAGTAGACAGGTTGTCTCTGGTGCTCTTTACTCTTCAAGGTTAAGCGAAATAAAGTGCCCCAGAAAATGGTGCGACAGAACAACCAGCTGGCAGAGAACCTGCCCCAGCTGCAAAACCTGATCAAAAGAGACCCGGCGTCCTACAAGGAGGAGTTTTTGGCGCAGCGCCAGCAACTGACCAACATCATGTCGGTGTTTCAGTTGGCCCCCGAGCAGTCGAACAAAACAATCAATGAGCGGGTGATGTTCATGGCACAAGTGGCGCAGTGCTACCCCAAGGAGATGGAGGACTTTCCCCAGCAAATTATCGATCTGATGCAAAAACACAACACTGTCCTGAACAACAACATCCGGATGGGTTTGTGCAAGGCTCTCATTATGCTGCGCAACAAGAACCTGCTGGCTCCTACCGATCTTCTGGAGCTGTTTTTTCAGCTCCTCAAGTGCCAGGACAAGTCGCTCAGACAATTTTTGGAGAGCCACATCATAACAGATATCAAGAACATGAATGTAAAGCACAAGAATGCCAAGCTAAACACCACGCTGCAGAACTTCATGTTCACCATGCTGAAGGACTCGAATTCCCGAGCAGCCAAGATGTCCTTGGACATCATGATCGAACTGTACAAGAAGAACATTTGGAACGATGCAAAAACAGTCAACGTGATTGCGACCGGATGTTTTTCGAAGATCACCAAGGTATGCGCCTGGACTCTATGTATTGTATAGTCACATTCCTAATCAGTTTACTGTGTAGATCATGGTGGCATCGTTGAAGTTCTTCCTGGGCAAGGATCCCGAGGAAAAGGACTCTGACAAATCAGACTCCGAAGAGGAAGTCGACCCGAAGGACGTGATTATGGCCAACAAATTCAATAAAAAGACCAGGAAACGAGCGAAGGTGCTCTCCAAAGTGAAGAAACTGGCAGCAAAATCCTACAAGAAAAAGAGCCAGGCGGTTACATTCAATTTCAGCGCAATCCATTGGCTGCACGACCCGCAAGGTGGGTATAATGAGAAAAATATTGTTGTAAACCCCATTGACTTTGACCATACATTTCAGGCATGGCAGAGAAACTCTTTAAGCAAATCGAGATAAGCAACCATCGGCTTGAGGTGAAACTCATGACCTTAGACGTGATATCCAGACTCATCGGTCTGCACAATCTCTTCTTGTTCAATTTCTACTCGTACATTCAGCGCTTTATTCAGCCACACCAAAGAGAAGTGACCAGAATCCTGCAGTTTGCGGCGCAAGCAAGCCATGAATTGGTGCCGCCTGATGTGATTGAGCCGCTGTTGAAAACCCTTGCAAACAACTTCATAACGGAAAGAAACTCGTCGGATGTGATGGCTATTGGCTTGAACGCCGTTAAGGAAATATGCACCAGATGCCCGCTCAGTATAACCGAAGACCTTCTCAGAGATTTGGCAGGATACAAGTCCTACAAGGACAGATCGGTTATGATGGCGGCCAAAGGGCTGATCCACTTGTTCCGAAATCTGCGGCCCGAATTGCTGCATAAGAAGGACAGGGGCAGGCCCAATGAAGCAACTGATGAAATGGAAAAGCTGGATTACGGGAAAACGGATGCGAAAGACTTCGTTCCCGGCGCCGAAGTCCTGCTCAATGAGGACCATTCTGAGATGAGCATCGAACTGAACAGCGAGTCCGAATCGGATGATGAACAGTGGGTTGATGTGCCCCATTCCGATGACGGCGGCAGCGATGAAGAATCCGACCTGGAGGAAGAGGAAGAGGAAGACGACACTGACAGGAAAATTCTTGAACCGAAACGAAGCAAGGCTGAGATTCTAAAAGAAAAAAAATCGCTGGCTCAAAAAGTAACCATTGAAAGACTGCTCACAGACGAAGACTTCAAGCGGATAGACCTGGCTAATGTACAAAAGCAAATGCAAAGCACCAAAGGCTCGAAGCGCAAGCTGGAGGAGGAAGCCCTGAAGAACAGGGACGACCTGGTGAAATTGAGCGACATAGAAAACATCTACAAGAAAAGAAAGCACGACAAGCAAACGCGATTGGCCACGGTCAAGGAGGGCCAAGAGGGGCGCGAAAAGTTCGGGTACAAAGACGGCCGCGTAAACATCCACTGCTCGAAGACCAATCGCGAGAAGAGCAAGAAGAAAAACGCCCAAATGATGCGCCATAAAGCACACGGCAAAGTCAAACGGAGTTTTAAGGACAAACAAATTGCTTTGAGGAACCATCTGTTAAAGCTAAAGAAAATGAAATAAAACTGTTATTTTTTATATCTGTTTTTGTTCCCGATAAATGAATTTGTACGCGAATGGCTTGCATCCTTGTGCGCCATGCAGAAACAACTTCAGCTCGGACCTAAAAACATTATGCCTTTTAATGTTATAACAACCAACCTCTGGCTTCATTCCAGCTCTTTTTAAAAACCTTTTAAATAGGGAGTAGGCAGACAGATTGACCTGGTTAGAGACTACAAATGTTTCCTAAATTTCCGTTGGCAACACATCTGGATTAGTTTTGTCTTCCAAGGCAGCTGGTTTTCCTTCAA
>NW_026019116.1:5751169-5757917 GCF_020466585.1 Dendroctonus ponderosae
TTTGCAAGTCCCGGGTAAATATTTTGAGTTCCACATGGAAGTCATCAGGTGCTCAATACTTAGATAATTTGGTCCAAACTACTAATCCTCCAAAAGCCATAAAAACTATCCAATTATAAAGACAAATACGATAACCCAATCTATCGATTGACGCTTCATCACTATCACGAACTTTTGGAAACAGAAGCGGCTAGTAAGAGAACTTACTGACACTTTGTAGATGATAATTTTAAAAAGTTAGGTTAAGAGACTTGGTAAACAATGGAACAATTGCAGGAAAATTTGGAAGCTTTAAACTGTGATAGTGATGAAGAATCATCTTCATCTGGCGAAGAAGCAGGTAAGAAACGAGCGGCGTTTGTAACTAAATTCGGCAGAACACAGAGTTGGTTTTTAGATGCTGCCCCCACATTCAGCGTGGCCATGTGGGACTTCAACCAATGCGACCCCCGAAAGTGCTCGGGTCGCAAGTTATCCCGCTTGAAGCTGATCAAAACCCTGAAAATCAAACAGCGGTTTCCTGGTCTAGTGCTGACGCCCACTGCGGAGAAGTGCGTAAGCCCTTCGGATCGGGACTTAGTGAGTGCCAAAGGGGTGGCAGTGGTGGACTGTTCGTGGGCAAAGATCGACGAAACGCCCCTTGCAGCCCTGAAGCCGGCCCATGGCAGGCTGCTGCCCTTTCTCGTCGCTGCCAACCCGATAAACTACGGAAAACCCTTGCAGCTGAGCTGCGTTGAAGCAGTGGCCGCCACAATGTACATAACCGGGTTCAAGAAGGAAGCCCGGTTTTATTTGAACAAGTTCTCATGGGGGCATTCGTTTTTGGAGCTGAACGAGGAGCTGCTGGAGATTTATTCCCAGTGCACTGATAGCCAGAGCGTGGTGCAGGAGCAGACCAGGTACATTGAGAACGAGCAAAAGCTGCAGAAAGACCGACAAGGTAGGAGTTGACTTTGTTCCTTTAAGTACCAGTACATGGGCGCTTTTACAGCTTGCAGAGACTTCCCGCCCAGTTCCAGCAGCGAGTCGTCGTCAGACGACGAAGGCTGAATTGTACACGAAAACCACCAATAAAAAACAACCCATTTACTGTGTAAATATTCCAGTCTAGACAAATGCTCCTGATCACAGTTCTTTGCTGTTTGTTTTTGGCGGCAACGTCCTGACCTTTCCAACAAACTCGATGATGTCCTGGGCAAGCACTTCGGGCACCTCCAAAGCGGCGAAATGACCTCCCTCGGCATCGCTCAGATGGATCAAGTTGGGGTGCTGTTCCCTCAAAAGGACCTCCGAGGAGTAGAGCAACTCGTTGCTGAACCGGATGCACCCAGCGGGCACGTTAATCGGCAATCTGAAACCAAGAACTCATTATGTATCAATTATCAAGTATTTTTATACCTGCTTATCGCTAAAGCGCCATCGAAAAAGGCATTGATAAATTAAATTAAAAAGAATGACGGTTTAGACGAAGATAGCAACCCCTGACGGGTGGGATTCTCCGGTGGCCATTTTGAATTTGCCAGATTGTCAGTTTGAAGTACGGAAGTTTGGTGGAAAGCGCGCTCCTGCTTAAATTGAGTTTTCCTGTTGGAGGTCCACTCTGGTAAGCAAAAGTTGCGCTTTTTAATCAGGTTCAAGCTACATCACTATCAGAAGTAGGAAGTAAGTGGGGGACTCAGTTACTGCCTATGAAATCCTGCGCTCTTGACCTCTCATGACCCTGGACTACCTTGGGTGAAAAACGGTATTTTCTCGAAAATTCCACAGGAAGATAAGTGGCTTGTAAAGTGATTTTCGATAAGGCGAACAAATTATCAATCGCAAACGCGAGCTTGATTTCCCAGACAATTTCCTGGGACCCCACTGAGGCTTACTTGTCCAAGGGCAAACTCCTATAGGACTTGGAGTTGGCCTCAGCGTACAGGCGAGCGGACGTTGTGATCGATCTGGTCACCCAGTAGATCATGACATTATCCAACAGCTTGTCGTAGGTGTATTTTTGCGTCAACCCCCCATCGGGCAAGTCTTTCCACTGCGGATCCGTCCAGGTGATGAATTTTTCAATGATGTAGGCCGCCAGGCCCACGGGGCTCTCTCTAAGCGCCACGCCTACAATTCCAGTGCAAATACTCTCCTAAGAGAAGCGAAGATAGAGCTCACCAACTGTGTCGGGTTTGGTGGCCTGGATGTGTAAGTACCCGGATTCCAGCATGATGAAGTTGAAGGCATCAGACAAGGGGTAGATTTTGGCTGCTTCCTTTTCGCTGAAGAACAACGAGGGGAAGTACATGCCAACGTAGGCCTTCCAGTTGGTGATTTCATATGCAAAACAGAAGTTCCGGTGGAGTGCAATCACATTCTCTGGGTACAGAATGGCCATGTCGTGCGATACGGCGGAGCCCCAATCGCCTGCAAAAACCCAGCTTTAATTTCCCCGTCCTCTCAACTCAAGTGCCCCTGTCTACCTCCTTGTGCATAGAATCGGTCGAACTTGAGCCTCTTCATCAGCTTGTTGAAGAGCTGCGCGATTTGAGCCTGGTTCAGTCCAGGCCTGACGGCCGCGTCGGAGAATCCATAGCCAGGTAAAGAAGGCGCGATCACCTCAAACACGAAGTTCCTACCTGAAAAGCGCCTGAATTAAATTGAGGCATTTCTATGCGGGGCTTTGCACCTTTTTGTGGCGTAGTTAGAATGGGGATGATCTCGTAAAACTCCCTGACTGAGCCAGGCCAGCCATGAATCAGGAGCAAGGGCAAAACCTCCACTCCTTGCGGAACAGTCTTCGGCTTAGCGTGGATGAAATGAATGTTCAGGCCCTGGAAATTTCACGTTAACGCGCTTCTTGGCAGCGATGCCTAGTTTTACCTGGATTTTGGTCTGGAACTGCGGAAACTGATTGAGGAATTCCTGCTGCTTGTTCCAGTCGTATTTGGTTTTCCAATGGTCGACTATGTTGCCCAACAGCTCCCCATTGATGCCGTAGTTTTGGTTGACACCCTCCAGGGGAGGCTGCAAGGGCAGCGCCGTGTCCAAGCGTCTTTTCAAGTCGGCGATAACCTAGCAGGGCTCAGGTGTCTACCAAGCGGGCCTTAGTGGTCAGTCAACCACTTACCTCTTTGGGCACATTGATTTTAAAGGGCCGGACGGTGGGGTCTTCCTCTCTAGGAGGGCCTGTGGCCCACCATTTCTCCTCGATAACCGGCACCTCTAAGGGGGCCCTTTTCAGCTTGATGTACACGTAGGCAGCGCCGATTAGAATCAG
The DNA here is from genome assembly GCF_020466585.1 of Dendroctonus ponderosae. NCBI lineage: Eukaryota > Metazoa > Arthropoda > Insecta > Coleoptera > Curculionidae > Dendroctonus > Dendroctonus ponderosae. The sequence continues at coordinate 5,754,432 of NW_026019116.1, forward strand.
CACCGCAGTTAATTTGCACTTGCAACCCATCGCTCTACACCAATATCAGTAAACTGAACAACTATTATCCAATCAAGCAGTTTATAATGTTGGCTTTATGCAATATCATTAACAAGCAAGAAACGCTAGTCATCAAGCCATCTCGTTCATATCAGGACAACAAGGTTTCAGCGGTTCAAGTAGTTAGTTACACGTGCCTATTTTTAGACGCATTGGATATCAAGGTGATTAATTTGGTCCGCGCAAACGGATGCATAGAACAAGGCTTAGGAACGGATGAGCGCGAGTTATGCTATAATTTTATTGAAATCGCCAATATAAAAATAATTACTATACAGTCAGGTTAAATAAACAAAAGCGACCCTAAGTAGGCGCAGCTTCCTCCAAATTTAGAGGCGCCATGAACCTCAATCGATACTGCAAGGGCGACCGCAACTTGCGGACTATGACCTCAATCTCCTTCCGCAAACTGTCCCCCACAAACATGTACTTGATGTGATAGAGAAAGTCGCAGATCGGATCGATGTGCTTCAGCTCGCTCTGGTTGGCATCCACTTGCGCCAGCAGCTCGTACAGGCTAGTGGTGAGCTGCATCACTGCAGTTATCCTGAAAACGAGCCCTTAAAGAAGAAGCCTTCAGCTATGCAACAGGCACCTTTGCAAGAAGGGCCCCACCAGGTGGCAAACGAAAAGGAACTGCTCTTCAGTGCGAACCACCGATGGGAGGCACTCAGCTACCCAAGCAGGAACGGTGGCGATTTGTCCAGGCCCCGCATGGTGCCAGATGGAGTGGGCCAGGCCCAGCATGTAGCTGAAGCGGTTCTCCAACAGCCCCAGGTGGGTTTCCTAAAACGAACAGTTAACTCATGGACGTGTGGATCTTTTAGGTTTAAACCTTGAAGTTGAAGATTCTGAAGGGCGAAATGTCGTATCTCCAGCTGTCCAGTTCCCCCAGAGTGGCCAGCAATCGGTCGTGGATCACGCTCCAGTAGCTGATTGGCAGCGCCGACATGATCAGGCCAATCGCATTGATCCAGCTGTGTATGTCCTTCGAGGGGATGATCACATATCCTGCAAAGAACAAAGCTGGAGGGTTTTTCTTCTATTCATTTTCGTTAAAACTGTTTGCCTTTGACGATGACATCCAGAAGTCCATTGCCTACTGATGTGGGTCCAGCAGCCAGCCCCATAAGTTCCACGCAAGTGATGTAGAGAATATGGGCGCCCGCGTTTGGAAACTCGTTGAAACGCCAATCGGTAGTGTAAATGGAATTCGGGTTGTTCAGCCGATCGACCACGCGCCTGCAAACGGAAGATACAGATACAGATAGTCTGGAAGCCCGAGAAAACCCACCTGGTCAGTTGCATGTAATAATCCAGTTCGGGAACCCACAGATCATCGGAATTGGTCTTGAGGTATTGCTGATAGGGCTCGGTGAAGCTGGTGAGAAGGCTGCTGAGCAGCGACGAAACCAGTCTGGAAAGAACCGTTGTTAGCTGAATGATGCGAGTGAAACTGACGAGGAAAATCGCTACCGGCGCTTCAAGTTGGGGCGATCTCGCAGCTTAGTTTCGTAGCAGTGGAAGGTGTTGTACATGTACGTTACTGGCCGATCGTGGAACTTGAACAGACAGCCCACATGGTCCAAAAGATTCTCCAAGCTTTTCTGCACGGGATATAGTTCTAGATATCTGGAATGTTAACAGTGTGAAAATTGCAGTGATGCCAGCAAAACACTTACCTGTGGACCACGATGTCCAAAACCGGCAGGAACCTGAGACACACATTGGAGAAGTAGGGGTTGATCACGCTGGACTGCTCCTCCGGAGCGAACTTTTCCGGGTATTTTCTGAGGAATTCCATGTGCTTCTCGTACCAGTTGGTGTGGTTCCAGTAGTCGGGCGAATTGTCTCGCACGAAGTCCGTGACTCGGCTGCGAAACTCGCCCGATTTCAGCACTATCAGCTGAATGACAAACAGGCAGACCTGCGGATGACTGAGTGTGAACCTTTGAGCTTTGCAAGCGACTGGTTACTGGGTACCTGTGCTTCGTTCCCTTCCATTGTGCGTAAAGCCAGACACAAAACGAGGCGATCAATCGTAATGATGTTGTACTTGAACATCATGTCGTTGATCGTTTCGATGCACTTGGTAACCACTTGACCGCCGGCCGAGCTGGCGAATTCATAGACCAGACAGTCGCACAATTTCCGCAAATGGGCCGACAACGCTCTGGAGCCGATTCGCTCCAGAATCCTGAAAACACCCGCCAAATCAACTCAGTCTCCACCCAAACAGAGACTCACTTGTAGACTATGGGGCTGATGTGGTTGGTTTCCATCAGCATTTTCCACACTAGACAGAGGAATAGTGGAGGCGCCCCTGGCACGCCAAAGTGCGCCATTATGTCGTTCTCGTTGTTCATTGAGGCCCACTTTCGGTTTTCCTCTGTAACAAGGCGTTTGAAAATTGCCGTTGTTCCTGTTGCGTTGGTCGCCGGTACCTTCAACGGCCTTTTTCAACTGTTGCTTATTATCCTGGGGCACGGAGTGCTGCGCGAAAAACTTCTGCAAAGGCCTGGGGAAGCACTCGATGCTATGAGGGGCCCATGAGTGGGGAGTGCTTTGCGCGATCGTCACTAGAAGGTCGTGGCACCAGGCCCCATCCGATCCCGTCACGTGAATGGCTCTGGCCAAGGTAAGCACGAGGAGGCGGTTCAATTCCTCAGATTCCTGCGAAACTATGCTCTTGGGGTCCTGGATAAAGCGGGATATCTCTGATTGGACGTCGCCGCTCCCCAAACCTGCAGACAGCGAGACTTAGCGAAGTCGCTTAACGGCGCAGAGAGGGAAAACTTGCCGGTTATCACGCGAAGAGCGGTGGATTCCACGCACAGATGAAGCTGGGTCTGATTAGATTGCGGCACCGCGGCTAGTGAGTGTAAATTGGTGAGAAGTTGCACCCTACAAAGGAACCACTTTGACTTCAATTCGATGAAAAATGGCGATTTTACCTGTATCGGGGATGAATATGGTGCAGCCTGTAGCTAAACATCTCCAGAAGGGTGTACAGTATGCCCCAAGCGTGATATTTGTACACTTGGGGCAGCAGTTGGGCAATAAAGGCCTTAATCCCTAGCGATTCAATTTCGGTGTAAACCAGCAGTCTGCTGTACGTTTCCACCAGGGCTGGAGCCAGTGGAATGCCTGATTTGCTGCTTGCCAATTTAATCACCTGCGTAACTGTGCTATGGATTAAGCTCATCTTTGAGTGGACAGTGAGCGAATCCAGCACGGTCATGCTTAGGGGACAAGTGGGCAGTGGACAATTAGGGGTACCGGCCTTCGGCCCTCCTTGAATGCTCTCCACTAAGGACATCATTGGCTTACTGTAAAGCAACAGAAAGAACAGTTTGTTTTTTGCAAAGTATTATTTGATGAATCGACAGACACCTATCGGGCGCACATTTTAAAAATATTTTTGTA
>NW_026019116.1:5758316-5773702 GCF_020466585.1 Dendroctonus ponderosae
ACAGGACATTCCATTTAAAAAAACGCAACTTTGATATCTTTGGAGCTTTTGGGGCACCCTGTACATTACGAAAATATTTTTTAAATGTGCGCTCGGTAGGCGTCGGACAATTCATAGAATAGTACTTTTTTAAAATCAAACGTGAATAACCCTGTATACGTGAGAATGTACGACGGCTATACCACCACTTGCTGCTGCGTTCTTTTCAAAGGCTGTGCGGCAACACCGTCAGTTTCGCCTGGGTCATCGACTGTTTGACACAGTGCGTCAACCGCGCTCGCAAAATACGAAAAAAACATTAAAATCCAAAAAAACCGGTGCCTGGTGAGCATTTTCCGAAACAAGAAACTTCCAGCTTCCCTTCGGTACCAAAGTTCCGGTGATGCGTGAGTTTTTCAGAACGGACAATCCCGTTTTACAAATCGCCATTGCGACGCAAATTTGAGGTTAGGCCGAAGAGTAGCTGGCAATGCTACTACGCACGAGCCGATCTTTGTCGATGATGCGCGACCAGTTGATTCGGCTAGCGAGTGACAGCCAGAACGTAAACACACCGTTCATTGGAGCCTTTTAAAGTCGTCACTATCACCTAATAATAGAATGGCAGCATTTCGGTAAGTACCTTAAACTTAAGACACATTTTCGTTTGTTTAAAATTGCCGCGTGCCTAAATCTCGACTCATTCAAGTAGGTGTTCATAAACTGCCGCCCCTTTCAGCAGCTCAATAAAAGCTGTCTAAACCGCAAAAAAACTCACTTGAAAAACTCTTGGTAAGTGCTGTAAGCATTGCAGAGCAACGCCACTCTGTAATCAGTGCCAGTAACAAATGAATTGCTGCTGGGTGTGGTCAGGTGCTGGATGAACTCCAAATGCGCTTTCAGTTTGTTGGGCAAAGGCAGGCTAATGTCAGCGCCCTCGGACTGCACCTGAAACAGTCCGAATAACATTTGGGCTTTGCCTCGAAGAAGTGTGACTTGCTTTGCGCGATATGTGGATCCAGATGCACGCCATGGCCATTTGCCTGGTGCATTGCGGCTGGTTGAAGTCGGGAACTGGCGAGGGCAGCTCGTGCTCGGGGAAAAGAGCCTCGTAGAGTTTCAATACTGAGAAGAAGTTGGTGACTGGGTTTCGCTGGATTGAGCCGGAGAGGAATTGCAATAGCACCCACATCAGTTGGTCCCTGCCGCGACGCACTTCTTTGCCCTAAAATGCGATTGATCCAAGAACTCCAAACTCGCCCAGCAAACGCACCTGTACACGCGAGACCAAGGTGGTAACCACGTTGTGGAAAGTGGCGAAATTGAACAAGACAAAGTAGATCAGCTGAGATGTGATGTGCTGCCAGAGACCCTCAGTTCCATCCCCATCAATCTCCGTGCGGTCTAGAGCGTCAATAATCAGCTCAACTAGTTGATCCTCAATGGCCTGGCAAGGTTTGACTATTTGTTTGTTGAAGTTCATCATGCTGGAGATCTGATGAAGGTACTGAATGAGATCTAATCAACAAATCCTCTTGACTTACCATATCTCGGCTGTAAGGAGTTTGAATAGCATAACGCAGTAGGCCAACCTGCTTGTCTGTGAGCTCTGGATCATAAGGCAGCGTGCCTTTCAATGCAAACCTTAAAGTGATCGGATCCAGCTTCCAAGGATTAGCCACGTAGTCTGGGCAGCCGCTCTGCTCGATCACCGGCCTCATTTGGCTGTGACCAATGATGGACACCATTTGGGCGCACGGCCGAAAGCTCTCCACATAATCTGTAAACATTGAAGCAACTGTCCAGTGGGGACACTCTGAATAGATCTTCTGGAGCTCATTAGTCAGCAAATAACCGGGCAGAAGGCACACGTCTCTGTCCAGGATTTTTGACACTAATTTAAGCAGTATCTGACATTGGGGCTGCACGCCCGAGGTTAATTTCAATGGCAGCGTCTTGGCCTTTTCACAGCAGCCTTTCATCAGTTCGCGCACTCCCTTATAGTCAACCAGCTCAATAATATCGCTAATCAACTGAAAACAATTCATCCACAAGGCAGCGTTGCTCCAATGCAACTGATCGGTGGTTATGATGAACTCGCTAGCCTTTCTGGCCTGTAGAGCCCCCTTTCGTATACAGTGCTCCAATAGTTCGATCAGCACTTGCATTCGTCGACGCGAGCTTTGCGATGTCACATTCAGGTATTGTCTCAGCACAAAGTCCAAGTGCTCGGGATTCAGGCCTTCGAAGAAATCGCACAGTTCCTGCTGCCATTTCGCAATGTTCTCCCGCTCGGTTTCAGACCGATGCACTAGAAAGCAACTGAAAGCCTCTTCCATCGCGTCCACCTTCATAATTCCATTGAGGATTCCTGATAATGTCTCCGCCATTGTGGGTGTTGATAAGCTTGCAATTGTCTGTTGGCACGTTACTTTAACATTAACATTATTGGGACTTGAACTCAATTACATACGAACACTAAACATTGGAGAAATGAAGCAACTTTGAGTTTGGAGTGTTAGTGGATTAAGGTTAGGTTGCTGTTGACATTGTGACAGTTAACAGAGGTTAGACCCTGTAATCTGTCCGGCTGTTGTCAAGATTCACGAAAAGTGATTAGTTCGTAAAATTAGTATTCATAATTTTATTAGCAATACGTATGATAAACAAATGTTTATTTTAGTATTGCTGTAAGTTCATAAAAATTTAAGTGATAGAAAAATGAGCCTACCGATTTTTTACGATATCTACCGCAAAGTGTCGAGCTTATCTACCGAGCTAACATGGAGAGAATGCGATGCTCGTCTTTATCTATGTGCGACTTTGAATATAAAACTAACTAGTTAGCTGACAAATTCTTAAAGTGGACTACAAGTTTTAAAGGATAACTCCCGAAAACTCGTAGTATAAAAAAGGGGGTTTTTTAGTTGGTAAGAATCCTACCCAGAGTTCGGAACACTGGGTGTCTTCGCGAAGATTTTTAGCCGCCGACCAAACAAAAAATTATCGAAATTCGATTTTTGGACATGGCAACGCTGTCTGGGATTGACAACACTGGTGTGTCACAGCTGTCACTGATATGTTAAAGTGGGAGTTCTTCTCTCGTCTTTATCTATGGTTCTTCTCGTATTTTCTTTTATGGTTCTTCTCAACTTTCTTGATTTCCTGATTAATAGTGATTTTGTTAAATAAATAGTTTCCAAGGTTTCAATTTTACTTCAAAGTGGTCAAATATCCATCATTCGTAGTCCCTGAGCATGTCATGGATCGTCCCAATATTCCGGGCCAAATTGGATATTTAACGTTGAACTCCGAGGGGGCTGTTCTGTGCAGTGGGGGCGATTTGGAGAATGACGAAAAGACCGCAGTCGTTTTGCAGTCATTGATTGGGCTGGCGCATTCCAGGTAAGTCAAGAACTGAGGTAAGAAACCAGCTATTTTACCGGGTCTGTTCCAGACTGGACCACAAGGCCTTTGACCAGGATTTCAAGCGACTGAGTGTTGTGTTCGACGACCACGCTTATGTCGTGTGTTTGAGCAATAGGAAGGTAGGCTTGGAATAAAGTTGGTTTTGGACTGGTAGTGGTACAAGTGGTTTTTAGGTACACATAGTGAAACGTCAGCTAAGGGCGGCTGAATAGTTCAGGAGAACGACATGCTTTTTATCATTTACTTGACTAGTCAAAAGTTTTTGCGGCTGATCATTTTGTTAGGGGCCAGCAGCCTTCTACTGTACCAGATGGTTTCTGAAGTGATGGAGATCGCTGTACGTTCTCGTAACTTGCTGGAGAGCTATTAGCTTAAGGTCATTGAGTTGTTAAGAACAGCACAATGTATGTATATTTTCTGTATTTGAATGTATCAATAAACCTTTATTCAGTCAAGGATTAAAAAGCAAAGTCCCAAATCACATTATTTATTGTGACGACAAACTAAATACTGACAACATTTAAAACGGTGAACGCAGATGAGACAAGTAATGTATTTACGTCAAAGGCACAATCATAATTATATAAAAAGTATTTATTATTATTGTACAAGGTCTACGAACTAACAATTTTGCGGTGACGCTACTGTGACTGGTTCATAGCACGGTCTCAATTTCTTGATTGAAAGGAAAAAAAAGCGTTTATGGAACGGCGACATGCTTGTTGGCTGGCGCTTAGAATCCGTGCACCTTGAGTTGATCGGGCTTCGCCAGCCCTGCTTTGGTCAGCCACTGGCAGATGTTCTCGCGTTGATCCCCTTGGAGCTGCAGCACCTCGCCGTATTCGGGGTGTTCGATTACAGTCCCATTGCACGCAAATTCCTGAAAGTCCTTATCTATGAGCAGCTGATCCCTCTGGGGATACAAGAAAACTTACCTTTTTACACGCGCGTACAATTTTCTTCAAGTCATATTCGGATGAAAGGCCTTGTACTGTTGTGAGAGTCTTGCGTCCGTTCCGCTGCTGAATTCTTATATGAACAAGTCCGTCTTGAACATCATCATCAGCACCCTTACTGGCATCAGCAAAGGGGTCTGTGGACAATAAATTCGTCAAAATGAGGTCAAGGCTGGCGGATCAATACTGGTACGGCAGTTCTACATTCCAGCAAATTTATTGAATCAAGCCACCACCAGATTAAACAATCAAACTGACTTCAATTTAGATGTTAGCTAGGGGACACAAACACATTGTCCCCTTCAGTCAAGCGATGCGTCATCGGCCATGCCTTTGAAACTATGTCCAATTTTGCTGTTCAATTGGGCCTCATGGGCCGAAGAGAAGCGAGTAAAAGCTGATTCAAAGAAATGAACGACCGAAAAACGTAGTAAAACCAGCGGCCATGTTGATTGAGTCAAGAAACCAGGTGTAGGTGACCCTTTTGCGATGAGCACTTACCAAATGTGTTGAGGTTCTGGATGGACATACGATATTCAAAACAAGCCGTGAAAAAGAAAGATCTGCAAGTCTGCACTGGAGCTATGGATTTGTTTGAAATTTGTGAAACTTCTCGAGTTTCTATGCGGTGCGCCCACAACAAAAATCGAACAATTGACGTTGATTAGCAGTGTGCGGAAATAAAATGACTGGCCATTCTGTCATTAACGTCTTTCTGCAGAGCGCCAACAATCCCAACGTAAAATTCCGCATGCCAAAGTAGAAGCGGTGTTGTCGCTTTTTAGAGACAGAGCCCTATAGCTCGCTTCAACAAAGTAGTTTTTATTTCGTTATACAGTGCTCTGTAGGGTTTTCCTTAATAAATTTGCAAAATGCTAAAATTCCTGTATAGTAATGATAATATTTTCCTTGGGTTTCGGGTAGAATTTCAAAAAAGCAAGTGAAAACTCATTTGCGTTTACCACTACTTGTGGCTGGTTCAAGCCGACAGGTGGCAGCACCTTCAGTTTCGTTTAGGTCAGCGACTGTTTGACAGATTTCATAAACCGCCCTTTCAGGAATTCGAAAAAACGGTCTCAATCTGAAATTCCTGCTGATTTGTGCCCGTTATAAGGAATGGGAAACTCCCCGCTTCAGTTCGGTACCCTTAATCGGTAATTTTGACAGTTTTGTGTTGGTTCCGGACCGAAAAGGCGCTTCATTTGAACTTCAAAGACTTCAAGCAACGATCCTTCATCATATCAACTCTGAACTAACATTAGTGGCATTCAATATTGTTTCGACAATAAAAAGGTGAGTAATATTTATTTAATAACCGACAAAATAATTCAAATGACCCCAAAATCGTTATCGAATGCGGCAATAAGAGGACGTCCCAATAAAAATATTGGGTTGATGTTGGCTTTCAAACATACTCACACTTCTGGTCAAATAATATTTATTGGTTCATTTGAATTGGATTTGAAAATCTTCAAATCGCATTCAATGGTCTTGCACGTGCACGTGCATGTCAGCTTAATTAATAATACTTTTTAAAATAGTGTCTTAATAATAGAACTGGGCAATAGCACTTGGGTATTACTGGCACTCAACGTCCAGGTTGTTGCAGTAGCAAAAACGTCATCAATAAAACGCTTCACTGTTGAAAACCGGAAGAATATACTTAAATGCCTGCACTGCTTCATAGAGTTCAGATGTTGACCAAGCGGGTTTATTAATGACATTTTTCACTGTATTGCACAAATTGTGTAGCCTGAAAACCTAGGAAAGAAAGTCATTGATAAATGGCAAATATTTGCAGCATCTTTGACTACCTTATACAACTTGCGGGTTGATGCTGTAGCGTCGGTTCTTAAACGGCTGCCCGAGACGGCTGCCGATGGTTTCCACATGGAAGCCGATCCTTAACAGGTTGTTATGGTCCAGAATTTTGCGGCCGTCGAACATATGGGCGGGCTTCATCATTTGGTCATAAATTTTCTCGTAGTCCAAGGTCTGGAATCGTGAAGATCCGCCAATCACGGCAATGGTATCGCGTATTGGAAATACCCACCACAAACTCGTCCCATTCGGTACAAAGAACCACCGCATGGCACTCCTTAGTGGCTAAATAGGCGTCGTTGCAAATAGTTACGTGCCTTTGGAACTGCTCATCGGTCACCCCCACATACTTTAAGTCTTCGTAGATTTGAGGTTTTTCTACCTGCATTACAGAGTGATGAGTTATCCGTTCTACCGATCGAAACAGGCTCATTTTTAGAACATAAAAGGATTTTTAATCCAGTTCTAAACCCACTATTAGACCAGACAGTAGTTGAAGTAGTTTGCAATGAAAATACACTTGCCTTTGGATCGTAGATCTTGATGGAAGCACCCTCGTCTATTAGAGTTTTTGATACGTAAATCGCGGCACTCTCTCTGGTGTCGCCGGTGTTCTTTTTAAAGGCGAATCCCAAAATGCAAATGTTCTTGCCACTGACGGTGTTAAATAGGCTTTCGATCACCTTGGCGGTGAATCGGTGCTTTTGGTGCTGGTTCATGTCGATCACGCTCTGCCAATACGCTGCCACCTATAAAACCTCAATCTTGGCATTGGTTGGATGAATACGAAACCTAACTTACGTGGGGCAGATTGAGACACTCGCAGATATACACCAAGTTGAGAATGTCCTTTTGGAAACAGCTCCCACCGAAACCCATAAATTGAAATAAATAATTTAATTAAACAATCCCCTGGATAATAATAGCACAAGCCCGACTGTCCCCTAATGAGTTTAAGCAATGCGCGATTTGAGGCTTTGATTGCTTTATCATTATCATGGCTTACCAATGGAGGCCTGCAAGAACTTGGGGCCGATTCGTGAGTCCAGCCCAACCGCTCTGGCTACTTCAGTAATATCAGCGCCGGTTGCTTCGCAAACTGCTGACAAGGAATTGATGCTGGAAATCCTCTGCGCTAGCATAGCATTAGCGGCCTGGAAAACCGCAATTTTTACTACTAGTTTAAGTAACAATCTCCCGTCCTCTGAGTATTTACCAACTTAGATAATTCACTGGACCAAGTGTTCGTGGTCAAGATTTTCTTGCGTGGAATCCAGTGCTCGTAGATCTTGCAAAGCTCCTCAATAGCAGCTTCGCCTGCGGCTGTTTCCTCTCCGCCTATCAGCACTCTGTCCGCATTCAGCAGGTCATTTATCGCAGTGCCTGCAGGCAAATGAACGTTTCAAGACTGACAACAGTTTCATATTTTCGTCACTTGCCTTCGGCAAGAAACTCGGGATTGCTTAGGATCTGATAAGACACTCCAGGTCGCTGATTGGCCTTCAAAATCTTCATGACACTCTCGGCAGCATTTACGGGAACAGTGCTCTTTTCCACAACAATTTTGTTACTTTTGGCCACATTGGCAATCATTCGCGCAGCCCCTTCCACGAACTTCAAATCGGGGGCTCTGCCCTGAAAGGTTCATTTTCAAACCACGACCTTTCACCAGCTGAATACGTTACTTTTCCATTCCCAAACGTCTTGGTTGGAGTGTTAACTGAGATGAAAATCAGGTCCGCCTCCACTATGGCCGCATCGCAGTCATCGGAAAAAAACAGGTTCTTACCTCTTGACGCCTTCACCACTTCGTCCAGACCCGGCTAAGGCATTCAAATTGATTAATCAAATCACTTTATTGCTCTGATAATAACGGGCTTTTAATCTATTGAGTCTTTTTTCTTAATAGCAAATAGTTGTTGGCTCTTATATCACCTCGTAGATTGGCAGCTTATCGCTGTTCCACTGGGCGATCCTTTCCTTGCTCTTGTCGACGACCGTCACCTTGATTTCAGGGCACTTTAGGGCGATTACACTGCAAGTGGGCCCCCCTACGTAGCCCGCCCCCAAACAGCATATACTCTTCACTACCATTTTCGCCGCTTCAAGTCCAGTGGCTATCAATAGAACTAAGAAAACAAAGTGAAGTGTTTACCTTTGCCTTGGCATGTTTTTGGATGGTTGTTGAACCATCTCAAGCCCGAGGACGCGCTTTGATCTTTACTATTCATCGGCAATCTGCGTTCACTTTGCAGTCGTTGCGAGAAAACGATTAAATACTTATCAGGAATTCGGCGATTCTAAAGATAGTTGTTTTCACATAGGAGTGCGAGTTGAGCAACTCTAGTCCACGATAGTTACGAACTTTATTACTTTGGCAATGGATTTGTCGAGTCGTTAACAGTTGAGAATAAAACCGTGCAAATTGACTAATTAATCTACATACAAATTAATGGATTCTAGTTCACAAACTTACTCAATGGGGTCTCGAAAGGTCTTCAAACTCCAATCAGCTTGTCTCAAAATGGCAAACAGCTACTGGAGGCTACTTTGCTGGCAAATTGTGTCGTAGACAAACGCGATCGCTCGGCATCGAAGCTCCACCACGTCTTCAAAGCTTGTGTGAAGATTATTCATTAAATACCAGCGCTAAATCCCTCTAATCTCTCCAACAATTCATGTTTACGTGTACATATTCCACCAAAGCGGAAACGTATACAAATCCATAAAGTGAGGTTAGCAAAAGCGTCAGGCTGTCAGGCATCCCTCGTTGCAGTTGAAATTTCAGCGGCTTTGTCGCTAGATGCTAGAAGCAAGTGAAAGATTGAAGTGAAGATCAGTGAAGTGTGATTTTCAATCTGCATTTGGCCAATGGAATTTTTTTGTGCAGTTAGTGGCAACAGTGGTAACCAAATGCCAAAGTGAATGTCGATGGAATGTTTACCTTTTGCAAGCCCCAACATGGATGTATTTAAACTAAAAACGGGCAATCCGGAGTTCAAAGATCGGCAGAAAAAGGTCTTCGACCAATTGATGGTGTTGGAAAACAACCGCAAAAACACAAACTCGTCCAGTGACAGCGCCGGAGGCCCGCGAGATGACCGCAGTGCTCAACGTAGCCAAACGCGGGCTTTCAGAGGAAAAGAGAGCATTTTCAAACGGCCCCAGAACCCCGCACCTAAAAGCTACATCAACAAGTAAGCGCTGATTGCCTTTCGAGCAATCCCTCAAGCCAAGCCCTTTTAGAATACCAGACTTCAAGAAAAACCCGCACAAATGGACAAGGTATTCCCTTGAAGACGTCCAGGAAGTTACAGAAGAAAGCAATGCCAAATCCGCGATGGAGTTCCTACGGGAGCTGGCAAACCGGAAAAAGCTGGAGAAGGGAATCGTTGAGGAGAAGCTGGGGGAATTGCCCTCGAAAATCGTCTTCAACAAGCACATTCGGCTGACAGAAACATCAGGTAACTGATTCAACTGGAGAACGTTGATTAAATTTAATGTTGCGGTTGCAGGCACCGCTGAACCTGTGATGATAATGGAAAAAGCTCCGACAAGCTCTGAACCAGCGCAAAAACCCTCGTATAAAAACGCAAAGCTAGTGATGCCCGAGTATGTGATTGGACAGAAAGTGGCCAAAAAGGAAAAAAGATCCGGTAAACCCAAACCGGTCAAAGGAAAAGAGCTCAAACTGGATCATCTCATGATTGAAGGAGACTAGAGATTTACCCAGTTTAAGTCATAAGGCACATTTAGGGCTAGTGAAATGCGATAATCTCCATTATAGATTCATTGGCTATTAAACTTAGGTAAGAGCTATAGTGCGTCGTTGTTCACGTTCATGCTGAAAGCAGTCACAAAGTCCTCGCCCAATACAAAAAGGTGGCTGTCGCCAGCAAAAATCCCTAAAATGCTCTCATTCGATAGGTTGATAACCTGTTGTTCTGCCACTCGCTTAACGCGCCTCCCGGTCGAGCGCTGCCTCAATTCGGTGGTCAGCAAGGGCCTGTTTTGCCGGTAAATAAAAATGTGACCCGCAGACTCGCTCACTACGGCATAGTCCAGGTTCTGAGAGCATGTGAGGAACTTTCTGTTGGTTTTAGACGCCTGAAACAACGGGGTTTAGCGAGGTGGTCGGGGAGTTTAAATTAAAAAATCCTGTACCTGCACGTATCCAAAAGCCAGTAAAGTGCCCTGGTGCTGGCAAGTGAAATCCTGCCCATTCCAAGTGGGCTGCCACAAGCAAACGTCCACATCGTGCCTTATGCCTAAAACCAGTGCTGCCTCAGTTGATTGCAACAAAGCAGTCCGCTACTCACCTAAAGCGGGTACGGATTGTGAGTCCAAAAATGGGCTTAACAGTACATGGTGGGACCCTAAATGAACCTGATGGGTGGGTTTATTTGTTACCCCGCTTATTCTCTGAAAGGTCTCCGCCTTATCAGTCTCAAAGTCGCACTCCTCTATTGGCTGGGAGTTAAACGTGGCGCCACGCTGTGGCGTTTCCTCCCGTTTGCTTGTGAATCCCTGAAGTCGGTTATGGACCTCATCCACATAGCTTGGGCTGAGATCCTGCTCTCCCTCATCGTAGCCCGCGAGCAGTTGCGTCCAATACTCCTTATCTGCTTTAGCGAGTTGAATCTCCAAAAGATCCCCCTTCAGACTCCAAGTTGTTAAGGCGGAGTCCACAGAACCCTGAAATGTGCCCGACAGCACTCTGAGTGAGTTATATTCGACATTCAGTTCACTCCCCCCGCAGGAGACTTTCAGTAGATTCTTCTGCGCTGTTTCTGGCAGCGGAATCTTCACAGTGATTTCATCAGTGTCTTGCGACCAGTGGTACAACTTCCCACTGCTTGCCAGTGGGGTTTCTTCAATTGGGTGCTCAGAGTTCAAAGCAAAAACCACCAGATTCTCCGAGACGACGTATAAGTGGTCGCAATCGCTCTCCAACTGCAAGTACTGCACTTCGCCTTTTGTCTTCAGCTGTCTCAGAGCCACTTGGTGCCAATCCTTCTGAGTCTTTTTGAATGTTATCCAATGAATGATCGAAATGAATCCGTCTGTTCCGTGCTCCTGGACGTGCAACAGGAGCACGTGAAGTTCCTGTTTGGCGTCGTTGAACGACGCATCTGATACTACAAAGCCCTGGCTCTCGTTGCTCAATACATGGCCCGAGAACAGGGTGTCGAATTGATCATCGTCCCTTTTATCCTTAGTGGCTAGAATGTAAAAAGTGCCTATTCCGTCTGAGGCTACGCAATAGTCGGCACTGGCGAATCGTAAAGTTACACCGTAGTCCCCACTGAGTCGTTCTCGGGGCTTCGACATCGTGTAGACAGCCACTGGATCAACAAGCTCATTTGTCCCCGCATCCACATAAACCTTCTGAATTGTTAGCTGTTTATCGACGAAATAAACGGAGGAGAATCCGTCGAATTGGTCCACGCAAAGGTGATTGTGCAAACTGAGGAGCTTTACGTGCACGATACTGTACTGGCTCGGGTTTACACATGTCTTCTCTACGGGCACTTGCAGGCTTTTACGCGACTGTTTTATCGGTTTTAAGGACAGTTTGTAACCGTCGAAATTCGAGTCCATTAAAAGCCGGTTTGGTGCAATTTCCAACGTTTTTAAACTCATTGTTGGGCAATTCTTGTCAAAACTTAGTGAGGTTAAATCGGGCTTGTAAACAAATATGTGACGGATGTTTCCGCCTTGTTGCCAACAGTGGGAGTTTGAGTGAGGTTTAATTACATATTGGAACAGGACGAACAGCCAACGCAACCAGAGAGAGGCAGATAGGCGCTCATGAGCAAAGAGTTGTGGCAACTCGACTTTGCATATGTTGACGTGATGTGATTCATGTTCGTGTCGTAAACGTCAGTTTTGGGTAAAAAAATAGCAAAACATGCAAAAAAAATCGTCTGCCCGCAAAATTTGGATAAACTAGGCCGGTGATAGAAGAGGGAAATGACGATCGATTTGGGAAGAAACAGTGGGGCCCTAAAGGAGGCCTGGAGGGACGTGCTGAGTGAAAAAACCGAAACGAACTGGTGAGTTTTCAGGTTAGGAGCCACCTGTAAGGCCGTCACCACTGCAATTTATCAATTGGTGTGGCAATAAAATATGCAAATTAGCTCCTTATTGGGCGTTTTTGCGATTCAAGGGCCTTATTTGGTTATGAGGGCCACTCCAACGTCCTCAAGTTGGTCAGCCAAGGAGACGGAGGCATTAACGAGCTGAAGGAGGATTTGAGCTCCGGCAAAATCATGTATGCCTTTGTCAAGTTAAACGATCCATCCACGTCCCTGGATAAGTGCGTTTTGATTAACTGGCAAGGTACTTGACTTGTCCCAGCCAAGGGGCTTTTTGAGATTGCAGACGGTTTGTATTTGGTATAGGGGAAGGTGCAAACACCGTGAGGAAAGGCCTTTGCGCCAACCACTTGAGAGATGTGGAGAAATTCTTCCCGGGGGCCCACCTCACCTACAATGCGCGAAACGAGGACGAAGTGGACGAGGACTTGCTAATTGAGAAGCTGAAAATGTATGGCTCAGAGTATCGGTTTAAAATGAAAGTTGAGCCCGTTGAACGCGCTCTGCCTGTTGGTAAGAATCGCAGTTAAACAGCATCGGGGTGCTTGAGGTAAGTGGGTTTGTAGGCACACGGTACCAAAAAGTGAACGCCGTCAAAGAGATAAACTCTCACGAAAGAGATAAGTTCTGGAAGAAGGAGGAGGAGGAGGAAAAGCGGCGCTTGGAGCAGGAAAGACAGAAGAAACAGGAGCAGCAGCTCAGCCTGGAAGTGGAAAGGCAGCGCCAGGAAGGTGGCAAGAGTTGAGTTGATTCGGTGGCGCCATTTTCACGTGAAGTGGTTTTAGAAAGCGACACGAAAAATCGCGAGCAAGAAGCCGAGCTGCGCAACGAAAAAATCGACCAGTTCAAGCAAAGCGAGCGGGACAACTTCAAACAAGAGACTGAGAGGCAGAATGTGGCCCCAGAAAAGCCAGTGCGGGCCTCCATTTTAAAAGCCAACGCTCAATGCAACAACCTACCAAAGTTAGCCAGTAATCTACGCGTGTAAGTAGAGGAACCAACAGTTTGCCTTCCATTGCTTTGATTGTTTGTCGCCAGCTCTTCTCCTGAGCCTGCTCAGGCTGGCAGCGACGACGAGTGTGACCAATTTGCCACAATCAAAAGGTGACAAACAAGTGCAAATACATTAAATTACCCGCTGGAATCGGTGGTATTATGCAGGTCTCCGAAAGATTCTTCGAATTCTTCCGCCAAGCCTGCAGAGAGCGCGGCTTCGCCTACGAGTGTAGATAAAGGCGACAGTTCGCCGTTTGTCGAGCAAACAGTGCAAATGCTAGAGCAGGATTTTGTCGATGAGTACATTTTCGGGATGGCAAAGGACGGCTATAAGGCCAGGGCTTTGTACGACTATCAAGCGGGTGAGCGAAAGCGGGTTGGGGGCTTTGAGTGACTCACTCAATGGGCCTTTTTAGCTGACGATACGGAAATTTCCTTCGATCCTGGCGATTTTATAACGAACATTGAGAAAGTGGATGAGGGCTGGTGGCAAGGCCTGGCTCCTGATGGAATCACCTATGGGCTATTTCCTGCAAACTATGTGGAATTGGTTGAATGAGGTTCCACCTACGGGCTGTTTGTTGGCACTCCGTATCCAAGTGGCCAGGATTTGGACCCTTGTTTTTTATCGTTGGCCTTGCGCTTAGCTTTTGCTTGTTTATTAAAGTATTATTTGGATTCTATACAAATGTTTAAGTATTGTTACACGATTCGCTGTATTTAATGATTGCATTGAGGTAACGTTTCTAACTCTTCCGATCAATCGCTGCACGACTGTCCCTGTCTTCAATAAAACATTGTTTAATATAAAATAGAAATCTGTTTTTATTTATTTCATTAATAACTTAAACGGGTAAACAGATCGCGTTCCAATTACTTAGTATAAACAGTATGTACAGAATATCAATAGAACGTGGACCCTTTGCAACATGCAATAGTGACTCTCACAAACAATAACAACAGTCAATTGCGCCAATAAAAACACGTATGCATAGCAATTCTTCTGTGAATTGAAGCACAACTCAACTGCAACTGTTGAAAAATCCTAAAAAAGTTGATTTTCAGTTGCCGTTTGGAAATTCTCCAGTTTCAATCAATCAGGCCACCGTTAGGTTGATAAAACAAACGCAACATGATATCAAATCTTCACAAAAAATCACAGTGATTCAAATGAGTTATCACATTTCATCAGTAGGGACGGCTTCGATCGACCGCATGAAGCGCTAAACGAGTGTTTCAAGGGCGGTTGGGATAAATTGCACAGAACGCACCATTTTTTGACTTTTTGGTCTTAAACACACATCATTTTGGGCCACTCTGTATGTATGCTCTTACCCGACTGGACATTTGAACACTTTTTTAGCCATATGTGGTAAAAAAGTGAACGAAATTTTCCCGCCCGTTTTGTGGGATGTTGCTAATTTTTCAAGCCATTCTTCGCTTGCTGCTTCACTTCTAGAAGCTGCGGATGGTTCTCGACAATGTTCAGCAAAATGCCCTCAATGTAGGCCCTCAGTTGCCGGTTAACTTCCTGTTGCTCTTTGAGGGCCTTTTGCACCTGCAATGTTGAGGAATAGATTCTTAATTGGACGTGACCGCCACCCCACGCCGAAACGGGGGTTTTGTTCGTTTTTCCTACACCTACATACCTCGTCCTGGGACATGATGTCCAGTTCATGGGCCAGACTGTTCTCGCCATTGGTCAGCATCCGGCCTGTTTCCAGGCCGGCATGCAGCAAACTGGCCTGCAACTCCTCATTCGCCTCTAGCAGATGCGAGTTGTCCTCGCGCAGCTGAGCCATCTCTTCGTGCAACTCCTCCAGCCGCAAGGTCGTCTCACTAGTAGTGGGCAGGGCGGGGGTGCGTTGCTCCGACTTGAGGCGCTCGACCTCCTTCGAAAGCTCCTTTAGGAGCTGCAGTTGTGATTCCTGCTCCTTCATCAGTCTACCCAAAGCCAAAACATTTTTCCATCACTCACTGAGTTTCAGTTTATCACTTAACTAATAACTGAATGACTTATTCGAAGTTTCTCAAGAACCATTCGAGCCACAGAATTCGTTTTGGCATCGTTGGATAGAGAATCGAAAAGTCCATTCAGTCGTAACAA
>NW_026019116.1:5774438-5776731 GCF_020466585.1 Dendroctonus ponderosae
AACTGGATCCGCCCGTGCTTTCGTGGCCATTTCTTAAAACTGGTGGGTTTTTAGGCCGTCGTACAAGAGAATTTCTTCCTGACGTTGAGTGGCTTGCATCTTCAGGAAGAAATTGTATTGAATGACGGCCTAAAAACCCGCTAGTTTTAGTTTTTCTTTTTTCTTTAGTTAGTCACTGACCTGTTCTCTCTGTCTTTGCACGCTTTGGCTTCATCACGCGCCTCGTTCAGATCGCTCTGCAGGTCCTGCACTTGGTTGGCCAGGTCTTCGCGCTGCATCTCCAGCTTGTCCAGCTTGAGGCGCTGCCTGCTGATCTCGTCGCGCTGCTTGTCGCACTCGCTGTCCGCATTCTGGAGGCGAATCGCTGCATTCTCCAGCTGCAGCTGCTTCTCACGCTCGATTCGCTGCAGCAGCTCTTTGGATCGGCGTTGCTCATCCTGCGTCAGAAAGCATAAGTGAGGGAAATCGCGAACGCCCCTCGTAGTGCACTCGGTCCGCATGAAGCGGCGCCGCAGACGCTCGGCCGTTTCCGGCACGGGGATACAAACAGCCGAGCGCAACCTGCGCGCCCCATACCAGGGCTAGTTGCAAAGTTCTGCAATAAGTTTTGGGGCAACTTTAGCACTCACTTCGATTTTGTCGTCGCATCTCAGCTCGGTGTCGCGCAGCTGCTCCTCCAGCATTAGAACGCGCGCCTGCAGGGCCGCGTTCTCCGCCTTAACACGCGTGTAGCGCTCGTCCTTTTGACTGGCCGAGTCCTGAAGCACGCCCACTTGCTGCTGCAGCACCTGAAACTGCAACGCCACCACTCAGCCATGGTTTAATGGGCAACAAATCCACTGCTGCAGGCCCTAAAACCTACACTATTTTCGCCATCTTTGATTCGAGTGAAATAATTCCTGTCCATGTCACTGTTGAACCCTGCGGGCCCGGAAAACTCAAACTGGCCCTCCCACATGTCGAACGCGAGTTCGGGTTCATCCTCGTCGCTTTCGGCACCGTTGCGATCCATGATGGGAGAGGAAGTGCTTAATGGTGTTGAATCAGCGATGAGTCTTGGGGGGCCGCGTACGTGCCATGTTTACAATAGGCGAGGAAATGCCAAGGAAAGTCCCCCCAAAGGTGGAAGGTTCACACACCAACTGACGAACTCGGACTGAGCGCACGGCTTGAAAATAAACAGCGAATTCGCCGAAAAAACTACACGCAAGTCGAAAATAGCCCGATAAATAAGCAGTGCGAATGTGCATGGCACAGTTCCATGGATGCTATCGGCGACAGCCGAAAAACAGACACCGAGGGCGTGATAACAGCGAATGAAATACGAATTACGTTGTCATCGTGAGTCCGTGTGTATGTGCCCGACATCAATTAATTGCTGGATAAGTCAGCAGGCTCTAGGTCGGGAGATATGGCCGGCCCAGCTAATCGCTTTATAGACCAGGAGCAGGGGCGTGGACTTACTTTATGGTGAAGATCGTGCACGTCTTCTTCGAGGGAAGCATCCGAATACATGTCATCGGTGGTATCGCACGTGCTGCTCCTGCCGGATGAATTGAAACTAGAACTTCTATAGAGCTGGCTGAAACGGAAACGCGGACTTCAGTCCGGTTCTGAGCGCTCAGCCCGCACTTACCTGGCCAGGGCGTTGGAGCTGAGATTCTGCGCCCGTCTGCCGTTGCTGTAAACGAGAAAGTTAACAACTTGCCAAACTATTGCCAGGAAACCGCACTTACTGCCTGAAGGAGCCCCATCGTCTGTTGGGCAACGAGTCGGGATTGCTGGAAAAAGCCGCAGGTGAGTGAGTGAATGGAATTGAGTGCGGGCGCAGACTTACTTGGGCGTGGATCGTTTCAAGCTGGTTCTGAGCCAGGTGTTGCGGTTGATGTGCAAAGGGCTTCTGGCTTCGCTCAATCTAAGACAGAATAGCATAGAATCATGAAAATACAGGGTGATTCAACATTGGCGTCATTCCTTTGGAGGTGTTGTCTGGGGGTGTCTTGGGAGAACAGAAAAAATAGAAATTTGCAACAAACTAGATCACAAGGATGGCAACAATGTTTTTCAAGCTAATCTGCCTAATTAACATTTGGTGACTACCTGTGGCAGTGTTGGCAGTTTTCTCAAAAAATGCTTGAATTCAAGAAGTTTTAGATTTGCGTGTTTTTTTTTCAGTTGCAAAATCCACTTGAACATGGCGCTGCTTTTTACGAAGTTTCTCAAGAACCATTCGAGCCACAGAATTCGTTTTGGCATCGTTGGATAGAGAATTGAAAAGTCGATTCAGTCGTAA
>NW_026019116.1:5777730-5788446 GCF_020466585.1 Dendroctonus ponderosae
TCACTCACCCTCCAAAGCTGGTTTCATTCGGCGCCTCCTTGGTCACTTCGCCCTCGCCGTTCCACTCAAAGTTCTCGCCATCCGATAGACTTGAGCACTGGCTGCGCTGTTCGCCGTTGCTGTGATTGCTGGACTGGTTGCTGTCGCTGGACGTCGGCGTCAGCACAAAATGCGTCTTCGGCGGTTCCGCTGGTACTGAAGCCGCCTGTATCGGTGACATCATGCCGTCCTGAAATCACACCTGATGTTGAAATCTACATGTTCATTTTGATGAATGGATGTGGATTTTGCAGTGTTTGGTGGGCGCA
This sequence comes from Dendroctonus ponderosae, assembly GCF_020466585.1. Taxonomy (NCBI): domain Eukaryota; kingdom Metazoa; phylum Arthropoda; class Insecta; order Coleoptera; family Curculionidae; genus Dendroctonus; species Dendroctonus ponderosae. The sequence goes on from NW_026019116.1 coordinate 5,778,039, forward strand.
ACCAGTGGCGGCTCTTGCTCTCTACAACCAGAACCCCGCCGTATTAGTCAACAATGGCGTGGAATTTACCTGAAGACTAATTGTTTATCAAGCTTCTTGTTACGCAACACTCACACTAATTATGTGGTCTTTAGATAGGGGAATATTCAAAACGGTTCCACCTGCTGCCTTCAGTGCAAACTGCAAACCCTTAACTAAACTAAACAACTGAACAGGTTGCCCTAGCGGTTGGTACCTTTTTCTTGATGGTACCCAGGCAAGCCCCATTATAGGTCAAAGAGAAACATTTAAGATCTATAGGCTGTGCCATCTGTAAAGCGCAGGTCGAACCAGTTGATTGTTGCCGCCACTCTTCGGTGACATTTCCATTGTACATGCACTCAACATTCTTGAGCACAGGTAGTAAGCTTGGCTGACTCATACATGATGGAATTGCCACAGCGTTGCCACAAAAGGTCTTTCGATGGTTCGCTCTCTTTAAGGTGCTGGCATGCGAGATCAACCTCTTTGGCTCATTTGAGCACAGTCTCTCGGTTTAGGAGGTTTACACCATAGAGAAAGTTCAAGAAAAATATAGAAATTGAGATGCTCTATCTGAAATGTTATTACGGAGCAAACGATATCTTCACCCATTTCTGAGATACGCGCATTTGAACTTTGTCAAAATGCCGCGTTTTCGCTTGTAACTCGTTAAAGGTTAGGAATTTCTGATAAAACCCCAGGAGTGAAATGTAGCCTTTAAAGCGCTCTATCTGAACGGTCATTAGGGCGCATCAGCTATTTTCACCTGTTTCTGAGATACGCGCTTTTGAACTTTGTCGAGTATTCAAAATGCCGCGTTTTTTGCTTGTAACTCTTTAAAGGTTAGGAATTTCTAATGAACCCGCAGAGTGAAATGTAGCTTTTGAAGTACTCTATCTGAAAGGTCATTAGGGGGCATCAGCTATTTTCACCTGTTTCTGAGATACGCGCTTTTGAACTTTGTCGAGTGTTCAAAATGCCGCGTTTTTGCTTGTAACTCTTTAAAGGTTAGGAATTTCTAATGAACCCCCAGAGTGAAATGTAGCCTTTAAAGTGCTCTATCTGAATGGTCATTAGGGGGCATCAGCTATTTTCACCTGTTTCTGAGATACGCGCTTTTGAACTTTGTCGAGTATTCAAAATGCGGCGTTTTTGCTTGTGACTCTTTACAGGTTAGGAATTTCTGATAAAACCCCAGGAGTGAAATGTAGCTTTTAAAGTGCTCTATCTGAAAGGTCATTAGGGCGCATTAGCTATTGTCACCCGTTTCGGAAATACGCGCATTTGAACTTCGACGAGTATTTAAAAATTGTCGCATTTTCGCTTGTAGGCATTTTTGTTTGACACCTCAGTAGTGAAATGTATCCTTCGAGAAGCTCTGTCTCAAAGATCATTTTACGGCCATTTTCACCTGTTTCCGAAACACGCATGAATGATGGGCTAGTTAAATGGGCACGTTTTTGCTTGTAACTCTTTTAAGGTTGGGAATTTGGATACAACCTCAGCCCTCAATTGAAGTCTTTGACATGCTCGATCTGAGAGATTCTGACGACTCAACAGTTTCTGAGAGACGCAGATTTAAACTTTGTAAACTTAAACTGCGTTTCTGCTTGCCCCTTTTTACAGGTTGGACATTTCTGAGAAATCCGTTGCTTTACGTAATGTCGCAATGACAGTGACATTCGTCTTAGCGCGCTCCTCCTTCCGCTCGTTTAAAGACAGTCGACCTTAGCCATGACACTGACGTGTACCAATATACGCCAGAACTTTCGTAATTAGAAGGAAATCGCGTGCTATTTGACAACGTCGTTGGACGCAAATGTGGAATCCTCGCAGTGGTACCGCTCGGTACCAGCACCGACCATCGTGGTAAAATAACAAATACAGAGAGATACTTTTACTTTTTGGTGCCCACGATCGGTGGTAGCCATCAAAGGTGAAGAGAATAATTTTGCAATGTTCTCGTTACATGTACCTATATTGGCTGGTGCTTAAAGAACCGCTTGATTAGGCCGCATTGCAGCATCTTCAACTAACTGCAACAGGCCAAGTGTCCACTTGGCTCGGATAATCTAATAGGAAAAACGGGGAAAGTAGGTGGATTTTGTTGAAATGTCGAGCGCCGGGATATTTTAAATAGAAGTTAATCGGATCAGTCCAGTCAGTCTGAGGGTTTTGGTTGGACTGGAATGTTTCTTTTTGAAGCCATAAGTTGCGTGTTTCGCTTTCCTTTGGGCAATTAGGGGGAAAGCACATGGTCAAGTGCGGTAATTAGGGCCGATTTCTTTTCTGCCAATGATTGGTATAATTGAACGAAAAAATTCCGTGCAGCATATCCGCGGCTTGGTTATTACGGTATCGATTAATCCCGATGGCGCATTTGGAACAGTAACATTTACCGTTCAACGAGCACTAATCTCGTCGAGGATTTTTTCATAATTAACCAATTGATTGAGTTGAAGCCCTAATGGGCCCTTGAAACCCGACTTCTGACCTCAGCCAATTGCGAAAACAAAGAAATTCGCTTTTCTGTTTAATTATTCCGATCGTTTTGTGCGTGACTTCACAATGCCAGAAACGCGCAATTGTTTATGAATATGTTGGCGATTTCTCTTCGCTTGTTGCATTTCAACGTGAGTCACAAGCTGCAGTAGAATTTTTGTTAATTGTCCGTGCCGTCATGGTTTCGCGACTGTCCACGCCATCATCTTCTGGTTTCTCGACCATGAAGTACGTTGTTTTCCTGGTTCCTAATGGTAAATTCTATCGTTTTATGCCTGTTTTGTGCGCAACACACACATTTCGCAGTAACAGCAGCATAAGTAAGCAAAAATTGCTTCAATCGTGTTTTGAAGGCAAAAAACACCCTGTTGCGTTCCCCAATGCCAAAAAAAGTGTTCTAAAGCGCAAAAACCTTGTAGCCTGTTCTGTACAACCTGCCAGTTCAGTGGGAGGAACCCAAAAACGAATCAGATCGCCTTTGCCAAATGGAGGTCACGTACAGGGCGAAGCCCTCTTATATGGGCTTTAAACAGCGTACCGGACAGTTGCAGTAGCACTCTTAGCTGGTCCACTGTGTATACCTGGCGTAATCTAGTGGGAAGTGATCATTTCGCGCAACTTCTCACCTTGGCTCCTCACGGTCTTCACTCCGGAACCGATTCAACGGCAATAAAACCTTCTTAACACCACTCACATACACAGAAAGGTCAGTGATTCGTGGCACTTTCAGCGCAATTCGCTCATTTCTCCGGCACTGATGAGGGTGGTGGCATGAGTAGCCGAAATCCGGTGGCGGAAACCTTCCAAAGCACCCAAGCACGGATCGGGGGGCGAAGAACAGCAGTAAGGCGGCCTACGATGTGACGAACGCACTTCCCAAGCTCCGTTAATAGACTGAATTAAAACTGTTTTGCTTCCAATTTCCAATTGCCTTGCGCGCCGATTTCCATTTACCTGTGCTTCCAGCGAGTGTGCGGAGCGGTTGCAGCCGAACCCACCTGCAATATTAGCGCATAGTTTGAAAGCTCGAATTTCATCTCGTTCCCTATTTAAATTTGGGTCACCGTGTAGGGCCAGTTTATCGGGTGTATGTTGCAAGTGTTCATCGGTTTTCCCTCATTCAAAATTTTTAAATCATTTTTGTTCTAAACCCGCCTGAAGCCAATCCTGTCTCTGCGCCGTTCCGTTAGAAGCTGATTAGCAAAGGGCGCCAAATAACGAAGGATGGCAACAGACCCGTGTAAGTTAATCCTTGTCTGTTGCGCACGGAATGGGCTGTAGGGAAACGCTGTACTAGACAGGGCCGCATTAAGGGCGTTTTTAAGATTTTGCTTCTGATCTCAATGGCCCCTCGATTTTGTTCTTGTCGGAAAGTCAAACACGCTGTTCTCCTCTGCAATTTAATTCCAACACGGATTAACACCATATCAACACTAATTAACATATACAACTACAAATAGATAAATAATACAGTATTTGGGTGTTGAATCGAAATCAACCAATCGAACAAGCATTGATTAGTTCATATGCATATATACAGCGTAGTTAATCCCCTAAATAACTACACAGTTAATATTTCAACCAAAATATTAACTTAAAAATAAAATTATCCAACACTTAAGTAAGTTAATCTCCAACATCTATACAGTTTTCCGTTAGAATTTGCCATAAATAAACTATAACAAGAGGAATGATTGGGCTCAGTGTTGTCTAGACTCTTTGGTTGATGTTAGTTGGTCTCTTTAAAGGCGACGAATATGAAGCTTCCATGCCTCAATGTCAGGCTGAATATAAAATAGAGATTTTTGGCGTTTCTTACGCTAGCAAGTCTTCGGCTTTTTTTTTGGTCTCCTTCTTCAACGTGCTGGGATTGTTGGGGCCCGTAGTGGCGGACACGGTGGGCAAGTTTTCCGCTGCCGCCGCCCTTTCAGCTAGAAACCGCTCAAAGTCGCTTGAAGTCACCGACTCTTCGCCGCCGCCCTAAGAGAAAATGAAATTTAAAGCATAAGGCAATGCCAATGCGGATATAGAGACAAATTACAGTGCAGTGAGAGAGCAGAGAAAAACATGATTTAACTCACCGTCTTGCCTAGCCAGTTGGCCATTTCGTTCAGCTCCCTGTCTTCGTCAGTCTAAAGCGTACGACACACATAGATATACATAAAAAGCCCCTTTAAAATAAATAATAAAAAAACATCCACTGCAAACGATCAAGGCGCTGAAAGCGACCCAACATTAAATAAAAGATAGATAAAAATGCAAGAGAGGCATAAATATAATGGGGCACTCACCTCGGGCGCCCGAGTAGCCGAACTGGTTCCTCCCGGAATTTGGTCAGGATTTATATTGTCCTTGTAGGTACTGCCACTGGAAAAAAATAGAACAATTCCAATTTTCCTTACTGAATCCGGCCCTGCCGGTGGTGATCCCGACGCAAACAGACCGGCAAATAAACAAGGACCAAACCTGACCCGACTGGGTTGGTCTTTGTCTGTCGCATCGGGAATAGGCGTGTGCGGAATGACAACACCAGACAGGCCCTCATTCAGGGCATTTTTCAATTAATTAAAAATTTCCCATTAGCAATTGGAATTGGGTCTTGTTTTCCAATTAATACTTGCCTGCTCTTGGCGCTCTCGTAGGTGACGTTCCTCGACTGAGCAAACATATCAAATTCGTCGGTGCCCTTTTTGGCGTTTATTGAGAAATTCGAAGCATCGCCCAGCCCTAAACAAACTCAGCTCAGAACACGCTCAGACCATGCCCTGACCTATTACCTAGCTTGTTGACTGTATCGGCCAGGTCATCATCGTCCAAATCAATCAAACTGTCGTCGTTCTTTAGCGCCGGCTTGGCAACGGCAGTTGGCGGAATGGCGTTTGCGATCACTGCTGAGGCGCTGGGCACAGTATTCTTCTCCCATCTGCTGTACCTGCAACCCCACTTACTGGGTTAAAAGGGCCAACTAAACACCGTAAGCCAAACCTTAAAAAGAGATTGTTCATGTCGTCGTTTATCCGCAACAGTTCCTCCGTTAGACTGTCGTTGGTGATGCGGCTGATGAGTTCCATCAGTCGCTGTTGCATGCTTTGGCAGACGGCGCGCAGTTCCTGCAACAGATCAAGCTCGTCCCGTTCTCCTCTTCCAGGTTTCACTTCGCTCAGCATCTCGCCCAGGACGTTCATGTTGCTCTGGACCACATCCAGTTCAGACTGGAGCTTCGCGCGCTGCTCCATAGTCAAAGTTCCGGTGTGATTTGGGGAGTCCAAAGGAGGAATGGGGCTACCTGAAGGTGAGGGCGCTGAAGCTGGCACCACTTCCGGCAAGTTCACGCTCTGAAATGCCCTCTAAGCAGTCGCTGCATGGCGGAAGAGGGCCGATAGTTACCTTTCGAGGGGTGTGAATGGGGGCCAAGCTGTCCAAATCTGTTGCCGGAAACTCGATGCCTTTGGCCAGCAGGTCTTTATACACGACATTGACGCCTAAAAGGTCCTGGTCCGCCTGGAAGGCACTCGCCCAACACTGGATGAGACTGAGCACTTTTTCCTGCACCACTGTGGGCGGATCGTTCTTCGGGCTTAAAAGCTTCACCTACAATAATGCGAGTTTCAATATGAGTGGAGCTTCTGATCAATCCTCCGAATCTTACCAGTTCTTGCACAAAGTCTTTGCTGCATGTCAACAGGTGGAATCTTTTGCCGCAATTCTTCACGCAAGTTTCCAGAATGGTTAGCGTGTACATGACCACTGTGTAGTCTTTGCCCGCGCTCTGGCTCAGCCTCTTTTTGATCGCTCTAATTGCGTCTTTGGACCCTTCTTCAGTTTCGTTGATAATGTCGCAGATTTCCATGTTCAACGCCCAGTTTTCTGAGGCCTGCGACGCATCGGTGGCTTGTTCTGAAAATGCGCCTCATGTTTGTTATTAATTACTACATATTTTACAGTCGTTGTGACACATCTGGTCTATTTTTTGCGAGCGATAATCACGTCATTAAGTGACGAAAATTGGTGATTTTTACTGCCACTGCTGGTTCATGCACGGTCTGAAGCAGGAGCAGTTCAGAATTTATAGCCTTCACCAGTGACCCAGACTAATTGGAGCAAAGTGTGGATAACAACCGTGACTAACTAATAGTAGTTTTCATCACCAGTTTTGGCGTTCAAAATCGGGCAAATTGGCGAGAAATTTTGTTGCCCTGTTGGCGATTTTCCTCTTTCCAAAATGCCATTTTCAGCAAATTCCAGTTGCGCTCAGACTGAACTTATTGCCATCAGCAACCGCCACTACCTAGTTTAGCAGTTGGATTTGCGTCTAAGCTGTAAATCGCTCACGCAAAATAATCCGGAGTTATGAGTCATTTCCACCTGATAACCAAACCTTGAATGTTAACCAGTGAGCCTCATTCAGGTGTTTTTCTACGTCCTGGGCCCTGTCCGGGGAAATCGCAGTAACTTTTAAAAGCCCAAGAGAACTTATTGCGTAGCAGTGGCGTACGGCCCTAAGTTGATTGGCTTACCAATTTTACTACCCACTGGCGTCGAGAAGGGGTTGCCGATGAGGGCGTTTTGGATAAAGGACATTTCACAAAAATACTACACAAAGTCTTCGGACAAAAACGCAAAAGTATACAGTCGGCTTGACACCTGCTGTCAGTGAGTCAGGTGGAATTTGACAATGGTAAACAAGGTTGGGCAAATATGGCGGTGGCTAAAAGTGGCAACGCCTATTCATGAGGTATAGGTTCAATATTACTCTCCCGAAAGAGTGAGTAATTTTGGAAATTTGTTCTAAATCAGATTCAAGTTTTTTCATTAAATTCAACACCAAAAAATAATGGAGGATCACATGAAGAGGCAAAAACTGAAACAGGCGGCAACCTGGCAGAGCAAAAAACTGCCAGTTCAGGAGGTTAGCCACTCCGATGTCTGTCACCCACAGATCACAGAGTAACCTCTGTGATCTGTGCTGTCAGCTACAGCGGTTTAGAAAAGGTTCAAAAGTAAACAAACCCAAACACTTCAAGAGTTTTGAAAGAATCCGATGTTTTTACCGCAAAATTCTTCGCTTTTCTAATGGAGCAAACTGTAGTAGTTGAGGCGCAACCTGAGCACCTGCCCACAGCGGCGGATAGCACCGAAATCCGGCCAATTAATACCGAAACAGTGCACCGGATATGTGCCGGGCAAGTAGTGCTCAGCCTGGCCATTGCCATGAAAGAGCTGGTGGAGAATGCAATAGACGCTGGGGCCACGATCATCGACATCCACCTGAAGGAATACGGCAGCGAGCTGCTGGAGGTGGCGGACAATGGTAATGGGGTACACAGAAGCAACTTTCCAGGCCTGGCGCTGAAGCACTGCACCTCCAAGTTGAGCGATTTTGACGATCTGGAGCGCCTCGGCACTCTGGGCTTCAGGGGCGAAGCCCTTAGTTCGCTCTGCGCGCTTGCTGATGTGGAAATCACCACCAAACATGGTGCTGCAGACTCAGCTGCTCGCTTAAGGTTGGTAGTTGACGGGTGTTGGGGCTTTAAGCTGGCAGGTCTTTTTCAGTTATGACCACGGAGGTAACATCGTCAGCGAAGAAGTGGCCGCAAGGCAGCGGGGAACCACAGTGAGTTTGAGGAACATTTTTGCCCCGCTGCCAGTGAGGCGAAAGGAATTCACAAAGAATCTGAAAAGAGAGTTTAGCAAAATGTGCAACCTGCTCTACGCCTACTGCCTGCTCCCGAACGGAATCAAATACTCCTGCTCGAACACCACAGCCAAAGGCGCCAAAAGCTCGTTAGTGGCCACAGAGGGACATAAAACAGTGCGGGAAAACGTTATCAGTGTGTTTGGGTTGAAGCAACTGGCTTCACTACTAGACGTGCCCCTGGCGTTGCCCGGCCCGCCCATTCTGGAGGAATATGGGGTGAATTGGGCTCCGGGAGACAAGTTGCCCTTCAGCTTCGACTTCCTGGTTTCCAGCGCCCTGCACGGGAGCGGGCGCAGCTCTGCCGACCATCAATTCTTCTACATCAACCACCGCCCGTGTGAGCCATCAAAAATCATCAAGCTGGTCAACGAGCTCTATAGACAGTTCAACAACAAGCAATACCCCTTTGTTTTCTTGGACATTGCAACCACATCTTGTATGGTGGATGTGAACATTACCCCCGATAAAAGGCAAGTGTTTTTGGAGAAGGAAAAACTGCTGCTGGCCACTGTTAAGGCCTCATTGTTGGAAGCGTTCAAAGAGCTGCCTGCCACCTTGGTGACTAATACTTTGGAAGTATCCAGGGGGCTGAAACGGCACGCCACTGAGGTTCGGGTTAAAAACACCAGCATTCTGGATACGTTCAGGAAAAGGCCCCGATCTGAGGGCTCGTCCAAGCCAGCGAAAAACGAAGCCGAGTCTAAGAGTGTGTTTAGTGCCCGAGATGTGAAAGACAGCGAACTAGAGGCCGATGAGAAGCTGGAAATGCTAGTGGAAATCGCCTGCAATTTGAGCAAACATGAGAGTGACGATGAGCCGGTTGTTGTGGACATCGACGGGCCACAGCAGGTCGAGAGCCAACGAAGGCAAGTGCCGTTGAAGCTCAACTACAGCGCGCTGAAGGAAAAGTTTCTCAACCATCTGGAAAATCAACAGCAAGCCCCCGATTCAAACACCGTGCACTTTCGTTCTGATATAGCGCCCGATGCCAATAAGGCGGCCGAAGAAGAGCTGAGCAGGCACATAGCCAAGGAGGATTTTGCAAAAATGGCAATTATTGGGCAATTTAACTTGGGCTTCATCGTGACCAAGTTGCAGCAGGATCTGTTCATTGTTGACCAGCACGCCACTGACGAGAAGTACAACTTTGAGCAGCTGCAGCGCAACAGCGTGATGGACAGTCAGAAGCTGGTCAATCCGAAGCTACTGGAGCTCACGGCAGCCGCCCGAAGCACCCTCATAGAGCACGAAGAGGTGTTCAAAAAGAACGGATTTTCGTTTGAAACGGGCGAAAACATCTTCCTGACTTCGATTCCGATTGGCGAGGGCTGCGTGCTGGGCAAGCCGGACATTGACGAGATGATCTTCATGCTTCAGGAGGACGACAGTCGGAAGACCATGTGCAGACCGTCGCGGGTTCGCTCGGTTTTCGCATCGCGCGCTTGTCGCAAGAGCGTGATGATCGGCAAGTCGCTGTCGAGGACCGAAATGAAGAATCTCGTCGCCCATATGGGCGACATTGAACAGCCATGGAACTGCCCCCATGGGCGACCCACCATGCGCCATTTGGTCAACCTCAGTTTGCTCACGGAGCAAATTGAGCCTGTTTAAAGGGACGGAGTAACGCGGAAACAAATCTGTATTATATAGAAAAACAATTTAATTTCTTTATAAAACTCCGTGTGGCAACAATAGGAAATTGAACTGTTTGGATGGAAGGAAACGTGTGGCAAATACGCACACTTCCAGAATACAAAGTTTGAAAAAATTCCATTCGCTGCTGCTACTTGCTAGAAGTACCCGATAAAACATTTATTCCCGGGAACCCGCTGCACTATTCGGCCTCCTCAACCTCCACGTCCTTGGACTTCTTCTTTTTTTTCTTCTTCTGCTTTCCCTGTAATAACACAAATTTTCTATTACTAATTTCCTGCCAGTAACGTGCCCTCAACCATGCCACGCTGTATGTTTCGCTGACTTACCTCGCCCTCAGTTACGCTGTCTTCCGTCACCTGGCTTGTGCTCGCGCCCTCTGAGGCCTCAGACTGCTTTTTATGCTTCTTTTTCTTCTTGCTGGGGGTCTCGCTCTCACCTTCTTCCGGGGCGCTTGGTGTTGCCTAGAATTTGTATATACTTTCCTGACTGTGTTTCAATTCCAAATCAAAATTAATTCCTGGGTTTCAGTCA
>NW_026019116.1:5788496-5792166 GCF_020466585.1 Dendroctonus ponderosae
CAGGAATTAATTTTGATTTGGAGTTGCCTAGAATTAGATTAATTAAAGTCAGGCTTGATATGGCAAACACGCACCTCTGTGTCGGCCTCGGACTCCAACCGATGCTTTTTCTTCTTGTGCTTCTCCTTCGCGGGGACGTCCATTGAAACGTCGGTGCTAGTGCTCAGCTTGCGCTAATTAGAAAAAAACATCCATTAGCCCTCCATATGGAATGGGCGCGGTTTATACACTTACTTTCTTAGACTCTTCTTCAATGGGTACTGTCTGGCTTTCGTCGATCTCTTTCTTGATTTCCTTTTTACTGAAACAAAATTCAGCACTTAGCCAATTTGCTGTGCATTTATTTATTTTATATAGGTTCAACTTACAGGTCCACGTAGGTATTGATCCATTCGCTGGGGGTGTTTTCGTTGGGGCGACCGTATTTATCGAGTTTTCCTTGGGAAACCAGGATTTTTTTCTGGCTGGACCGCGGGCCGAGGCCCCACTTACGGGGGTACGTGTCGCGCTCCATTATCACCCGCTTGATCTTCGCCACCACTCCATGATCACAGGAAGCGATCGTACCCGTTGTCATGAGGGCAATGCCCAAAGCGATCGCCTCTCCTTTAGTGGTGACAATCACGATTTCCTCATTCATCTCGATGTTGTCGTCGTATCTGAGAATGCCCGGTAGCAGGATTTTGGCCCCGAAGCAAACTGCGTTCACCTAAAAAATCACCTTTAGGACCAGTCCTGGAGGCAGTGAAGTCACACTTACCGAGCTGTCCTTCATGATTATTCGCTTGTGCTTGACCAGCAGCCCTTCCAACGGTTTGATCACCCTTCTTAAGTAGCTTTCGTCCTTGTGGTTGTCGTACAGCCATTGCGCGTCCAAAACGTCGTGTAGTGTAGAAGTGTCGTCCATCTCGCCCATAATTCCCGATCGAACCCGTCGCAGTTCCAACATTTGTCCGCCTAAAAAGCGCTGCTTGAGTACTGGGCGGTTTATGACTGTTAGACGCACTTACCAGTTCCTAGCACCAGTCCCAAGTGCACACACATGGTCCTAATGTAGGATCCAGCTTCGCATTTGACCCAAAACACTCCTGGAATTCAGTGAGAATTTTAGATCTATAGACAATCGCCCTATTTAGGAGGCGTCTAAGACTCACCAAGGTTTCTAGTTTCGTCAAAATCACAGAGCGAACTCTCGTAGACACTTCGCACTCGCAGCTGTCGCTTGACGGCTGAAATTAAAGGGGGGCGCTGGAACAGCGCCCCTTTTAACTTCTCCAAGCCTTGCTTCACTTTCAACGCGCCCCCTTCAATGGGGGCATGCAGCTTGAAGACCGTCACGTACTCTTTACCTGCGGCTTGCTGCGATTTGACCAGTCGGGTCGCCCGCTCAATGCAGACAATCAGGCAGCCTAAATAAGATTAAAAACATTTGTTAAATCAACTAATCGGCGAAGTCAGGTTAAGTGCTCACCAGTGGTTTTGGGATCCAAAGTGCCCGAATGTCCAGTTTTCTCCACCCTGAGGATGCGTTTGATCCAAGCCACCACCTCGTGTGAACTGGGGTTGCTCGGCTTGTCCAGGTTAATATACCCCGATTTGATGTACTCAGACAACTCACGTTTCAGGGGGCTGGCCCCGCATGGAATAGGCGTATAATGGTTGGTTCGCACATTCATCCGGTCGAAATTCTACGGAAAATTCCTCATTAGCTTTGCCAGCGCTGGGTTATCGTTCGTTACCTTGAGCAATAGGGGCCATTGAGAGGTATCGAGCTTGGCCGTTTTGTCCGAACTCTCCAGCTGAAAGCTGGCTTCTTTTTGCAGAGCAACAAGCTTCTCTTCCTTGATTTTCTTGCGCTTTTTCTCCGACCCTGTGGAAAGACTGGTTAATTTTTCGCGTTCTCTGCGTTTATTGGCTGAAAACCTACCGGGATTCTCCATTTTCGGTAAATAACAAGACAAGAGTGCTGTTAAGCTGAAAACACCAGAGCAAAGCACGCCGTTTGTTGCAAGTTTGGGGTTATGTCAAATTAACCTCGCATTTGTGCGGTTTGCGCTCTAGCAACGTTGCCGGTATTTGGGAAAAGTATACAGCGTGCGCCCGATGACTCTAGTTCTTTCTTAAGCTCAAATTCCGATAGCTCGCCGATTAATTCAGTCACTGCTAGCGAGGCAGTATGCTGTTGGAGTAGAAGTTTTTCAAGTCTAGAAACCAAAAAAAAAGTGAGGACTATTGGGGATTGCGAGAAAAGAAAACAGTGGGTAAAAAGTGACAACGCTGTATAGTTGTCAAATCCGCCAGTTAATAGCGCGAGGTTGCCCAACCGACGAGTTTCAGTGAGTACCGGTGGGTCTTCTGTGGTTGTTAAATCTTTGCTGGGCTGATACAAAAGCTCCGCTGTGGCAAGAGTGCCTACGCCTTGAAGAATCAAACTAACCAACTGCGTTCCCGATTACCGCTGACCATAGAGTAAGTAAAATAATAAATAAGTAATATTTTACTTTCTCTATGCCGCTGACATTAAAAAAGGCAATAGAGAGTTATTGGACATACTAAATACTGTCATGCAATACTAATGTTATTCCTTATTTTAATACTGCATTTGCGTTATTTCTGTAACGAAATGATAGTTATTGGAATGCCTAGTTCACTGCTTTCAGTATTAAACCTAATCTTACACAATTTATTATTAATCATTTTACGTTGGTGTATTTGTATTTTTTACCTTGTCAATTGGATTTTGGTTGCTGTTGATCATTTACGCTTAATTGTTATAATGAAGAAAATTCTAGAAGCCGCAGTAATAAGCGGATCAAGTGAAAAAGAGCTTGAATATTACATTTTTGATAATACTTATATTTATAAACAGGGGTGGTTATCAGGCTGAGGAAAGAGAATATTTTTATTTAGAACGAATGTCTTGAAGTGCATACTATTCAACGCTTAGTGGAGATACGATAAACAAACTGAAGTTTTTGACCCTTGCTTGATCCCCTTGGTCATTACGGCGTGATATTTATAAGTTCCCCAACATCACGGCGTATTTGGTGAATTACTTAATTTAAAGCCATAGTTTTTACATTGGCTCAAGGCTTATAAAGATTTGCAAGTTTACAAGTATGCTGAGTCTGGCACGGTTCAAGAGATATCAGCTACACACGTTAGGGATAAAGCATTTATTTTTAACATAATTCTCATTTACATCCATCACTTGAACTTTTGCTTGCAAGGTGTACATTATTGAATTCTCTCTAGAAAAATCTAAATTCTGAAAAACACGACTTGAATATTCTTCAGTTAGGTACATCAGTTTGAACTGACTCACTAACACAGCTTCCATAAATCTGCTTTGCTCAAATTTCTTCAATAAATTGTGAAACACCATCAAATTCTTGTGCACCATGCAGAAACAACTTCAGCTCGGACCTAAAAACAGCAGCTTAAAAACATTATGCCTTTTAATGTTATAACAACCAACATCTGGCTTCATTCCAGCTCTTTTTAAAAACCTTTTAAATAGGGGGTAGGCAGGCAGATTGACCTGGTTAGAAACTACAAATGTTTCCTAAATTTCCGTTGGCAACACATCTGGATTAGTTTTGTCTTCCAAGGCAGCTGGTTTTCCTTCAATCAAACATAAACAGTAGCAAAAATGACTTTTTTGTACAAA
>NW_026019116.1:5792216-5794208 GCF_020466585.1 Dendroctonus ponderosae
GTAATACAAGATTTAATACGTAGTTAAACGTAATGTTTACATATGTAAACAAGTAGACAATTAGAAATGGGTGAAACTGGATATGTTTATAATGAAATAACCTGCAAGCGGACGTCGGAAATGTCAACTGCCAGTTTAACGTAGAACTGACTTTAGACTGACTTGCGCAGGCGTGTGTGTCAAAACAGCGCAAACTATAATACTGCATGAACGTATTGGCCGACCAATAACTCTATAATTTCTCAAAATTTTTAACTTTATTAAAATAAGCTTGCACACTTATCCAGTGAGCTGCAAGAGGGCGTTATTGCCCCTGCAGGCCTGCTGGGTGTAGGTGAGCGAAAACCCCCGATTGGCCACATCGTCCGAGCCTAATTCGTCAGCGTCTGTCACAGTTGTCAAAACAAACGGCTTGGAATTGGCTGAAAATAAGAGCAAATTGGGCGCTCATACCGCCACTGGCAGTCACCTCACTTACTGTAGACAGTGTCAAACTCGTTGCCGCAAAATCGGTCAGTGTTGACGCTCACGCCGTTAGAAAAGTACGGATTAGCGATAACCACAAAGTCCGTAGTGCAGGCTGCGCCATAAAGCGGATCGTTGGGTAAGCCGGTAACCACTTCGATTAGGGCGGTGTTGCCTGTCACTGTGAAGGAGGTGCTGTCGCTGGACTGCGCCCACTGGATTGCGCAGTACCTGGAAACGTCAATTGGAGTGACAGTGCGCGGCAAACGCGCAGTCGTTTACCCTGCAACCATATTCACGCAGATTCCGTAGTTCGTATTGGCCAGCTGTCTGGTTCCAGCCACTGTGGTCGCATTGACGTACGTCACCACAGCCCCATTGATTTGGCTGCCGTAGTTGAAGCTGCGCACCGTATTTGACAGGTCGGTGTAGTACTGCAAACAGCCAGCGGGCGCTGAAAAGTCACATCAAGTTGTCACTTAATGCGGGAAAAGTCAGTAAGACCAGGGACGAACCCAAAGTGGGGCAGTCGCAAGCAATTTGAGTGATAAGAAAGTTGAAGCTGCGCTGAAGATCGACGCTGGAGGACGTGGATATGGTGATGGTGATGCTGTTGTTGCCCACAAAGGTTACGTAGATGTGCTGCCCGGAGTTTTCGCCGCAAATCACTGGAACATTCCCGCCTGATCCAGTCACCACCATGGAATCGTCCACGCAGTTTCCATTGCCGTCGGGCTGCGCCAGAGTGAAGCTCAGGAAGTCGATCCTGGCCTGCAAAAGCACCAAAGTCACCCTCCTGGAAGCATTGGATGTCGCCCTACAAACTCACTTGGCAAGAGTTGCCTGGGCAGGCCTCTATGGTGAAAGTGCACGAAGAATCCTCGTTGAACGTATTGGGATAGTTGGTGCTGGAAAAGTAGGTGTTGTTAAAAGCGGAGCTTTCGCCGCAAGTGCGCTGGACTGAAACAGTTCAAGAGGGTAAGTTGGCGGTTGTAAGTGTGTAGCTGAGTCTTACTGAGGCAGCAGCGCCCGATGCCGTTGGTCGTGCAGCTGCCCGACTGCAGCCCGTCGCTGTATTCGCACTGTTTCTTCGTCACGCAGGTTCCCATGTAGCCTTCTTGGGTAGTACAGACGCTGTTCTCAAAGCGCACCAGTCCGATTTTCGGGAAATCTACCACATTATCTCTGTAGGTCTTTAGCCAATTCGTCTTGGAAGCTTACATTGCCTGGAGCCTCGTTCGCTTGCTTCATCCTCTTCTTCAAAGCGGTCGTAGTCTTCAATGGTGTTCTCCACCTGGGCGCACCCTGCACTGACCAGAAGCAAAAGCCCCCAAATGCACGGATTGCTATAGCTCAACATCTCAGAATGGACTAACGGTGTTCGCGCGTTTCCGAAGATCCGTTAGGTTCTGATGTTGATTTTTATTATTAGCGCTCGGCTACTGATACAGTTACGTTGGCTTAATGGGAAAACGGTACAGTTTGAGGGTTTTCTTAATTAGGACGATAAATTTGTGAAAATCGAAG
>NW_026019116.1:5794308-5809294 GCF_020466585.1 Dendroctonus ponderosae
CGAGAAACATGCAAAACGGGACGGAAAACATGAAATTTTGCAATAGTCTTACGCCACCCTTGCACAAAACGACGATAATTTTTCTAATTTCATAGCCAAGACTGTATTTTTTCTACATAACCCCTCCCCCCTGGATCCGCCCCTGTAGTGAGTTCAAGCTTTCAGGAAATATATTTCTTTTGTCCAAAGAAGTTTTGCGAAGATATATAGAAAATATGGCGCTAAACACCGTGCGCCATCTAGGCATAAGTATTCGCCACGGATCACAGAGATAACCTCTGTCATCTGTGGTTTTGGCATCAAAACCTTGCAGCCAATCACGCTTGCTTGTCAATTGATTCCTTCACTGACAGCTCGGGGAGTAAACATTGCAAAAGGGGCCCCCTTTCCAAAGAGCAGCGCCAGCAATGTGGCCAAGTGCAGCCCTGCTGTGTTGTGTTTGCATCAGTTGTGCCCATGCCCTCTCCAATCACCCCATTCTGGTTGTGGTGTCTTACGATGCGTTCAGGTACGATTTTTTCGAACAGCGGCTGCCCCACATGGAGCAGGTCCGTGCTCAGGGGGTATACGCCGAGTACTTGATCAACGTGTTCCCAACTAAAACTTTTCCCAATCATCACTCCATTTCCACCGGATTGTACACGGAGGTGCATGGAGTGATTGGCAACTCCTTCTATGATTCCGCCTTGAAAAATGTGGTGGGCATGGGATTTGAAATGTACCACTACAATGACGACGTTAAGCCCATTTGGGTAAGTGGGGCTTTGTGAGTTTTGCATTATTGGTGTCTTGAAAGTAAAACTAGTTTGAAGTTCGGGAACGCAGCTTGGTAGCTTTAAGTCCCCCAAGGTGTTAGTGATGCTTCATACTTGTTGCTACGTCTCATTGATTGTTTGTGCGAGCGGGCTTTGGGTTGAATCAAATGGTGAAGCTACTTACAACTGAGGAATTGTAAGGAATTGGAAGTTTGGCTTGATTTATTCTGTATAAATCAGCGATTTGGCCTTTCGGGCACGATCTTGGTCACTCAGGCACAGTGGAAGGTTTTTAGTTTTTTTCCTGACTTCCGACGAGTCAAAAAGTTCGAAAAATTCTGGATTCTTTTGCTCTTTCCAGAGGCTGAATGAGGACTTGGGTGAGGGTAGGCATTCAGGAGCAGTCATGTGGCCGGGCAGCAACTTTCCCTACCAGAACAAGACCATCACCTGGACGCTGCCCTTCGAGGCTGGATACGACTGGCAAAAACGGGTGGATCATGTAAGCTAATCCCCGACCAGGCCAGAGACGCAGGCTGAAACGTGCCATTTTCAGGCCATCAGCTGGATTCTGGATCCGTTCAGGCCTGCCAATCTGGTGATGCTCTACTTTGAGGAACCGGACACGCATGGACATGCCTTTGGACCCAACTCCGAAGTTGTGCGCACCCAAGTTCATAAACTGGACAATATCACCGGGTACTTGCACGTAGGTATACGTACCTGTAGATAGTCTAGTTGCTGCAATGGACATTTTAGGAACAACTGCACGCCCATGGGTTGAGCGATTTGGTGAACGTGATCCATGTGAGTGATCATGGAATGACCGCAGTGACGCCGCCTCGCTTCATCAACATCACCCAGTATATGCAGAATGGGACCTATGAATGGGCTGGCGCCAGCCCTGCCATCCAGATCACGCCCCATCAAGGTGAGGATGAGCAAAGTGATTAGGTGCCAGGCTTAAACGGCTATTCAATTGTCCAGGACATGAGCAGGAGATTTACAGCGGCCTGAAGGCAGCTTCTAGGCGAAACGGCCACTTTGGGGTCTACAACAAGTCCGAGTACCTGGAAAGGTGGCACTACAAGAACAATTCGCGGTCGCCCCCTATACTGGTACTAGCGGACGTTGGCTATGCTCTAGATGACCTCATTAGGGCCGCCCCACGGTTTGCTGAAAAGTACAACTTCACTTGTAAGTTCCGGGAAAATTTAATCCAGGAAAGGCGAAAACTTTTGGATTTCAGTGACCAACAGTTCGGAATTCGGGGTGCATGGATATGATTACACGGAGACTCAGATGCACCCGTTCTTCATGGCTGTGGGGCCTCAAATCCGGCAACATACCAAAGTGGAGCCCTTCCATACGGTGGATCTATTCTATTTATTCTGCGCCATTCTCGATCTGCCTGCACCTGCCAACAACGGTTCGATTATTCCAACTCAGCTGGTTTTGCAGCCGATGCCCGGCAGGTTTCGCGTTGGAACCATCGTGATGATCAGCGGTAAGTCGCTTCAGACTATTCAGACTACAGTCGGATTCAATTGCTGTTTGTTTTTTAGTAGGTGGAGTGTTGCTGGTTTTAATCCTAGTGATTCTGACGGTTGTTTTTACGCTGATGCTGATCAAGCGGCAACAGAACATCACAACCACTGCCGCGTTGAATAAGCGGTTTCCGCAAACGTTCCAGAATTATATCGAGGCGCAACACCTTCTGGAGCCCGAAGACGCTTAATCAGTCCGCAGGTACAATTTTCTACTCTAACGTTTGTTGCGTTGCTCAATACTTAAGTAATCAACGGCTTCGGAGCCGATGTGATCGACAGTACGTCCAAGAAATCCAATAATAATGGCCTGTTGGCCTGGTCGCTTTGGACAATAACACAGTAGATTAGTAGGTTTGTGGGTGAGGAATTTGCGCAAATTAGTTTGCGCGAACGAGGCTGCTCTCTTGTTTTTTCCAAAACTCCACATTGTTGAGGCCGGTGCGTTTCAAAACATTTCATGGAGGTAGTTTGCCTGAAATTAAGCGTCGTTGGAAGGTCTATCAAGCTTTCTAGTGATTAATTAGTTAACTGTCTATCGCACAACAGATCAAAGTGCACGATTTCGTTCAGAAGCGGCATGCCAAAAGACAAAGTCAACACCTGGGTGATATTAGTTGTTAGAATGTTGAGCGATTAAAGTTGTAAGCAATCAGTCGAGCTGCATTTAGCACGTAGGATCCTGCTCCCCATCCCGCTCCACGCCGACGAATTGAAACAACTGCGGACGTTTTGCGCCAAAAAGTTTGTATTAAAAATCAACAGTTTACTGCACAGTCTCCCGAAGCCTTCTAGTGAGTATGCGTTCGAAATGGGAGCCGCCGTAGTAGACCTCTCCACACTCTTCGCAAATGTAGAACACCTCATGGGTGTTCATAACTGTTAACGGAAGCGAGTTCACCTTAATTTGCACCCCCAGTTTGGTCTGGCAAAGTCCCAAATCCACCCGATTGTCCGTGTCTGAAACAGTGGAAGTTGCCAAAGGGTGCGAGTTGGTCGCAGAGGCCTCACAAAACGCCAACTGTTTGCTTTCGGCTGGTTTTGTGGGCCGATAGCAGCCCACTTCGTAGTCGTCAAAGTCTTCATCGCTGGTGAATCCAGTGGCTTCCTCCTCGTCGTCGCAGGGGGGCGCGTATTTACGGGGCGTCGCTGCACTGTGTAGCGCCTTTATTGTGTCCTGTGGCACTGTGATAACCTTGTTGCCATTACAAGCCTGAAATTGATAATTTGCTGTTGGTTCGGGTCGGGAGCTGCACGACCAACTTACCATACACCGAGTGAATGCGTGGTTCTTCGTCACAACTATTTTGTAGAAGTTCAGAACCTCATCGAGTTGTTCATCGGGGTGGTCGGACGTCACTCGCAAACATTGGCCGGCCGTTACGCACTTGATCAACTTCAAATCGTAATTAGTGGGGCCCAAAAGCCTTGATCATCATCATCGGTCTTACCACGCGAAATCCTTTCTTCCTCGTCAAAATGTACCTATTGTCGACCACGGCGTGTTTTACGCACTCATCAGGGCTCTGATTATTCTCCAAAATGACAGTGTCGATACCGCATCGTCTCAGGCTTCTGCCCAAGCCCTGTAGCATCGAGTCGCAGACCATTTTCACTTCGTGTGCCTGTCCAAATCGAATGTTTTATTAGTTAAAGACCGCGCTGCACCAGACTGGTGGAGTCAACCTGAACAGAACTCGTTTGGGGACTGGGGGGCTGAGGCGGGTCGCTCTCAGCCTGCCCGCTTCGGTTCAAGGCGCGTCTCGGCTTTTTCCTTGGCGATTTATCGTGCTGGATCAAGCTGTAGCACAAGTCGTCAAACGGGCAATTGGCTTCCTCGAAACATCGTTTAAGAACGTCATACGCCTAGGGAAAGATCAGTTAAACAGTTGCGATCCACACACGTTCAACGGCCGGTTACCTGGATCAAGCAAAACGCGTCCAGGCTGGCGTAGTAGATTTGCGATTCGCGCAATGGCCGTTTCTCCCAATTGGAGAATTGCTCGGATTTGTCGAGCGGATGGCCGAGACAGTTATGGACCAGCGTACTCAAGCTGGGCCCGCCCGTTTTCACTAGAAAGAGCCTTTCAATAAGATTAACAGTAGTTAAGTGGAGGCTAGTTACCGTCAAAGGGCAGGCGCACTTTGGGGTACTTTTCCAGTTGTTTCCAGAGCATGCACAAGTCCAGGAATCCCATGTGTTTGGTACTGAAGTTCAAATTGGGTAACGCGTGCCTGATCATGCTGATATCACTGGATAGACTAAAACCTAACAGAGAAGCGTCTTAGTCAGCAAGCAAGAGCTTTTCACCATCAATGACTGACCTAATTTTAAAATATCACAATTGTTGAACAGGAATTTCCCCAACTCCATCCACAAATGGGGCGCCTTGTCGCCCAGCGTGACAATGTCGAGCACATAAACGGAGCGCCTTGTAGCGATTTGGAGCAGGGCTAGTTCGCTCGTCTTACCCCCGAAGCTCGGCTTCCATTCGCAGTCGATCCCTACAATATCCACATCCTGTGCAGAAACTAGTTTAATAAGCCGAGCCAGCCTGGAACAGGGGGTTTTCTTGCCTGTAGTCCCACGTCGAGAAAGGACTCGAACTTCCGCGGATCGTCCACTAAGAGGACTGTGTTAAACGGTAGCGGGTACTGATGGCATTGGGTTTTGCTTAGGGCTGCGTTTGGCTCGTCCCAGTCGTCGGCCGGCGGCGGCTGCCTCGAATGAGGATCCCTAAATTACAATAATCGCATTGCTTTTATTATTTTTGATATTTTGTCGAATTAAATATATGAGTGAGTAAGTGCGACCACAATACCACCAATTGTTGCTGTTTCGGATTCAAACAGCGACAGCAGCAGAGATGCCAGGTCTACCGATTTTTCGGTAGATCTACCGATTTGTCAAGGAACCTACCGATCTACCTATACCAGGCAGATTTCTACCGAAAAGTCACAAATAAAAGTTGAAAAAAATTCATAATGATTCATAATAACATATTTCCATTCATGATCAAAGTACGTTGGTAATAGCAGACATTTTATTTTAGCACACCTCGTATTTTAGTTCATTTTCAAACACAAAATCAATCAAGCCCGCCATATGTATAGATCATAAATATGATAAAATTATGTTTTATGGATCCTGCAATCGTGAAATCAGGTTCCCTACAATATATTTCTGATGTTGCAATGAGATTTCCAAATTTAATAACTGATAGTGAATTACAAGGTCTGGACACAGAATGACGACTGTTGCGAAATGTTGAAGAAATAAAAAAAAATATTGAAGAGTTTTGGAGCCAAGTACCAATATTGAAATATGGAGCTGATGCATGCGTGTTTCCAATTTTATTTGTGACCTGCTTATTCTACCTCACTCATCAGCCAAGTTGAACGGATATTTTCACAGGTTAAACTCATGATACAATGAATACATTCATGTATTCGTGTATTCATTGTATCATGGGTTAATCTAATGAAAACTAAGTTGATAAATAAGCTAAAAACGAGTACAATTTCATCTTTACTTCTTTACTGACTCATGTTTATTTTAGTACATATTCCTGTGAGTTTAAAAAATTTGAAAAACGCGCGATTTTATGGAGCCTTTAATAATGAAAGAAAAATGAGTCTACCGATTTTCTACCGAAGTGTCGAGCTTATCTACCGAAACTCGATTTTCGGACCTGGCAACCCTGGACAGCAGCGTCAGTTTGGTCTGGGTCAGTGACTGTTTGACAAATTGCGTACACCGTCCTTGGGAAAACGCGAAAAAACGATCTCAATCCAAAAATCCCGCAGATATTTGGGGTTTTTTCGAATCGGAAGACTTTCAGCTTTAGTTCTGTACAAAAATTACAGTCGGGCGTGCGTTTTTCCGAACAAAATCGGGTTTTGAAAAGTCAACCGATTTGAGGTTAGACGGAAGGGATCGGATGAAATGTTCGGTCGCAAACGATCTTTGCCGATAGTGCCCGACTAGTCGATTCCGGCCGCAAGTGACAGTCCAGATGTAAACAGTGTTTCTGGTAACATCCAATATGATTTTAGTGTGGTGCGTATGCATTCTAGGCTAAAAAAGAGCCTGATTTAGTACCCCGAATCCTTCGAGGATCTAGCAACGGAATGACAGCATTTGGGTAAGTGCCCTAAGTTTAAACCAGGGAAATTGCCGCGGAAACATTTAGATCAAACGTTTATATGTATGTATCAAATTGCAAAACTAGCTTCAAAAGTGATAAGCAACCAATACCTGTTGTCATCAAACATCCGGACGCCGTACGGCCAGTCTTTGCGGTCCACGCTGTAGAAGTGCGCCCAACGAAGCGCCTCGGCAAACTCCCCATACTGCGCCACTCTAACAACCAGTTCCCTTTGAAGGTCCTCGTTGTCGCCCACGGCCTCTTGCACCATCTCTTTCCAGCTTTCGTCGCCTGCAACGCCCAATTCACTCACAGCGCGGGTCTTCAACCCACCCTCATTTCCCTACCGAAACTGTTCTCGATAAACCGCTTATGGAGTAGGAACTGCAAAGCCCCCTCGTTACGTCTTCTGTTGAGGTTGGGCGTTAAGTCAGCAGGTATTTTGAACATTTTGGTGAAGCGCACAATCAGCCGCTTCCAGGGCTTGCCGTGGATCTTGTCGTACTTCACCTGCGGAATGTGGCGATCCCTGAAAAAGCTTCCTTAGATGTGGTCAATTTGTCAGTTTCAAGTAGCTTACGCGATGTATTGTCCCATAGCGTCTCGCACCGAATTATGGTCCAGGACGGAGTCCAGAAACTGGATCAAGGCCCTTTGGTGGCTCGGGCTTCCATGGAGGAACTCGTCGACGAAATGCAACTTGTCTTGGAATATGAGGGGCACTAGGAACTCCTCCGTTGAGAACTTGTCGTGTAAAGAGAGCATGGCTGCGTACTGGCAGGCCTGGAAGACGACACGAAACGTCGAAATCATCAAGTCGTCAGTCCTGAAACTGTACCTCTTTGTACTGTTTCTTCTGGATCAAACACTGGATGTTGTCAACAAAAAGAGCGCCATCCTGAACCATTTCGAAGATATCAATGATCATTTTGGTGACAGACTGGACGTTCTGTTTGGTGATGATTTTGAAAGCATCGATCTTCAGTTTGCCCGTTAACAGATGGGCTATTTTGTTCCGGTTGATCGTGGCGAAACTGCCGAATTCTTCGATTAGAAGCAGCGGCAACGACTTTTTGTTGGCGTTGTAGAACTCCTGGCTGTTGTAGAGAATCTTCAAGAAACTCTCGTACGGGTTGGAACACTGGTTGAAGTAGTTCCCTAGTTTGGAGACTACTGGGGGGCTTTTCTTCACTGCAAACAACGAGCGATGAGAAAAAGAGCGCAGCCCCTTTTGTCTTCTTAGAGCTTACGCAACCGATACATATTCTTCAGCTCTGCAACGAACGCTTCTTCAGGCTCAGTGAGAGTGAGCACTATTCGAATGTCGCTGCAACAGTTCTTGTGTTTTGATGTATTGGGGCACGGCTGGTTCTGGCCTGGGCAGCTGGCTGCTACTCCTTTTGAATGGGATTTGGGGCTCGACCCAGTGAACGAACCACCAGGGGCGCCTCTTCCATATCGGGATTGCGACATTGTTTATTGTCCCGGGATCACTAAAACACCCCCAAGTCTAGGCGTGTGAATACGAAAGAGCTTCGCCCCAGTCATTTTGATTGGATTTGCCAAAGTTGACAGTCTGAGGAGCTAGTGAGCGGCCACATTACCTGACATGCACGTTGATTAACAAGTGGTATATCACAAACAAGTTTTGAACGTAAAATATCTACAATAAAGATAAACTGACAACGATACAACACCACTGACTGACTCATCAGCTGATGGCGGATTCAGAAAATTAGGTTAGTTTGGCTTCTTTGTTTTGTTTGCCCTGCGGCTGGCGGTGTAAAAAATATTCACGAAGACACCCATTGTTCTGATTCCCTGGGTAGTGTTGGATTCTTATCAACTAAAAATCCCTATTTTTAACTACGAGTTTTCGGGAATTATCCTTTAAAACCGAAATAATGTATTTGGAATCAAGAAATAGGCGGGGTTAACGTCTAATATCTCGAACTAAAAAGGAAACAAGCGCGCTCTGTCTGTGTGACTGAAGTGAATTTTCTGAATTTTTGTTTAGACCGACACTGTCATTAACCTCTGTGATCTGTGAGTAACCATAGATGAAGACAAGTAGTAACCTCTGTGATCTGTGGTGTTAGGTTATGTGCTAGTTTTTGAGAAGCGTGTGGTTGTCATTGTAGAAAAGGGGCTTCTCCAGCTAGGTAATGATTGTGCACTTGACTTCCACATAGGAGATAGTGGGGTGCAATGTCCGAAAGTCCCATCGAACAAGTCAAAAAGTTCGTTTTCAGTGACGACCGTAATAAGACTGAAAAGTTGGACATATACATTCCTGAGGTACCTAAACTGATAACTGACTAATTGCATCCGAAAATACTAGCTTGGGGCGTTGTAAAGGTTGAGGACCGATTTCTCCGAAACTCTTCACTAATGAGACAGTAGCTTATCTTAATTGTAGATTTCTTTGTGGTCCGTTTATCCCGGGTCTGGTTTAAATTGAACTCATTGCATTGTCACTTCATGATTTCAGCTCCTTCAAGCTAGTTACTCGTTTTATACGTGGCCTTGTGCCCCTGTTCTCGCCTGGTTTCTGTGGGAAAACCGTTCCGAGTTGCCGGGCAAGCGAGTTTTGGAATTGGGTTCAGGCACAGCCCTTCCCGGCATCTTAGCGGCAAAGTGCGGTTCTCACGTCACATTTACCGAGTCTGCAACCCTTCCCAAGAGCCTCGCTCATACCAGACGCTCGTGCCAACTCAATCAGCTGGTTGTCGACGAGCAAGTGCGAGTTCTGGGACTCACCTGGGGTCTTTTTCTCAGCAACTTGGACTGCATCGGCCCAGTCGACATCATTTTAGGTACTTCAGGCTTCCAATCTAGGTGTTTGTTCGGAGGGAGCCCCACTAATCCTCCTAGCCGACAGTGAGGCGTGTTGACTGATCACCCTGTGCTTCTTGCAGGTTCCGACTGTTTCTTCGATCCGGCCATTTTCGAAGACATTCTAGTAACAGTATCGTATATTCTGAATCAGAATAGTGGCGCAAAGTTCTTCTGCACCTATCAAGAGCGCAGCACCGATTGGACGATCGAGCATTTGCTAAACAAGTGGAAGCTCAGGGCAAAAGTGCACGATCTGAGCAACTTGGGGGCTCACAGCGGCGTGGAAGTGAGCGATATTTTTGCTGGCCATACCATTCATCTGCTGGAAATCGATTCAAAGGCCTGAAATGGCAAGTAATGCTGTAAGTGGATCTAGCTTGCGAGTAGCGACTGTATGTGGATTAAAAGTTGAGGTTTTCAGGGCAAGTTTCACAAACTGTATGTGAGCAACCTCCCGTGGACAGTGAGCCACAGCGAATTGCGCCAGTACTTCAGCAAATTCGGCCCCGTTAATCTATCAACGGTGGTGTTCGATAAAAGCACAGGCTTGTCGAAAAAGTACGGTTTTGTTAGTTTCGGTAACAGGCAGGGCTTTGACGACGCTCAGAGTGTGACCGAGCACAAGTTGGAAGGGAGCGCTCTGAAAGTCGCTCCGGCCAATCAAGACAATATCAGTGGATAATCACAAAACCCCAGCATTCGTAGTAGTAGTAGTAGTAGTAGTATAGTTGTAAATATGGCAAGCTCACCTGAGGACGACTTTAGCGACCTAAAAGAGATAGGCATTGATGTGGTGGAAGCCAACGAAACTCTACTAGCGAGGAAATTCGGCAAGTGCCTAAAGCACGTTCAGACAGTTGTAGCCAGCCTGGACAATCGCACGCTGCTGAGGCTCTACGGCTTCTACAAGCAAAGCGTTGAAGGGCCTTGCAGCATCCCCAAGCCCGGCTGGTACGACCTGAAGGGCCAGTCCAAGTGGCAGGCCTGGAAGATGCTGGGCGATCTGGACAAGGCCCAGGCAATGGAGGGCTACATTCAGCTCACTTTAGCCACCTGCCCGGATTTTTCTTTGGATGGCACTTCCAGCAAGGCCCCAAGCTGGGTAGGCAGTAGCTGGCTATGTGTGGCCGTTTTCAGGAAACTGATGCTCGCAATGTTCCTCAGGTGGCCGTTTCAGCTCCAATTCCCGAGGCGAATTCTTCAGCAGCCACCATAAGCGACCACATCCGGAGCGGCGACTTGGACCAAGTAGCAGCCTACCTGAAGCACAATCCCTCCAACATAAACCGATTGGACAGCAATGGTTTAGGCCTCATCCACTATGCAGCGGATATTGGGGATTCACGGATCTTGGAACTGCTGCTCAAAGGCGGCTGCCAGGTGAATTTGCAGGTACGTCTAGAGTTTCTCCGTAAATTTTTATTTACGGGGGAATACTTTAGGACTCCGAAGGGCAAACGGCGTTGCACTACGCATCCAGCTGTGGAAATCTCGGCTGTGTGCAACTGCTGTTGGACTACAAGGTCGACTGTTCTGTTAGGGATAGCGAAGGGAGTTTGGCTGTGGACTTGGCTGAAAACGACCGCATTAGGCACTTACTAGAGTAGAAATGCCATATTGTTTATTATCAATAGAACGCTAGATATTGTGGAAATTTGGCGTGTTTGAGAAGACAGTCCTAAATGAACCTTACCAAAACTAATTAACTGATTGGTTGGGGTAGGTTGAGAAGATCTCTAACGCTCAAGCCGTACTTTGATATGGTGTAATCGTTTTCACCTAAAAATGACAAAACTAGTTTTGTAGAACTTCCCATGAGTTGACTTCCTACCTTCATTCATATAGTCAGTGACCGCTTGTGAGTACTGTTTGATGTTCGGAACTTGCTCGGCTGCGACGCCAAATATTTTCTCAACTGCTTGTTTGGATGCATTGTTCTCCCATATATAGGTTTCCATGTCGGCTTCAGATTTCAGCTCTTCCCACGGCTCCACTTTCTGCAGAAATTACCCCTTTTAGCTACAAGCTAACATTTGGCCCACCGGGAGCTTTCTTTGTTTGAGAAAGAAATGGCTCGCATAGTGATAAAGAAGAACGAGGTTTCGCACTGCAATTGCCCCTTACCTTAGATTCATGATACAAAGCTGTGAGTAGATACATCGCATAGTCCAGGTTCTGTTTCCTCAAAGGGCATCGATCAGTAACTATTGTGACTGTATCAGTGTCTTTAACATATTTGTCCCCTACCAATCTGTAACGAGAAATATTTGTATCTAACCCCTGGTCAGTTGCCTAGGCGCTGCCACCTTAGAAACTTGTCTTTTGCTCTGCTTTCCAAATGGAGGCTGCTCAATTTGAACCGCAACGTAACTATTCTCGCCATCGGATCCCTAATCGAGGGGCTGCTGTGGCAGTAGTCGCTGCTGGTGATTTCCAGCGGGAAATGCTGCTGAATTTTCTCGGCACTGTCCAGGGCCGCAGGCCACGGCGTGCAGAACTTCTTCAAAGCCTCACACTGCCGCTTAATGACTGGCGGCGTTAAGTGGAGGAAGTTGGGGATTTTCATCAGTTCAGCATTGGCGTATTTGTCGGGGATCGGAGCCCCCTTCTCAGTGAAGCCCTGCCTGACCGGTAGGGGTACAGAGGCCGGGTGAAAGGAGCGGGGGCCGGGCCACACGCTGCCCCAGTCCTGATCCACTGCCATTTGAGTCGTCCTGGGGGCGAAAACTGGTGTTTTCCTGGGTATCCTTCGGGGTGTTTCCGCTCCTTTAACTTTGTACAAATTCAGCGCCTTGAACTCGTCTAAAAATGTTACATATTAGGTGAAAAGGTGTTTGTCTGTGAAGAAGTGCTGATTACCATGTTGCTCTTTGGGGGCAGAGGAATAGGCTACTGTCAGTTGCTTCTCAATGCCCCTAAAAGGCAGCCGCTTGCTCAGATTTATCATTCTGGGGCCCTTTTAGAAACAGCTATTAGATCCTCGCCTCGGAAGAGCTGTTGTTGACAGAGAAATTAGGTTAAGCCAGGCACCCAGGCAGGTTAACTCCACAGCTACTGTCTTTAGGTTTTGTCTGTTGGTGACATTGTTTGTTTGATGGATGCTGAGCACTGACATTTCAATGCTATTTAACCTCAAACTCTGTAAATAAGGTCATTGCCATTTGAAATCCAATGTTTTCTTAACTGCGCTCCGATGTGCCCCCGTTTGAATGATGATTAGGCGTAAAAAGAAGTGGAAACGATCGAGCTCCGTCTGAAAATGCGCGGCTTGCGAGTGGTGCTCCTGAGTCTGGCGCTGTGTTTGCAAGTACTTTCGACCAACACCCAAAACTATGCGAACAATAAGGAGGGCCCCCCCAAGCCGGGCGAAGCGATTCTCGAGTCGCCGCTTTGTTGCAACTTGACGGTGGAACATGTGGACGTTGACTACACGTCGAAAATCGTGGAAAATGAGTACATTGTCATGTTCAATGGCTATTACAAGAGCCAGGCGCGAGCCACCTACATTGAAACCGCCCTGAACAACACGGGGTTGAAGCGGTGGAAAATTGTCGACCGTGAGAACCCGGCAAGTGATTTTCCTAGTGATTTTGATGTGATTGTGCTGGAAGACACGGAAAGTTTACAAGGTAGGACATCTCAACCCGGCTTTAGTCTCTAAGGCAGAGAAAATCCTTCTATTGCGAATATACGTTAAGGAGAGTCTCTGTAGCAGGCTTGAAGGCCCTAAACGACCATCCGGCTATTAAGAGAGTGACTGCTCAGCGAATGGTGTCGCGCACTCTAAAGTTTCTGAGCGCAAACGAGAGGGGCACCAACACTAATTCTAAGGAGAAACTTTGGCAAAACGGCGCCAGACATCACACTTCCAGGAAACTACTCAGAGCCGTCCCCAAGCAAATTACCAGCGTCTTGCAGGCGGGCACTTTATGGGCAATGGGTATCACCGGCAAAGGTAGGCCTGCCCAGTGAAACCGCAGGAGCAACCGGCGTTACTAGCGGGACTGTTTCAGGTATCAAAGTGGCCATTTTCGACACGGGACTCTCCAAAAGCCATCCGCACTTCAGAAAAATCAAGGAACGAACCAACTGGACCAATGAAAAGACCTTTGATGACGGTTTAGGGCATGGAACTTTTGTGGCCGGAGTGATTGCCTCGTCCAAGGAGTGTTTGGGCTTCGCCCCCGACTCTGAGCTGTACATTTTCCGAGTTTTCACCAACAACCAGGTGGGTTGAGCGGTTGTCGATGCAGTATTTTGGGAAATGGAACTGGTTTCGGCAGGTTTCCTACACTTCGTGGTTTCTGGACGCCTTCAACTATGCCATTATGAAGAAGATGAATGTGCTCAACTTGAGCATCGGCGGTCCCGACTTCAAGGATCATCCCTTTGTTGATAAGGTGTGGGAGTTGACCGCCAATAAGGTCAGTCGATGATTCAATAATTGGAAGCTATTCCGGAAAGCGTTAATATGAGCTCGGATGGGGAACATAGGGAGTAATTAAAGCTTAAATTCTTCCACTAGGTGATAATGGTGTCAGCAATTGGTAATGATGGGCCCCTTTACGGCACGTTGAACAACCCGGCCGACCAGATGGATGTGATCGGGGTGGGCGGCATCAATTTTGAGGACCAAATCGCGAAGTTTTCCTCCAGAGGAATGACGACATGGGAGTTGCCGCAAGGCTACGGCCGAGTGAAGCCCGACATTGTCACCTTCGGGTCGGCAGTTAAGGGCTCGCATATTAAGGGCGGCTGCAGAACGCTGTCGGGGACAAGTGTGGCGTCTCCGGTGGTGGCCGGTAAAGTTCGCCCGTTGACTATTTGAGTTTTTTGGATAGTTTGGAGCGTTTTAGGGGCGATAACGCTTCTGGCCAGCGGCGTGCTGCATAGAGGCGAAGACATCATCAACCCTGCCAGCATTAAGCAGGCCTTGATGGCATCGGCGCGCCGACTTCCTGGCGCGAACATGTTCGAGCAGGGGCATGGGAAGTTGGACTTGGTCAAGGCCCATCACATTTTGAACAGCTACAAGCCTCAGGTAGTTGCTTGCGATTAATTGAGGTTGGTTCAAGTGGGGTGAACGAGACGGTTTGCAGGCCAGCTTGAGCCCCAGCTACATTGACCTGAGCGAATGTCCGTATATGTGGCCGTACTGCACGCAGCCCTTGTATTATGGCGCGGTGCCCTTAATCGTCAACGTGACCATCCTGAATGGGATGGGCGTAACTGGGCGGATTGTGGGCAAGCCCACTTGGCACCCCTACACGCCTCAGCAAGGTGATTGGCTGCGTGTTTGATTGATTTGGAAAAAATGAGCTTCGCGTTTTCTAGGGCATTTTTTGGAGGTTTCGGTGGCCTACTCGGAGGAATTGTGGCCGTGGTCAGGCTGGCTAGGGGTTAGTCTCTCAGTCTCGCTGGAGGGCGCTAGCTATGAGGGCATAGCCCAAGGGCACATCACTATCACAGTGGAATCGCCTCCTCAAAACGGGGAAATTGACCCCAGAAGCAGCACTGTGGAACTTCTAGTCAGGTGAGTGGTTAAATTTAAATCACCTGACTTTTTTGGAAAAAAATCACGATTTAAATCAAAGTTCATTTTCTCAAGAAACTTTATATTTCCACTCAAAAAATATAAAACAGAACACAAATAATTCTAAGAAATGAAAATCAAAATAGAAAACGGTACATGTGAACT
>NW_026019116.1:5810019-5819776 GCF_020466585.1 Dendroctonus ponderosae
ATATAACCGGCTCGTTGTGAATCTTTGACCATCCGTCAAGCGACATGTTAACACTTTTCCCCGAAAGAGATGAAAAATATGCCTTCTTTTCTTCAGTATAAATCTCATCCAAAAGGCTCGATGCGACCGTGTTTTCGAGAAGGAGGTCTGTGTCCAGGTCTCAATAGATGAATGGCTTTCTTGACTTCCGAGTTCTCGATACATCTAAAACTTGAGTTTGTGGCAAATATGGCCTTAGCTATTTGTTTGCCAATAAGATGTTTTTCCCCTGCTGAAGTTCGCCTAACGAAATTGGACATTGAGTATTGGCTTTCACGTTTCTTTTTCTTGGAAGCCGACTCGGTAGTTGTTTGCGTGTAGGATGATGGAGATTCTGGAGGTGAGTTGGAGCTTGTCGAGGGAAATGTAAAGGTGGAAGAAGCACTCCCAGTCTCAAAAAAGTTGGGCGGAAGATCGATGTTTGCATTTGTTGTTGTGCCTTGTTTGTTTTGTTGCCTCTTACAAACGTCATGGTGTGCCTTCAGTCTTTGTACGATGCCTTGAATCTTTCTTACACTGTTTGCAAGTTGCTCTGCATCCTGACTTATCAGAAGAGCTGGTTTTGATGTAAAACTGCCAAATACTGTCTTATTTTCTTCCAGCCAATGCGTTCTTTTCAAACTGACTTATTATTATTACACAAACACAAAAAAATTACACACTTTTCAACATTAGCCTCTATTGAAATGAACGTGCGAAAACGAGTGGTGGGCCGTTGCGACAAGAATTTTCCGTCGAAAAAGCGTTCGGACAAGTATTGAATCGATTCAACAACTTAGCTTGAATCTTCTCGGCAACAATTGCAATGACTTTAAAACAGCTAATTAAACGGATTTATCAATTGATTTAATAAAAATCAACAAAATAATGATTTTTTGATTAATTTAAATAAATCAGTAATTTTTGATTTTTTTAATAAAAATCAATTTTTGCCCAACACTGCCCTCATCCCTTCTCTCTTTTAACGGTTTTACTAATCCCAAGCTGTTGTAGGGCGAAAATAATCCCTACGCCCCCGAGACACAAACGAATCCTGTGGGATCAGTACCACAACTTGCGGTACCCGCCCGGCTATTTCCCGAGGGACAATCTGAAGGTGAAGAACGATCCACTGGACTGGAATGGGGACCACATTCACACCAACTTCAAGGACACGTACCAGAACCTGCGGAACGCCGGCTACTACGTGGAGGTTCTGGGGTCGTCCTTTAACTGTTTCGACGCCTCCCAGTACGGCACATTGCTGATCGTCGATCCGGAGGAGGAGTATTTCCCTGAAGAAATCGCCAAGTTGAAGCGCGACGTGGAAGCGGGGCTTTCAGTCATTGTTTTCGCCGATTGGTACAATGTGACGGTGATGGAGAAAGTGAAGTTCTACGACGAGAACACTCGGCAATGGTGGATGCCCGATACGGGTTGGTGTTTTTTATCGACAATTTAACGGTTTACTTCGAAATAGACGATTGTCTACTAGTTTTAACTGGGCGGGTGTTTAGGTGGTTCCAACTTGCCGGCCCTAAACGAGCTGCTCTCATCGTGGGGCATTCAGCTGGGCGATCGCACTTTTGCGGGACACTTCAAGTGGAACGATCACGAAATGTTCTACGCTTCAGGGAACAGCATTCGCGAGTTTCCCGACGGGGGGATCGTGCTGGGGGCCGAACTAGACGATCAAGGGGCCGAGGTAAATTGAAACCAGACCAACTGCAACCGCGCATTTTCTGCAACGTTTCTATAGTATTTAGGGGAAACCGACCCCAACAAGTACAAAGTGCCCATCCTGGGCCTGCTACAAACCACTTCAGCCAGCCGAGGCGGGCGCGTGATTGTTTACGGCGATTCAAACTGCATCGACACTAGTCACTTAGAAATCAGCTGCAATTGGCTGTTGGAAGCCATGCTGGAGTACACTTCCACATCACATCTACCCGCACTGTTCAAGGCAAGTTTTCACTATAAAACTCTAGAGCAAGACACGCATTTGAACAAGAAACCCAACCCATAAAGGGAATAGTTTTCAATCCAAGTGATAAACTTAACCGAGCAAATGGAGTTTAGAATCGCGGCACGATTGATGATTTTAATGACTTACCTTGCAGGACAATCAGATGCACGAGTGGCAGGTAGGGGCTGAAGTGGATTCGCCGGCTCGGCTGGACACCAACCGACTGTACCGGTTCTCCAAAGTGCTGGAGAATCATCTAGATGCCGGCATTGTGCGGGCGCTGCCTCAATGTCCTCACTTGGTCTGGGCGAACCCCGTGCCCCTCAATCAGTCGGCGCCCGGCAATCTCTACCAGTCGCAGAAACTGCTCGCTCTCATCGAAGAAGAGGTCAATGTGCCGCCTGAAAATCGCAACGACAACGCGGAAAACACCATTAAAGGTACGACTAAACTGGTCACATAGCGTAGAATAGCATAGAATGATAGCACGCACGGTAGTCGGAGTCATGGGAACTATTCTGCCAATGTATTCTAGATTAAGCTCCTCGTTGCAGATGCCTCGGGAGCGGAGAATGGGGAGGAATTCATTGAGTGGAGTTGGAGAAATCGGCCAGTGGACTCCGCCGAGCCCTCCAGCCATTACGACCTTTCGGTGACGATTTTCGTCTTTGCGGCTCTTGTGTTTTGTTACATTTGCGTGCGGAACTACCGCAGGAAACCGAAGAAACGAAAGCTGTGCCGGAAGCTTATCACGCTTATACAGTGCAAGAAAATGTCCGTCTGAGAGTTGGTTCGATTAAACTCGACTGTGTATTTGTATTACTTTTATATGTAAGTTCTTGTAAATAAGCATCAGTGAAATTTAATTGTGTAGTTATAAAATTCTGGTGCGAGGCGTGATAATTTTATTACGGTGTTCTTAAAAATAATGATCGCTCCAGAATACATCCACGTAGAAACAAAGCTTTAGAAAAAGTGCAATTTGTCTCAGGCCCGTTTACACTGTAATCGTCTAATCGCCACTGATCGGCAAACCCAGAAATTTCCAGTGGAACGGCTCTGAATCAAAGACACAAGTACTTCGGTGCTTAGAAAATTGTAAATATCTTTTAGTGTTTGTTACAATTGGTTTTTTGTCCATTCCTATGCGGTTCTCTTTTGGCATGTTTTTCTAGTATTTATATCAACGAAATAGATATTTTCCATAGTGAATTCTTCCTGGTGTTTTTCTGCGATAAATTTTGTAATTTCTCTTAAGAAGTATCCACCATTGCAGTTTGTAAACAAATTAATAATTCCAGGTTATGATGACCATAAAGACAGGTGATGATAACAATAATTGACATTTCGAAAAAGCATTCATTCAAACGATTCCTGTTGAATTTACCGTTTATCTTTGTCTAGTTTATTTATTTATCCATGGTTACCGGAGTTTTCAATAATTACCAAGCCACAGGTATTTACGTAACAATAATTAGGCAGGCTTGAAAAACATTGCTGCCGTCTTTCTAATACACGTTTTTGCAAATTTATCAGCATTTAAAAACAATTAATTTTTTTCCACCCTGTTTCCCCCATGTTTAAGTGTAACCGTCCCATTTCATTTGAGTCCCGAAGAAGCACAAAACCCAGGAAAATTTCCGACCCGCGGCAACAGCGCCGGTCGCGTCAAAGTGTCAAAACAAAGTGTGTCATCCAGTTGATCGGAAATAATGAGTTTTCATTTTAACTTTTGATTCAGTTTAATGTGATTAACAACCATGACAATGCCAGAGGTTTTTTAAGGTAAGTCCCAGCTTGTAGAACCATCCCTAAGCACACAGCGACATTTAACTGGTTCCGCGCACTCAAGGCCTTTATCGGAGGTTAGACGAGTTGTGATTGTTGCCCCATTTTTTTACAAATGCATAGCCTCTGGCTGATTTAGCCCTTAGGGCTAAATCAGGGCGGATGAACGTCAAGAACAGACCAGCCACCGCTCCAACGCCAGAAGCTATTTAGAGAGAAACACAATTATTTGCACAACAAAAAGCACCAGATTCCTGGTGTGTCTATCTGCAGGTGCACTGCACACAATAAACAATCTTGGGATTCGTGGAATGCACAAAGCGTGATTAATTGCCCCGATCGAAGTCGCAGAAATATCACATTTTGAATTAAAACTCAGACAAGGCCTCTGATTAGGAACAATTGCATGAACAATCCTAATATTTGCGTTTTCTTGATAAGGCGCGATTCGGTGATTTGTGCGCGAAAGCGGCACAAATCGCCCGATGTCGCCTGCAGCAGTACAAGCCAGCAGTAAGTTCCTCAGCAACCTGCCACAGAAGTAACGTGAGTTTTGGTTTGAATTTTTAGCCGAGCAGATACACCATGCTAGTGCAGAAGAAGCCGCAAAGCCAGCCTTTCAGCGACTTTTCATCATGGACGCAACTTACGACTATACGGAGGTTTACCAAAGCCTGCCGGCACTCACCTCGCTTGCCTACGGCATGGGGCACATCCTCAACGACGTGTGCGCCTCCATGTGGTTCACCTATCTGCTGGTCTTCATGCATCTGGTGCTCGACTTCTCCAATGCGGAAGCCGGCGCTCTTCTCCTAGTCGGCCAGATTGCTGACGCACTCGCCACCCCCTTTGTTGGCTATTTTAGCGATCAGGGCGACAACTTCTGGATCTGCAAGTTGGTACCCATTTAATTAAAACGCTGCTCCGAGTAATAAGCAATTGAATCGCAGGTATGGCAAGCGGAAAACCTGGCACTTAATCGGGACAATTTGCGTGGTTCTCACCTTTCCGTTCATTTTCTCGCCGTGCGTCCAATGCGGCAACGCCTCCAAGGGGAGCCGCCTGCTTTACTACTCGATGTTCATCATTATTTTCCAGTTCGGGTGGGCGGCTGTCCAAATCTCCCATCTGTCGCTTATTCCCGAAATCAGCCCCAACGAGCACGACAGGACCAGACTGACCGCCGTCCGCTACGCTTTCACTGTGGTTGCCAACGTGCTGGTCTACGTGGTGACCTGGTTGGTTCTCCACATCGGGGGCCACGACAGCAACAAAATCGACCACACCGACGCTCAGAAATTCCAGTACGTCGTTCTGAGCGTCATGTCCTTCGGCACCGTCTGCTCCATTCTGTTCCACGTGTTCGTCAAGGAGAACCACATCGGCAACGCGGAGTTCCAGGACGTGCGCGGCACCAGACTTCGCACAGACTTCCTGCAACTCTTCGGCGATCTGCAAGTCTATCAAGTGGCCTTCAACTACATGTGCTCCAGACTGTTCATCAACCTCACCCAAGTCTTCATCACTCTCTATCTGCACGAAGCCCTGAACATGGTGGCCAGTTCACTAGCCATCATCCCGCTGATCATGTACATTGCCAGCCTGCTCACCTCCTTCGCCATCGAAACCATCAACAAAACATTCGGGCGAAAGCTTACCTACATCTTCGGCACGATGATCGGAGTGGGCGCCTGCTTGTTCATTCAACTGGGCAGCGGGCCCTTCTACACGAACTACCTCATCTATCTAGTGGCGTGTTTTCTGGGCGCCGCCAGCTCCATAGTGCTGGTCTCCAGCCTGGGAATCACCACGGACTTGATCGGCACCAGGACCAACTCGGGAGCGTTCGTCTACGGGATCATGAGCTTCGTCGACAAGCTCTCCAATGGGATGGTGGTGGAAATCATCCAGGGCCAGCATCAGGGGGCTGAAAACTCCTGGTTCTACCGGGACATTCTCACCTACGTGTGCGGAGGATCGGTTTTATTCGGAGGCATCGCTGTGATATTCCTCAGACGTCCGCTAAGCGTCAGCGAATCTGCACAAGACCTACTCTTTGAAACTGAGCAGGGAAACGACGCTATTAACTAATTAAGTAAGACGTTTTCAATACTTACCGACTCACCCTTGACTGAAGATCTGAAGCTCCTCATCCAGGAACACACTCTGTAAAGTATTAATAGTTTTATAGGAATAAAGTATTACTTAACCAGTAGGACGGCATTTTCTTGAGCGCCTGCCGCAAGGGGGAACGGGAAAGGTTCTGCATTCTGTCCAGGCCAGCTGCTCTGGTAAAAACTCGTTTATTATTTGATCTATAACCATTAAGGAAACAATTGAGTCAATTTTAAAAATCAGTTGGCCTAATAATGCAATCGACCAATCGCAAAAAACTACTAAAACACTAAATAGACATGAAGCAATGGTTTCTTGTTGTTGCTGTTTACTGTAAAATTGGACTTAATGGGAATTGTAGCAAACAAAAAGCAAATGCCCAACAAGGTAAGATTCAACAGAGGCTTTCGCGGCCATTGCTTGAAACTGTCCAGTTTACTTTAAGATTTAAGCGAATAAAACAGCACTTTTGCATGCAAGAGCTCGTTCCCAGTGTTGGTTTGCTCCAATTGGTTCGGATTTCGCGCCGAAATTTCCAACAACATACTTTGTTTCAGCAAAAGTTCACATCAATCGAAATATCTGGCCGATTTCGGGTCAAACGTTACATAAAATCTGTAGGTTTCTCTCTCCCAAACCATTAACCCGGCCAGACATTCCGATCGACAATGATACAGTGAAAAAAAAAACCCACAGGGAAAAGTTCATCCGAGCCCGGTTTGGGGATTGAAACAAAAAGAGCAATTGATTGAGTTCACGCGTTTAAATTTCACCGAAAACGGCCTGAATCAATGAAAATGTCTGGCTGATTTCGGGTTAACTGTTACATAAAATCGGTTCGTTTCTCTCCCAAACCATCCTCACATAAATGTTCCCGTGCAGATAAACTCATACGTTATACAGTAATTTAGAAAAGACCCAAAATTGAAAGCAAAACCCGAGCAAACTCTACAGTTTCAAGATAAAATTTTCGAATTTCGCCATCTACGTCCTAATACATATATCGAACGATTTACAAAAATACCCGACTTGGCTTTTCGGAACAACCCCAGCGCGCGCGCTTGCCTACACTCCTAACAGTTCAACCAAAATAATTTAATATGTATATATATTATAGGGCTATCCTTAAAACTAATAGAAATTACATAAATACATAATATCTCGCATTAAAAAATAATGATTTACATAAAAATTCCATAATAGTAATACTTCATTACGAACTAGCTTGTGAAGTCGCAGTGTACGCTTTCCTTTAATCATCGATTTTATGTAATTCGGGCCCCGCCGACAAAGTGGGGCCACTGAGATCAAACAGCATATTGCATTTACTGACTTAAGCATAGTTAGGATTTTGAACGGTAGGAGATTCTCCACGGATTAATTCATTTATCCTACATGGTGGTACACGCTAGGACTAGTCAAGTCTTGCAGTCTTCAACTATTCAGTTTTGGGCACAGGGAGGCTTTGATTAGTCCAACTTCCTGGCGCCTACCTGGAAGAAGCCGAAGCAAGCCTTTGTTCCTTCCAACAACGTCTTGCTCAGGCGCATTTGGCGAATGCCAGGAAGACGCTCAGAACCAAATCAAAACCGCCCTGCTGGCGCAATTTGAGAAATGATCAGGGAATGATGAACAAAATCAGGTCTGGCTCGGCAATTTCGACTCGTATTGCACATCCTCAATCAACAGTCTAACTTTCAACACAATTTTAATTGATAAACAATTCCATAATATGAGGGACGAAACACGTGAGAACGCTGGCAGTAGATAGATCACGGACAAGACACCTGATGGCGGATATGAATGACTATGGGGAAACGTCGTATTGCTAATGGTGAACAACTCGTGCCACGTCATGGAACACTTGGACCCAACTTGTCTAATACGAATTTCATTATTATAGTTTCACCGTCAGAAAACAGACAGCAATCAGTCGAACAATTGCTGAGCTGTTCACCGTGCCGCCACTTGAACTTGCTAGCTCAGAGCGGCGACAGTGTGACATCCAGCAATTATCTTATTAATTATTTTGTACTGTTGGTTAGAACACATTTATACTATCCTTGCTTGAAAGGCGCTCGCTAGAGCCCTCTAGTAAGTGGTTTTCAAGAAATTCGTGCCCTTGACTCCTTCCCTCCCCAACTATTTCACCAGCCGACGCACAAGAACAGCACAAACCTCATAATCGTCAGGCAGCAACAAATAAAACCTATTAAGTGACACTAAACTAAAATAAACTAGAGGACGCGTATTACTGCGGAATAGTCCCTAAATCACTGCTCTCCGCCATCTCAACGTCCGAATGCACCACTTCGCTAACATCAGTGAAAATCGTCTCGTGACACATCAAATCCAACCCTTGCGGCTTGACCGTTTCCTCTTCGATCGTTGCGAGACTCGCCGACTCGCTAAGCCGATTGCTGTGCTCAATTGGCGACATCGTAAGGCCCTGATTCGACGAGTCATCGTAACCGGAATCAGAACTGCTGTCGCTGAACGCGCTCTTGACGCTCGGCTCGCGAACAGTCGCTGTCTTCTGAGCCAGCGCTTTGGCTTTGCACAAGGCCACCCGACTTGGGCAGGGCTTCAGCTCGCCTTCCACCATTAACATCTCGTTGCCTCGGCCGCGGTAGAATGATCCACAGCAAATCGTCTCCCTACAATAACAACTACATAGTAAACGACCCCAGAAAATTTCCGTGAAAATCATTCATACTTTGTCCAGTATTCCGGGTCAATGTAATCTTCAACATTCTCCTCAAGCGGTGCGCGTCTTCTCGGCTTGGCTTTACACCTTCGCCCCACGGCTCCCCGCACTATCGTCTCCTCATTGTCGCTGATGCCCGGACTGTTGTTTCTCGACGAGTTAAAGCTGTAAAACATCCAATAAAATCACAATCCTCTGGCCCATGAAAGCGCAATTTTCTACAAAGCGTGGCTTCGGAAATTGGCGAATTTCACAGGGGGGTGAGAAGTGTCTATAGGTGGGCAAAGCCTCAAACGCAACAACGATAGTCTTGGTAGCGCCACGCTTTGTATATAATTATCCGGGCACTGTCGCGACTTACCTTCTAGGCCCGTCTTCCGACAGGCAATCCATCTCAGCGATATCCATCTCTTCAGTGGCTTCAGCGGTGTCGCTCTTGTCCGAAAGCGCCGGACTGTATTCCCTAAACATTGCAATTTTAATGACAACCTGCTCAATTGTAGCACATCACCGGTAGCTCACCTTTCAAATTGCATCTTCTTCATCTTGTCGGCCAGCTTTTTCTTCTTGGTCTTGAATTTGGTGAACGATTTCATTCCAGGGCCGGCTCGAGCATCCACCACCTGTTTGGGGGGGTACCAGAGTTGCATTTTAGTCAGTCTCAACATTGTCTTCATTATTTGACGTTGAACAATGACAGTTCGTGGAACCGGTTGTTTAAACACGGTAACTCTAGCAACTGCGCCGAGGAAGCAAACTTTGACACATGAAAGAAGTTTCCAAAAAATGCACTTGTCAACTGAAGAAAATCGCCCGCTTTTACCGTTTCATTATATCTAATAAATCGAACAATTCGATACAGTTTTCAAAACTTGGCGCAAAAAGGACGCAAAAACGATCGTTCATTCGCTACTTTTCAATCTGCTGCTCACGCATCAGTGGTGGCGGCAACGCTGCCCGAATGAAGAACTTAGCAAAATTTGAAGGGTAGGCGCCACAAGCGTCTAGGTATACGGCACTTCTTGTCAATTCTATCGATTGCGGCGATTCGAACCTAGCGGTTTGTTATGATTTTAGACGATTTAAGGTTAGGTGATTTTTTCCCGGTATTTTGTTGTAACCGTAAACTCTTTGGATTTTATTAATATAGTGTTGGACTTTGA
>NW_026019116.1:5820282-5846137 GCF_020466585.1 Dendroctonus ponderosae
TTATTTAATGGTTTAAGTTGCTTACTTAAATACTACGAATACAAAATCTAATACCTATTTAAGTTGATCAGAATAAATCATTTGAAAATTGTTATAAATTAAGAAATACTCATAATTATCACTGTCTTTCTTTGTGGTAATATAAAGGCAATGCTATTATTTTCGATCCAACAAATTCGAACAATCCCTCTTAAAAAATTAAAAATTACTAGCCAAGAGCGTATAAAATTTACCTATGAATTTCTGTACGATACTATTTGTTTGTCATTTTTATCTAGAGCTTATATAAGGTTCGAAATGCACGAGAGAATGAAAAAAAAATGATTGGCGGACTCGCGGTTGTTTATCTCGACAAATTATAAAATAGTTATCATCAAACAATAAACAAAACCACCTAACCTTAAATCGTCTTAACTCATTTGTAGAACTTGTCAACGATACGTTCGATAACAATAAACCGGTAGGCTTATTTGATTGGTTCGAATCGCCGCAATCGATAGAAGTGACAGGACGTGCCGTATACCTAGAGACGCTTGTGGTAGGCGCCCCATCCTTGTTTAGGTCATGAGCAATTCACATAGGGCATTTCACTTTATTTAATAATTACCAGTTCAGTTCATTGTAGCGCTTAAAAAAATAAGTAGGTATTTTTCAAAAAATCAAGTTTTTGGTGCTGCACAATATTTTTGCCGGAAAAGTGCCCCAAATGAGACATTCAATTAAAATGCACTACTTTTAAACAATTCGCTTATTCGTACAACCCTGTACATTCAATTTTTGGTTCCAGCCAAAAGAAAAATTTCAGCTTCAGATGTTGAAAATCGGTCAAAGGTCAAAAACCGATATCGAGCTTCATTTACGCA
This sequence comes from Dendroctonus ponderosae, assembly GCF_020466585.1. Taxonomy (NCBI): domain Eukaryota; kingdom Metazoa; phylum Arthropoda; class Insecta; order Coleoptera; family Curculionidae; genus Dendroctonus; species Dendroctonus ponderosae. Next base: position 5,821,146 of record NW_026019116.1, read on the forward strand.
TTTGGTGTTAAAATTTAAAGATTCAGAAATTTTGCATCGTCAGGATCATGATCACCTGAGCTCTCAGGAGAGCAAAAACTCTAATTAAGCACTTGGGGCTCGGACCGAACATGCCAGGAATTGCGAACAAATCAGGGAACACTTTCTCGATACACTCGCGACCTAAATGATGGCCGTTGACTAAACGTTCATTCACTTACATGTTGCCAGTGACGTCCAGACCCGGCAGGCAATTTTTTCCATCGCTTGACCAACAGAACGCAGGCATTGCAAATCTCGCCCTGTCGTGGACTGGCCAACTTGAAGCATTCTAGAAAGTCTTCCTCATATTTTTTGCTGTCGGTAAAGCGGGAGCTGAAAAAATGCCTGTTAATGCCTGTGGCTCTGTGGACTACTGCCGAAATTTACCTGCTGGATTTGGCTTTGCAGATACAACATCCAGTCGGCGACCGGTACACTTTGGGCCTATGAAATGAAAACATTGCTTCTCAACTTGTACCTGCAACAAATAACAAAAAATTAACTAGTGTCCCTGTTTCGACTATTCCACGTACAGAGAATCATTCAAAGATTATGCCAAATGAAACTGTCGGTGTATTCCCAAGATGAAAATGAAGAGCGAACCTTAAAACAACAGTTGCTTACACCCAACTCGTTCTGGTTGCGGACAAAATGGCGAATGCATACTCTGTTCTGTTGCGTACAAATTGGTGAATGCACGACCGCTGAAGCCAATTGGTTCGGAACTACTGACCTTCCACGAACTACATCTACGAAAGTAACCAGCAATAAATTGCGTTCATTAAATTAACCCTTTACCAGGTCATGAGCATGCAAATCAAGGCAAGCGCTAAATGAAAAAAGGAAAACAAACGTGCCCAATGAAGTCGCCCAGTCGGAGTCAATGGTCTACTTTTCTTCGCGCTATCGTCGGGCAACCAGCCGGGCTAAAAATAGGCTTGGAATCGCATGGCCAACATACACTTAGGTGACAATAAATGGCAACCAGGTGATGAGTCTGCCATGCCCCCCTCGAGATTTTCATATAAATAACTAATAATTGGCCTGCAGTTGGAAAACAAGCAGCGTTGTTTTCGTGGCTGCGACCCAGTCAAGGTCTCGCAACACTTATTCGAGGCACCCAAGCTCCGATAAGAACATGTTTGCGTACCACACAAAACTGAGGTAAACATGACCTACGATAGAAACATTGCGTCAATTAGGCGAACAGGGTGGCGCCAAGCGGAGCAACTTGTGAGGAGAAGTACGACATGGAAGCGGCCGTACGATTGGGTTAGAGACAAGCAAATACAAATAGGAGCCAATACAAAAAAGCGGTTTTTCGATCCACGTGCCGGATCGGCACGTGAAATGGAGAAGAGCGTTCCCGCCAATGGCACGCAGGTTATTCACCCTACAAGCGCGTGGCGCGCGTTGAGACGCGATCGATCGCACGTCCTCATCCACTGGGGCAACCAGAATAAAGAAGCTGTTAAGAGATGGGTGTCGTTGCATCCAAACCACCTGTGAGTCGGCCAGTCTATCTGCAAACCGTGCTTCACTCCCGACAGATTGAGGCTGATCAAAAAGATGCAAACTGAAACCGGCACTTTAAAACGTCCAGAAGAAGCCTGCCGATTTCAGCAGACGGCCCAACTTCTTGGATAAATTATCAATGTTAAAGCATTAGCCGACGTTGAGGCAAAGCCCGTTTGTTCCCCAGCTTAGCGCTCAGGCAAGTGCAGGAAGAAAAGAGTGAAGAATTAGCCACAATTGAACACACATGCATTTGCCTTGTGTGTTTGACACAAACAGTTAGATGACTTGACTAATGGTCCCTTTACCGTCGACTGCTGAGAATCCAATGAATAGCCAGGCCTCCCGCCGAGGCAGATTTGAGCCCCTCGGTTTACCCGATTTGCCCAAATCCGTTGACCTCATTCCAAGAAAGTGGCTGAGCATTTCCCAACAGCGAAGCCCAAATTCTGATACCCTGCAGGCGTGCTTTCATAGTTTGAATAAACAACTGGCAAACGAGGTCATCAAAACAAACCTGTATCTGTTGAGGCGAACTGCAGTACGTGCAGCCGATCGGCTGCACGCCTTCTACAGGTAACCAGCCATTTGGCACCGAGGAGACCAGACTTATGCGATTGCAATTGCAATAAAAATGCGATTGCACACTGAAACAATGGCAAATAGCTGATAATGGAGATATCCAATCAGCATGCGATGATGGAAACGGTGTTTCGGGCTGGAAATTCGGTGTCAAGACCGAAAACTGATTGATCAATGCGAACTGGAGTATTCGACCGTGTGCTGTCGGATGCGAGGAAGGTTTTTCGCAATGTTTAGCCGAAGAATGCATGTGTAAGTAGTGAAAGTTTGGCTACGTGCGTACGACAACTCCAGACATGGTCATTGCATGCAAAGGGCATTGACAACGTGCGATCTCCTTTGGCTGCCATTCAAATCAACTGGCAAACCAACGGGCAAAACCCTTGGGGATCGGAAACCAACAGCTTGAACAACCGGAATAAAATATTCTCGGCTCAAACAAGTACGCTGCTCAGGCAACAACTGACGCCACCACATTAGACGAATTCATAAGTGAACTGCCTACTAAATCTGAATGACACTCAATGAACAACGTTCTACTCACCCTAAGGAGTCGATTTCGACTGCAGTCACTCGATATTTCCGCGTATTTTCCTGTAAAATCGCTGAAAATCCGCACAATCACACTGACCAAACCATTACAGATGACGGCTGGGATGGTAATGCGTCTGGAGCGCATCCGTCTGCGCAAATCAAGTTCCACAACAGCCGTTTGGACCTGGAACATATCAACCGCTGCACAATTTCACTGGGTATTACTTGAGAAAATTACCGACGGTTTTTAGCAATTTTCCCGTAGAAATGTCATCGCCAGTTGGCACGGCAGGAAAATTCAAAACAAAGCCAAAGGTATCAGCTTGACTCGGGCCGGATGCAAGATGGCAATCTTCCGGGCGGCAAATTCAAAATTTGCCGGCTCAACCCCGCGAATGGGGCCCTATCAACAAACACCCCCGCTCTCAAATCGGGGCTTCGCCCTCTCCTATGCCCCCGTGGGAGTTTTTCACCATCACCCGCAGTAGAAATGGGCAAATTTTCAAACTTCCCAACTGTCCCGGGCCTCTGGCGGTCACCGCCTACAACCACCCGAGCTGTGAATATGGCAACACCCAGCCTTGACATAACCTCACACAGTTGACGAAACGTCAAAATGGTCCTAATCAAAGGCAAATCGGGGACTTTTCGCTGAAAATGGCCAATTCCAGCATTGCAGCCGTCAGCTTCAAAGTAGTGCTGTTGGGCAAGGGTTGTGTGGGTAAAACCAGCCTTGTCCTGCGCTACGTCGAGGACAAATTCAATGGCAAACACATCACAACCATTCAGGTGCGTATGTTTTAGTACGATACGCTCTAACGGCTGGGAATTGCCCCAAAATCTATCGGAGAAAACATGAAAAACACCTGATTTAGCCTTAATGCATTGAAATTGTTCCTACTAGGCGTCGTTCCTGAACAAAAAAATCAACATCGACGGTCAACGACTGACGCTGGCCATTTGGGACACCGCAGGCCAGGAAAAGTTCCACGCGCTGGGCCCCATTTATTACCGATCGGCCAACGGGGCTGTTTTAGTGTACGATATAACTGGTAAGGGGAAAAGTGCCTCAAAGCCACAAGCGCTCCAACTGGGGGCTGTTTTGCAGATGTAGACTCGTTCCAGAAGGTGAAAACGTGGGTGAAAGAGCTGAGGAAGATGCTGGGTCGGGACATGTGCCTCGCCATTGTGGGCAACAAAATGGACTTGGAGGAGGAAAGGCAGGTGCCGGTGGAGGAGGCCGAGGAGTGAGTGAGCGAGGCTTTAGATGTCGGGGTGTTCTAATCGGCTTTGTTGAAGGTACGCGAGCAAAGTGGGGGCCACTCATTGGTTCACCTCGGCCAAGCTCAACCAAGGGGTGGAGGAGATGTTTGTTGGTCTAGCCAGGGATATGCTGGCTAAAAACGCGCTGGCCGGCACGCTTTCCAGACAAAGCTCCATCAGACGAAACATGCTCGTAGTGACGGACGACGAACCAGCCCCCGCTAAGGGCTGCTGTAGCTCTGGAGCGTAACAACTGCACCACCCATGCAGTATTGTACAGTTGTACAGAACTTAACTTAATCATATTGTGATATCCCTTATTACATACTACTATTGTTAAAGCGGCGGCGGGAGAGAAATTAAGGCAACTCTACAAGATTCAAAGTTTTAATTAAATAATCAGCTATATAAAATCACTATTCACATTATTTAGGAGCCTCTAAGTATAATAACTAAGTAATGTACATTGAAAATACAGATATTTATAATAAAGTGTACGAAGCAAGGCACATAGTTCGACAAAAACCAGGAACAATAGTTCGAATAAATGGCTAGCAAATAACATGTTAGCACCTTTTCAAAGGCATTTTTCGCGTGTCTGCTGATTTCACAATCAATAAACGTGAGTCCCAGATCGGTGTTGGGAAAATAAAACGGTATTTGCGCGCAAGTAAACTACAAGGGTTCGGAAAGAACAATTCAAATTTAAAAGAGAAAAGAAAAATTGCGTACATAGAATGGTTAGTGACGCGAAAAAATCACAAAGAAAATCGTTACGACTATCACAACAAAAATAAAGCGACACTTGGGGCGCTTTGAACGTCGGGTCAATGAAAGGGGCAAAGCCATAAAAACTCCTGACTCGGCTGCACGCCTACTAATACTCAAAAACTGTACAAAAAGTTTAACGATAAATAATTAATGTAAAAAATAAATACAGTGGTGGGTGGAGGACATAGAGCGGGGGCCAAAACTGTGGCTGTCTTAACGCCCTGGCCCTAGCCCCTACAACGCATAAATATAACATACGAATAACAAAACAAGAAACTGATAAATTAGAAAAATGCAGAATAAAAAACAGGAAATTAAGCCCTATGCTATTTCGACAACTTGCTGATGACCCTGATCAAGGCGCCATTCTCATCTTTCAATCTCTGGTTCTCCGTTTTGAGATTTTCCAGATTCTGAAACAAAACTTCTGTTAGCCAGTCTGGCGTTACTGTTAGTGCTACATCGATCTGGATCTAACGACTTATAAGCCAAGCTAAAATCGATCTGCTTCAATTCTTCCAAGGTTTAGCTCCAACTCACTGGTCTGGATTCGATTTGAAAAGCTGAGCCTTTTTTCCGGTCAATGACCAAACTAAAAATCACTAGCGAACACCGGCCGATTCTCACTTGTACAAAAAAATCGCGCAGTAGAATACGCGCGCATTCGCCAAACAGGCAACAAAGTTTCGGCGAATCTCGCGGAGTGAAACCAATCAAGGCTTATAAGTCATTAAATAAAAAAAACAACGAACACAAAGCTGCACAGTCAGTGAACGAAGCAAATAACGCTTGAAAAGTCCAAACAACTGCAGGCGAAACCGTAAAACTGAGCTGCGCAAAAGCGATGATGCTGATGTGAATGTTGATGAAACACGACAACAAATGAAAGGTTGATGAATCGAAAGCGGACGAACGGGTAAAAAACACGTCAAGAAAAACGAAAGAAGCGTTTGATTATTGGGCAGACCTGACGGTGTTTTGGTAGGCTGTTGGCGGTGGTTACCTATTTTTTCGCCGAATTGGTCAGTTTGTTGATCACCCGTGTCAAAGACCGGTTGTCCACCTTTAGTCGTTCGTTCTCGGCTTTCAATTTTTGCAATTGCTAGAAAAAGTGTCTGGTTCGTTACTAATCCCCACAAAGTCGACGAAAAGTGTCCCTATGTTGAAACGTTTTGGAAAGGAGGGACTGTGGAGGATTAGCCGAGAAGAGTGTTAAGTTAAAGTCGACCGAAGCTGGTGCAAGACAAGCCGAGGGGTGAAAACTGTTGCCCCTATTCCATCTAATTTGTAGGGCAAAGAGCTTGAGTGGACAGACACGACACCATCGCACATTGGCTGGCAACCTACCTTTAGTTCCTCCTCCATTTCGCTCAGCTTCCGCTCCATGGCTCTGCGCTCTCGCTTCTCCAATTCGGACAACGAATTTTTACTCGTCTGCAATAAAACACACGCCGTTTATTACACTGAATGGAATCAATTTCACTTTCTAATTCCTGGCGATGACGATGATAATAATAGAAGCAACCTTCACATCCAACAGCGTGTTTTTTGTTTACAATCGCCGCAAGCAGCGCGATTAATCGCGGGCGAAAAACAGGCTGCTGGTTTCGGGGAAATTCTAAATAGAAAGCCGCTGCTGGCAGCTGGCATCTGGTCCAGCCCACTCACCACCACATTGATTCGCTCCAGAGTCTGCTTGGTCTCCTTCAGTTCCTCGTCCGACTTTCTGAGCTTGTCCTTGAGCCGATCGTTCTCAACCAGCTGCTCCTCATACAGCTTCTTGTAGTCGATTTCGCCGTTCTCGTTTCTGATGTCCACTGTGCTGCTGACGCGCGACCGGCTGCTCCGCTCTGAGCCGCTCTGCAAATACAACAACAGTTCGCCTGTACTCTATTGATTAAGGGACAATTGATAAAAGGCAAAGTTTTTGACGCAACACCACGCTTACAATGTAGCCTTCCGAGTTGAGGGACGTTAAGCTCAGGGAGCGGCTGCCCATGCTTGGAAGCGAGCTTCTAGACCTGGACAGCGACTGTTCCCGATAACTGTTCCCACGCGCCAGCTCCCGTCTGGACCTTCGAGCCGCATCGTTCTTCACAATGCGCCCAAATAAAAATTAAAATCGCCTGCTCTGAACCCCCTAAACTCGTAACCGACCTTGATGTTCTCGTACGACTTGGCGTAGTTCGAGAGGCTTTTGGAGGGAATCGTCAAGCTGGCGTAGCCCGACGCTCCCCGGTAGCCGTTGGGGAAGTAGGGACTTTGGTAGCTGCAAGCAATAGGGCCACTTTGCAACCGCAAACTTAAGGAAAACAGGGGCTAAATCAACCTGGAGCCATACGAAGACCCGTTGTAACCCCCATAGGAGGACGAGGAGGCGGAATAGGGCAGGCTATTGTTGCTGCCGTAGGGCGAGCTGTAGGCGTTCCCATACGAACTGCCTCCATAGTAGCCGACGCTTCGCGGCCGATTATTGTAGGCGCTGGACCCCGCACGTACTGCCGACGAGGATCGGTGTCGCACTGGAGCGATCGGTTGCTTACTCCTAGGGGTGTGATGGTACGAGGCGGTACTGGACATGGTTTTTTTTTCGTGCGATTGGCTGAAACGAAGGACGTGCGAAAGTCACGCAAAACAAGTTCAATGTTTGCGCCGATTTAGCGTTTGTATATAGCAGAATCGAAAATTTGTTTACCCAGTGGTGAAAATACGCGTCTTTTTCACCCAGCAATAGTGAGAATGTTTATTTAATTGAGCTCATTTGATTTAAATTGGGAATTATTGCGTTTTTACAGTTTTCAGGCGCAAAACAAGCGCGCAGTGAAAATTCTTCCCATTAGGAGGTTCGGTTGAGGCCTTAAAAGGGCCCATTTGGGACTACTTGCGTTAGCTGAGATTTACTGCTTTCAATATGCCGTATCTTGAACAGGTTTTGAACAAAAATCAATCTCGTGCGTGAAGGGCTTGGCACAACACAAGCACTAGACAGTGTTAACGTTGAAGTTGGGCGCAAAAAAACATAATAAACTTCCGAATTGACGCGTTTTGGCCAAGAATCAGTGCTGTGAATTTCTTCGCAAGTAAACCCAAATTCACCCAAGTGTTCCTAGAACCAGATACTTTGGGAATGAAGCAAATCAAACCTGAACCAATCAGAACCGTTAAAAGCAACAAAGCCGATGCCCAATCAATTTACCACTCAATCTGCTTTGAATAGGCAACAAACCAAACAGATCCCGACAAACACTGCTCTTGTTTTGGTAAACACTTTGCGCCTTGGAAAATTCGAATTTTTCTCGCAACCCAAACACGTACGTCGATGCGGCGAGTTTTCACCGAACAATTTCCTCGACACCCGAAACTGAACTGACTGTTCGGGTATTTTGGCTGGTCTGTGAACTTACGTATGCGACACAAGTGCGTACTGGATTTCAGAGTTTTTGCGCGAAATTTTACGTGCTTCCTAATCAGTTGGAGGGTCCCTCCACAAACCTCAATCAGACCCGGTTTTCCTCAATCCACGGCAGATTTTAATAAGGCTTCTAAAATTAGCGGCTGATTCAAAGTCTGCGCCGCTGCCCGGTCTCTATTAATAATAATAATTAACCATCGGGCACGGGAATGGAAACGTGCCAACATTTCCAAAAAAACCTCGCGGTTTTTGGGCTTGATGCGGCACAAAGTAATTGTTCCAACACCAGAACGCTGACGCGCTTGCCATGCTTCACGTTGCCAACAAATCCATTTGGGCTTTTCGGGAAAGGCGAAACGTGTGGCTGGCTGGATGCCAAAAGAACGTGCGACATCAGTGGCGTAGGCGGTCGCATTGCATTCGTAACGGGGACACGATTACAACAGGCCCTACCCAAATAGATCGCAGCCGCACTCGTCAGCGATTTATTTGTTATCGTGATGCAACTCGACGAGGACTGGTGAACCCAAGCATTCAAGTTGCGTCAAAAACGGCCTTTTTACGGAACCCAACCACACTCACCTCATGAGACAGCTTGGTGGCCTCTGGCGCGTCGCCTCCAGCCGCCGGGTCCTTCTCCTGGTCCATGTCCTGCAAACAAACCCCTATTAATACAACATAAGGAATACCATCGGCTGGAAAAATCACCTCCACATTGTCGAACGAGACCACGCCGGTGGATCGTCTCTTCGGTCGCCTTCTCCTCTGGATGGCTGCCTGCGTTGCAAGCGTGGCCTGCGCATTCCTCACGTCATTCTCCTTGTCTTGTTCTACAACAGTGCAACTTTAACTACCATTCCCTCTATCCCTGAGCGGCTCCCACCTTTCTCTTCGAGGGATTTGGGCCGTCGCAATGGTATCGTCACCGTGGTCTCGGCAGTCTCGATGGGCGCCGAAGAAGGCCTGGACGAGTTGGTAGACGAGTTCAGTCGCCTGATAAAGGAGGGCGTGTTGGGGGCCTCCGGCTTCGTTGCGTCCTCCAGCTTGAACTGCACAAAAACCAGTTGAAAATCGCGTGTCGAAGCCCAATGCGGAGGATTTCGAGCAAAATAAAACACAAAACTAATCAGCAGGATTTATTACGCAAAAAAAACTATTAGTGCAAGCAAAAGCCGAAGGCAACTACATACATTATCAATCAATCAATGTAAAAATGCCCTGAACAGCAACGTAAAAAAGCAACAACTAAAGCGACTACTTTCAAGTATTTACACTATAAAGGGGGCGATAGCAGCAAAATCTCTTTCTGCTGGCTGGCCGCCCCCCATGCACTTTATACACTTTATAGAGATTTGAAAATCCCGTTCAAAAGCGCTCCAAACACCAGAACAATATGACGATTAGGAAACCGATCTGAAGCATTTGCAGCGGATCGCATAAAAAGTAGAAGCTACAAATAAGGAAAACTGCCGCTATGTAGCACATCACTCTCTGAAAAACAAGGATCAATCAAGTTGCCAGCAACCAAAACACCTATAGTCGGGCCCAAGTCCTTTGGCAGTGACGTCATTATTTTGAAGTTTCCGCAGGAACAGCTAGAGCTTTGCAGCTAAACCGGTTCTCTAGATATGAGGTGAAGACTAACACCGGTTTTAAAAACCCGCACTTATTTCAAATTTTTGCGTTTTACATGAAGACTAAACGCATTTCGAAAATTATGTTTGATATAAAAAGTGCGCATTTTACTGCTCCACCCCACAAAGACAACGAGAACAATTACAAAAAATATACTTGGAAAACCGTCTATTTCCGGATTCGACCAATGCCATGAAGAACTTTCGCGCATTGTAACAATTTGATGAAAGGGGCACGTTAATAACATCAAATTTCCTCGCCGCTCGGTGGACAAGTAATAGAAAAAGTAGATAAGTTCTATATTGTTGAGGCGGAGTCATTTTTTTACAAATTTCTTGTTGGGTATTCCGCCTGTATTATGCTACTATTGTTACACAATTTATTAACATACTATTTTTGGGTTCATTTAGGTTCTTTTGATAACGATAGCAGAAAATAGCTATCGAAACGTCAAGGTAATTTTTCAAATTAACTTCTTTACTAATTGGAATTTTCTCTTACAGCTTGAGCGTAAGTGTGTCGCAGGATACCCTCTAGGTGATAGTTCTTGATTACTTTTTGATAAATAATTCGTTCTTATTGCGAAATAGGAGCACTATTTATCAATCTGTAATAAAAGACGTGAGGAAATTCTGTCTTTGTTAAAGACAAAAATTTTTGAGGCAAAATACCCAACAAGAAGTTTGTAAAAAAATAATAGAAAAAGATCGACAATTATTTGCGTCACTGCCACAAAGCTTGGGACAGACTATAAACGCCCATACTAGCAAAACATACAATAACGACGAAAAAGCGGGCGCTTCCACAGTGCAAGCAAGCAAGAGATAGAAGAGATGATTTTAAACGAATCCCATCGGTTCAATTCAAAGGCGAAATCGCCCCCAATGAATAAAAACTTTCAAACCTTGCATCGCACTCGGGCTCTGATATCCTACAAACCTACCGACGACTCGCTTGCATCTTCAGAGCTGGTTTGCTCGGCGCTGCGACCAGAGTGCGATAGAAGGTGTGAAGATTATGCACCTATTTTATCATGCATTGCAAAATGATGACAATAGCTACATACATCAAACCCCAAGTGCGATACCACCACCAACATGCGCTATCTAACATGCGATTGATTCCCACCAATGAAAACTTACCTTGCTGCCGCCGTCTACCTTGAGCCGCCAAGAGGGGCGGCGCTCGTGCGACTCCACTGGCGCTATATGCGACTCAGTGGCACTGCCATTGGTCGTCTCGGAGACGCTACTTGGAGCCGGCTCCGGTCGGGGCGGGGCAATGGTGACCGAGACATTGAGGCCGGAGTTTGAGTTATCGCCGGCCTGTCCCGACTGTTAGTGGGAGAGTTAGAAACCGTTCAATGAGTGGTTAAATGACGTCAAACAATACCTGACCGATGATGGTTATTTACAACCGTAACACCGTTCGATTAGCCGGTCACTTACCGTATCGCTGTTGTTCGGTTGGTTCTTCAGCTTGACCAGCTGTTCGGCCGATTTGATCTCCTCCAACGTTACCCCCTGGGTTGATCTGCGCGTTTCTCGCACCCGTTTTGCGTGCGCTTTTCGCTGCGTTTCGCTCTCTTCATCTCTCACTGGCGGGACGAAAGATCTGCAACACAACGAATCGCCATTAAATAAACGACACCCAAACATTTGGCCGGATAGTTATAGAACACGCGAAAAACTAGCATGTTAATGCCACCCTCTAGGGTTTAGTGCTACTTAAATCAATCAAATCAAGCACACCAAACTCGAACCGTACTTGAAGAAATTCTTAAAGATCTGGAATCGAGTGCCGCCGGGGGTGGTTGGCGTGGTCACTGTGCTCGTGGGCGTGGTTGCAGCAGCGGGAGCGCTGCCATTGGTGGCCGAAGCCGGCTGGTTGAGACTCAACCTCAAGCCGCTTCGATTATCGAACAGAGTTGATTTTTGCAAAAGAAACTATCAAGAAAAACGCACACAAACCTTCGGAACGCCGACTGGTTGTTCTGCGCTTGGGGACTGGTGGTTGTGGTGGGCGAAGCTGATATGTTGGTGTTGGCAGTACTGGTGCTGACTTCGTTGCTCCTAAAAAATGACCAGATTTACCAAAGCTTCTTCAACCAATTACGGGAAACCAAACCGATTAATCATTCAAAAAAAAATAGAGCAATTTCTACAATTAAGACGGCATTGGTTGGCTGCATTCGGGTGCGTACCTGTAATGCGATTCGGTGCTATTGGTTAGGATGATGTCAGACTTAGGCCGAGCGGAAGGGATTATGACTGCGGTATCGTTATTTGCTTGAATGCGCGCATGCAGGGCCTTGTATTTGGTGTAGAACCTAAAAAGCAACCGCGTGTTAATTGCGGGTTAGCCACTTAAAAAAAACAAAAACAAAAACCAAAATAACCCCACCCAAACACTCTACTTAAGGACAATTGTGAAAAAAACCTTAGGCAAAGCACGTTTGTTAGACTAATGAATGATGAAGATGATGGTGGTGGCAGTTACTTATGCGATATTACAGCCGCTTTGCGAAGCAGTGATATGGGAACTTAATTATCGGCCCCGGTATTGCGGGCAAGCGCTACAAGGATAGAGCGGTTGCCATGCCTACTGCTATATTGCGCTCGCTCTTCATTACCTACGGCTTTGCTACGAGGTGCACTCTACAATAAAGTGGTCTAAAACCCCATTCAAATCACTGCTTCACTAACTTAAGTGCTAAGCTCAAAATACTGCTCTAGTAGCGCTACTTTGACTCGAATAACCTTCAAATGAATTTTCGAAAAACAACAACGCAAGCCAAACGTTACTGAAACTGACTGGGAAACTCACAATTCGTCATTCTGGAAGCTTTTGGTCCGTCTCAACGTCACCTCGTTCTCGTTGTTCAGATTCGAAGGCTTGTAATCATCTGAAACAATCCCCAGTGAGGAGCCTTAATTTTTTTTCTATAGTCTAGAAAAACGAACTTACCAAAAACAACATTGCTCTTCTCTGGACTGTTCAAGTCCGACTTGGGCTTGGTGATCTGTTGCCTCCATGGCATTTTCTCTTCGGAATTCTCGATAGTTTTCGGCGGCAACGGCGGCTTGTTCACCTCCGGCTCTTTTATCGTCACCTTGTCGTTGATGTTCTGTGCATTCGCTTTGTTCTTCTTTTCTGCAAAAGGCAGGAATGTTGTTCAATAGGAGCGCTGTTGGTGAGAGACCGGGTTTATTAGTGGTGGAGGGTCGAAGCCTAATAGTTATGGAGTAAGGCTGGAAATTAGTGTGCCCGAGAATCCTGCAGAATATGCAGCTAAACTAGGGCGCACTACACTAGCAAAGAATTGTTGGTCATTCGGGTCCATATTAGTCCTGCACCTGGTCAGGCGTTGTCATCCAAGTGGAAACTGCTTATTTATATTTATAGACTGCTAGATGGATGCGAAACAATGGCATGCAAGCACAAAGGGATATAATACGGTCAATTACATTAATCAAGTCCTGGTAAGGTGGATGCTCATTCAGTGTTAAACGGACCCATTCCAGGGTTACATTAAAAACTTCGTTAAATTTACCCTCTTCCTCTGAACTGGACTCTTCCGACTCGCTCTCGGACGTTTCCACCTCACTTTCCGATTCACTTTCGTTTTCCATTTCTGTTTCGGGCAGCCGAACAAACAGAGAAAAATATCCATGAAGAACGTGATTGGTTCGGGCGTTTGCTCCGGCTACTCACCAATGTCGTTGCTCTTTGAGATTTCCTGCGGGCCCCCGGTTATCTCCACTTTGACTTTCTTCACTTGGGTGAGTGAGTCCGGCTCGATGCTTCGATCCTGCGTCTCTGCTCGCTTCTTCGCTTTCCTGTTGTTCACCTCCTCTTTGTCTTGCTTCTCTTTTAGATTCGTTAGCAACGTGAGCATACTGTTGTCCGCCAAGTCGAATGCTGTCTGTCCCTAAAACATCAAAAGTTAAAAAACTGAAGATATACAAGTGTTAAAGTACGTACAACGTAGTTTTTCGCGTCCAAGTCCGCCAAGTGTTCAACAAGCAATCGGCACGCCTCCTCCTGGCCCCAATGGGCGGCTGCATGGATGGGGCTCCAGCCATCAGTGTCTTGAGCGTCGATGTCGGCTCCGCATTGAAGCAGCACCCTGAAAAGGGCTCCATTAGAACGACTGCGGGGCAAACGGGGCCTGATTGCTTACTGCATAACATTCACGTAGCCTTTGGCAGCAGCCACATGCAGCGCCGAGGCCCCCGTTTTGGGATGGGGCTCGTTGACCAAGGAACTTTTGGTGGCCAGCCATTCTTTGGCGTCGCGAAGCATGGCGATTTCTTCGTCGTTTCGTGCGGCGTCACAGTCAATACCTGGAATAAACACAGTCAAAACGTCGGTTTATGTGTTACACTTGCCTCAAAACCAATACCTCTCTTGCGGATTTCATCCCTTAATAAATCGGTCATTCTTTGGCACTCGGCGATATCGAGGGCAAGTTCGCCGTCATTGTTCACTGCGGCCACATCGGCCCCCTTTTCAATCAGGTACTTGGCGATGTATTTGAAGCCGCAGCTGGCAGTGGCGTGCAAGGGGGTCCAGCCCTCGTTGTCCCCCCGGTTCACGTCGGCCCCTTGCTCGACCAGGAACTCCACCATATCCAGATTGTCGTCGATGCATGCCTGCAAGCAAAGAGAAGAAGCTGCTGAAGAGTCAAGGCGTTTGCATAACAGCACTGAATGGGGCTCTAGTGGGCTCGCTTTCATGCAGGAGCGCTTGCGAACGCGCCGTTATTAGTCAGTGACTAATTCAGGGAACTATTTTTACACACGCACACTGCGCCGTTATTTTTGCGGGCTTTTGATGTGGTCAACAACTGATCAGCCGCCAGGAGCCCAATCGATTTTGATCCAGCTACAGAATCATCATCAGTCATGTAACTGATTTGCCTTTTTGATTTAATTAAGATGTTTGGCAATCGGGGCGTTAAACGCCTTTTTCTGATGTCATTGGGTGTTTGGTGGCTTTGCCCGCCTTGGCCCCCCTTAGTCCTGACTGGCGGCTCTAGAGGGAAGTTAGTTCAAAGCTCGTGGACTGCGCTAAAGCGGCTTAAATTCTAGGGCACCTGGTTCCGGTCAGTCCCACTGTTTTGGGCATCTGGGGCCGCTAATGCGAAACTTCCCAGTAGTGTTTATATGAACGGTCATTGCCCTTGCAGTTGCACAATTGCAGTAAATAACCGTCCCTAATGAGTGGGACTTCGGATCAAGGCCAAATTGGGGCAGGGTGTCAATTAACAAATGGGCTATTGGGGGGCCAGTTGAGGGCACAAGGGCGGGCTGTGGTTGAGCACAGCCTCAAATATGACACAGCTGTCGCGGCCATATTGAGCTAGCCAAGTGACATAAAAGGGGGCCTTCGGCACAGGTGGATGGGCGATTTGCGTTTGCGGGGGTACCTGATGGAGCGCCGTCAGGCCGTCGACGTTCGCTGTATTGATGTCGGCCCCCTTTTCCAGCAACTTGAGCACTTCCTCCTTGTCACCAGCGGCGCACGCTGCCAGAAACACACAGCCAGAGGAGAACTTTACTCGGCGCGACTTGATTTTCGGCGACACTGGTTCGCGATTTGTGTCCGATTCCTCCCATCGTTTAAGCTGTTCGGCCCGCTTGAACAGGGCGGAATTCGACCGGGTCTCCAGAGACATAGTCTGCGTTTCGGCTCACTTTTTACAGTCTATAAACGGGCACCATTACGATTTTTACAAAAGAAGCAGGGAATTCTTTCCACATTTGACAGTCAGAGGGTGCGGTTGGCGAAAATAAACTTTCGCCCAACGTCGCCATCTAGGCATGCCACTCTGAAACTGCTGGCGGGGTTGTATATTTGAAAATCCAACCCTTTCGAGACCTTTCTAGTGAAGCGTTAGGGGCTGCAATTGCGAATAAAACTTAAAAACTCAACGGAAAACCTTCATCAATGGCAGGCTCACTTGAAACACTCAAATCCCAATGGCTCTGCAACGTTGCCGACGTCGGGGCGCAGCCCTGAAGCAAATTAAGAGCAAACTTTTCCTGATAGTGCACATTCCCGGCACAGTGCTGCAGCAAACACTCACTAAAACAAAAACATAGAAAAAAACGAAGGAATATGCAGAGAAACAAAAAATCTGACAATAGTCTGGATCACGGACGTATTGCCGTCCTTTTCCAATTCAACTATGCGCTAATAAAGGTAGGCAAAAATAAAGTGTATATACATACAATATTGGTGAAAAACACCGCATACAGTAAAAGGATCTTAACTAATGCATCAAATTAAAGAAAATTCTAATATAAAAATACCGCAGCCCTGACAACGCTGTACCAGTTGCCCAAATAATTCTAACCGTCACTGGACGTCACCTAAACGTCAAAATACTATACACTTAAAAGGAATCCCTAGCAAAAACCCAGTGAAATCCTGTTTTTCTCCAAACCAAAGGGCAAAAACTACTCGCGCTAAATTCGCCCCCGTACAATCATCCCCTAGTCGCTGAATGCCGCCCATTTGGCGCTGCCCAGGACAGCAAATCGGGGTTTAAAGGCCAAATTTCCACTAATCACCCTCAAGTATCGTGACGTAAACTGGCTTTGTATCAGTTGCAATTAACTGTTTTTAACCGACCGATTACGAGTTTCATGGATTTCCACTGTAGTGACGCAGATTTCGTGACGTTCTTGCACTCAAATCACTAAGGTAAGTCTCCAGCCAGCCGCAGATTGCACATTTGTCGAGCATTTACATCGCCCAGTTCGCTCAGTTTGTTCTGTCTGGGGATTTCCGCCGTTGGCTATTGGCTTTCGAATCTGATCGCCCAGTAGTGTAAAGAGAAAGTGCCCGAGTAGGTTCTTTGTTTCATTCAACTAGGCTTTGTTGTGTATAAGTTGCGAGGCTCAATTGGCTGGGATCTGAAAGGCCACAGACGAGCTGAAAAGTCACTAATAACTGCTGCAAAACAGTTCAATTACAGACATTCCGGCCTGCACCAGTTCGAGATGTTTGTGTTAAATGCCGAAATCATCTATTTATGGCATTAAAATACCAACATTTCCAGACAGTGCTCCGCTTTACAATGACGCCGCCCAATAACTCGTCGCAAGTTCAGCCAGAAGTGCGCAAGAAAACCCCGTCGGACTTCATTTTCGGCAAAGTCATCGGCGAGGGCAGTTTCAGCACGGTTTACCTGGCCAAAGATGTGCAGACGGGCAAAGAAGTGGCCAGTAAGTTGCTCGCCGCATTAACTAGCTTGGTCCAATCAACCCACTTGTAGTTAAGGTGCTGGAAAAGGCCCACATCATCAAGGAGAAGAAGACCGAGTACGTAATGCGGGAAAAGGAGTCCTTGCGAATCCTCGGCAGCTCCTGTCCCTACATTGTTCACCTCTACAGCACCTTCCAAGACAGCCAAAGGCTCTACTTTGTTCTCACCTACGCCAGCAATGGCGAACTGCTCAAGCACATCAAGCTACATAAACAGTTCAACTTCGACTGTGTAAGGTTAGAACTTGGGGCAACCGGAAAGTCCTCAAATAAGCACCAAACTCCCCCCGTAGGTATTACACTGCTGAGCTGATTCTTGCCCTGGAATACCTGCACTTGAAGAGCATCGTGCATCGGGACTTAAAGCCGGAGAACATCCTGTTCGATCACAACTTTCACGTGGTAATCACGGACTTTGGGAGTGCGAAAATCCTGCGGAAAGACCAGCAAGGCGAGCCAAATGGCAAGTGGTTTTGGTCAGAATCAATGTCGTGTTTCTAATCGCGTTTCGTCCGCAGGCGATTCGGATGTTAATATGCAGAAAGGGCGACAAAGAAGACGGAACAGCTTTGTGGGCACCGCGCAATTCGTCAGCCCTGAAATGCTGCAAGAGTACAAATCGTCGCATGCCTCCGATCTGTGGGCCCTGGGATGCATAGGTAAGCTTGAGGAAGTCGCCTCAAAACACCTCAAACGTCCTTTCAGTCTACCAGATGGCTTGCGGCAATATGCTGTTTGTGGCCGGCAGCGACTATCTGATCTTCCAAAAGATCCTCAAGCTGGACTACAGCTTTCCCGACAGCTTTGACGAGAGAGTAAAAGACTTCGTAGAAAAACTGGTAGTTATTGAGCCAAATCGGCGACTAGGTAAGCCGCACTAGTTTGCACTTTCATTGGTTTTTTTGCTTTACTGAGGGATTGCTTAGGGGCTTCGGACGCCGTTCCATATTCAAGCCATCGCGAGCACGAGATGTTTGAGGGCATTAACTGGAACGACTTGGGCCCACCTCCTCAGCTATCCAACGCCCCTTTGATTCTAAATGAGAGCGATGGCACGGTGTTTGTCGACCTCGGACCCGGCCTGGACAACCAGAAGCTATCCAGGTAGTAGGCGCAGGAAAGGGAGCTAAAGGAAAATGCCGCTACTTACTTTCCAGGCTGGCGTTCAACGAGATGTTGCCTGATGCGGCGCCAGTTCCGACCCGCAAAAAGTCCGAATCCGGGCGCAACTTGACTGAGCTCTCACAGGAGGAAATTCAAAAAAGACTGCTTGCTCAGGAGAGCAACCCGTTCCATGTATTTGTGGAGGGCAATTTAATACTCAAACAGGGTGAGGCTCAACTGCCACATTAAGGCATTTTGGGGTTTGCTCATGCGACTTTACTTCAGGTTTAGTAGATAAGCGCAAGGGGCTGTTTCCGCGCAGACGAATGTTCCTGCTCACTTTAGGGCCCCATTTGTACTACGTGGACCCCGGGACCATGACATTTAAGGGCGAAATTCCCTGGAGCAAAGACTTGCGCATCGAGGCTAAGAACTTCAAGACTTTCTTCATCCACACGGTGAGCTTTCCTAATCATGTTATGGATCTGGTTTTGACTACGGTTGCTTTTGCCGATTGCAGCCTAATCGCAAGTATTACCTGGAAGATCCCGATGGTTACGCGCTGGAATGGTGCAAAGCCGTCGATCAAGTGAAGCAGCGTTATTTTCCAGACGAGTCGGCCCTGGATGCCGTTTCCAACGGACATCAGTAGCCGCCGTTCTAGTTAAATCCGATCAGTGCACCCGAAGCAGCAGCCTGTATTCGAAATGGTGCGTCCTGGCTGCACTGGTTTTAGTCAAGTATTGTTTCCTATGCAGTTGTATGTGCTTGTTTATTGAGAAGTGGATGCACATGGCATTTGGCATACTATTCCTCGGCATCTGTTAACTAATTTATTTTATTTATCTAGTGGAATACGTTTGTTGTCTCGTGATAACTTATTAAGTAGGATAATATTTATTTATGGTAAATCTATTGTAGCCCAATTTTCTGTTTTTACAATTAATTTATTAAATGATGATTTCTTGCCGTCTATTTTGTTTTTTGCAAAAAATCGTAAAATTGTTGATAATTGCCGTCATTTTTTTGCTGTTTGCTGTTGGGGGCTCGAGATGGCGCGCAGTTGATCTTTCCTATTTAACTCGCTCGGTGCATGCAAATGTGCTTTAAGCGTTTTGAGGAGTATTATCAGCATAGAGTAAGTAAAATAATTATATAAACTTTCTCTATGATTATCAGTCCTAGCTGGAGTGAGGGCAGTTTGAGACCCCCGTCTCTTACCAGGGCATAGTTAGGGAGAAAAACTAATGCTGTCGCCTAGACGCGCTCCTAGAGGGCGGCACGCGCTGTTTGTCACCAATCAACATGGCGTGCGTGTTAGTTGAGTGTTGTGACATCTGAGAAATTCCGTTTGTTTTTCTGGCGAATAATAAATCTCCGGTACCCCGTGGAACCGTGCGGTTCGATCTCGAAGCAGGCCCGACGTTCAGGGCCGGTAATGCACCACATCCATTGCTGGTAAGTGGCCCTAAATCAAGTTTTCCTAACGGTTCACCCGATCAACTCAACCCACCCACGTATTTTCGCTATCAGCAACCACATGATATTTCGGTCGGGTTTATCTCGATAACCAGAGCGCCTGGACGCCGAGAAACGGGGCCCCTGTCAAGCCCGGCAAGGCGAAATTCATCCGACCATCCCCCGGCTTTTACTTGGGGGGGTGCCGTGACGTTAAACTTGTCAACAGTCTAGACGTGGTTGATGCGGTTTTTGCCCCCGTTATTCGTATAATCGAGTTCAGCTTGTGATTTTCAAGCGACTGCTGAAGCATAGATTAGCCGGCATCATGTGGATCAATGCTCCAATGTAGTCAGTTTACGCTGAAGAAGCTTCCAGTAGCTTCAAGTTTGAATTCAAGAAAAAATATCGCGAGAAAAAGAACGTCTAAGTGCAGGCCCGAACAATACAATTCTGGCTTACCATTGAGCTCTTCCAACATGGGGTTCGGAAGGCATCCGCTCAACTGCATTAGGAAACTTCCATTGTGTTACAAAGAAGTTGCGGATCGCAGTATCTGCAAACGTTTTGGGCGTTTGCCTGCAACGCTTCTTTGGATCTCCATCAGCTTGAGCCACCTGGTACACGAGTCGTTGAAATGTGGGCGAACCTAGGAAGGAAAAAGTGTAAACAAGTTTATTATGTATGTGCTTTAATGAAGTAACAATCTGCGTTCCCAGTCCGATATTACATCGATTATTGATACACAAGGATACCTGAGATAAGCCAATTATTAAAAGCGAAACATTGAGTAGACGAAAAAAAATAGTGAATTAACAGCATGCTTGGCCGATTCCAAGGCGAAATAGATCGTAAAAATGCAGAATTAAATGGAAACAAATCTGAGTAATCATTGGACGCGTCCCAGGTGTCGCTTGGCGATATTTGTCTGCAAATTGTAAGCGTTATTTCTGGCCTGTGACAATGGCATTGAAATCGCCTTATCGCTGACCTTTGTATCAATTGTCTGCCGCTATTGGCGCGTTATCTTGAACAATATTATTGTCGGCATTTGATAAGGATACTGAAAACAAACCCAAGCTTCAGCCAAAACAAATTCCACGCTTCATTACTAGTTGATTGGCGCATTCACCATAATGCCAAGGACCATTCCTCAGTGCGATCTCCACTCAAAAAAACCCACATTTAAATCATAAACAAGTTGAATTAGACTGCATTTGAAAAATTGCTCAGCTAGTTGATTATGAGGCCATTAAAATGCGCTTAGTTATCGCCGATTGCCACACAACAAAACAACTTAAAAATAAAAGACAGTCAAACAAGAAGCAAACCAAGATTTAGATTTCAGCGTTTTGGTCGCTGGCCAACAAGAAGTTTGAACATTTTAACCTATTTTTATGAAATAGAAAGCACAAACAGTGCGCGTCCAATTGGACGGTTTTGTCTTCGTGGCCAAGCCAAAAGCAATTTTTCTCCTGTTGATTGGTATTAAGCGATAAATCATCGGGTTCTCCTTCAGCTCGAGGTCCAGTCTGGACCGCTCTTAGGCTGGATGGATTTTCTACAAACATGTTTTTGAATAGTGGCCGAAAATAGCCGTCAAGGTGATTCATTTTGAAACAAAACAATGAGCTAACGAAGCAATGATTTCCGCAGTGGCGTCCCCACTCGAAGCCTTGTTTTCTACGTTCTGTCTTTTCCTGCCCCCCTGGCAACCTCCACTCAGCCAGGAGTCTCGAAATGAGAACATTTGCTTGGCATCACTAAAAGATAGTTGAAATCCCCAAGGTAAACACGGACTACGAAAATAAATTGCCGCTGTTTTGTATAAATCGGGCGAAAAAATTGGCTTAATGGGACTAGCAGGGCTTGGCAGGATCGGATCCTTTTGCCGAGAAACACCTCAGTGCTCACAGGGAATTTTTGAGGCCTCCCTGTATGGTTTGACCGCAAGACTAAACCGATCCAGCTGAGTCTGTTTGCGCCGTTAATTAAACCCGTCTGAGCGGCTCGATTTGCCCATCACAATTTCCCGCAAGTGCGACCCTGCTGGCTCGAAATTAAAGTTTGTTTAACTTTCTGTCAGTTTGGTTTCTACATACCAAACACTTTGGAGTAGTTTATATTTTGATGAATTTTTTCGGGCTTTAAATCGCTTTTACGTTATACAACAGCACGATTGGGTAATAGTCGGGTTTTCTGAGCAATCGGGGGAACTTGGAGTAAATCGGGACGGTTAGTTGTGCCAAAAACATATTTTCAGAGTTTTTTTTGGGTGGGATTGGAATGACTGTGGTGGAATCAATAAATCCCAAACTCCGACCTGAAAAAACACCCTCATAAACATACAACGTTTTATAGAGGCAAAGTAAAAAGCCGGTGTAGTAAAGCTCAAAGTCTGATTCTTCCTGTTGAGTCAGAACATCGATGGGATTCCATCCATGCAAACAGTATGAGACTGTGCTGACCACCATCGATGTTCTGACTGGTTGGCTAAAAATCAGTCGCTTTTTAGACCGTTGAGTTTTTTGAAAAGTGCCTCGTTTCGCTTGGCATCCGTGCTGGGCCATCATCAGGCATTTAGGAAGAGAAACGACTTGAAGTACTTCGTTGTCCACTAAATGCTCACTTATCGCCGGCAGTGTTCGGGCAAAGCCGTTTAAAACCGAGCGGCGCACATCGACGTCGGCGCCGCGACGCCTCAGTAAGTCGGCCGTGCAGCGCGACGCCACTTATTGCACCGACCGTTCCAAAATACCACAGCGACACAAGTCCGGTGTGTTTTCTGGCGAATTTGGGCCCCAACTCCTCCCGTAAGCAAAAATCAGCCGCTGCGGCCCCTGCATGTCGGCCCCTGCATGCATTGACGTGCCGCCACTGACTCTCCGGCTCAAATGACCAATCAGTAGCGTGACAATGCAGCGGTCCGATGCAGCAGACGTGCCCTTTGATGCCGCCCAACAGGTGTGCGCTGGGGGATCAGAACGAGCACTCAGAAGCGGCGCTCCACGGCATCATGGTGTTTTGTGATCGGTCGGGGATCAGAAGAGATGCCCGTGAGCACGGCACTGACGTCATCATTCCATCAGGGCTCAGCTGGATCGGAGGCTCCGCGGGCCAAACGCTGCAAACTTTGCGACGGTAGGCTCTTCCCGGTTGTTCAGAGTGATTTTTGTTGTTTTTTGCTTGCTGTTCTTCTGAGCCCGCTTGATGCTTGCGTTTGTACTCTTCGAAGCCCTTCCTCTCTTCGGCCACTCTTGTCCATTTATAACGCCTTCAATTAAGTGAGGCGGCAGCAATTGTTCTTCTGGGCTATTTCGGGCTGGTTCAGGATAAATTGCTTTTTTGTTCTGTTTAACTTTAACTGGGCTGTACGGCTAATTTATCGCGTTCCCTTTACTGTTGGCAGGTGTAATTTTAGTTAATTTCCATTAGTCTTGTCTTGCATTAACAATTCGGCTTCCGTTCCTTCTGTTCCATCCTTTGGAATGGATTGGGACTTGTGGTTGTGTTGAAAGTTGCAATTCCTTTTTCTAAGAAATTGCAATGATTTTTCCAATGCCCGAGGAAAACGCCAAAAATCTCCAGTTGCTGGTGAAATATGGACATAAAGAGGTTTGGCTCGTCACCGAGTTCTGGGCACTGAGAGAAACTCAATGGTTTAGAAAACTACCGGATTTTATTCAAGCAAAAATCCCTTTTATTGTGGAATTTTCGGACACAAAAAAACTTCAAAAATGACTTGTCTAAAGTCAGAACATCGATGGTGGTCAGCTGCTTGTTTCGCGCAGTTTGTGTGGAAGAAATCCCATCGATGTTCTGAATCTAGAGGGAGAATCAATCAGAACGTCTTGTAAAATTACGCATCTTACGCAAGAACATCGACGGACTGTTCTAACTTTGAAGAATTAAAACGGAGCGTCTTTTTTTCGCAATTTTTTATCTGATCAGATCAATCATAAAAGTCTCCCCCAGTAGACTGAATGAAGGCTTGGCGAACGAAATCGATGGCAAAAACGCTGAAAATTCATTGTCCTGAATGACAATCTCATTTGATCCCTTTTGCTCCGTTTGGTGCACGATTCAATTGCAAAACTCATAAAACATTGGGGCCCCCGATCCGAAAGCGATATACGGAAATCTTCTAATCGGGGTCGCGTTTATCCGTGTGTCCAAAAAATGGCCTTCCCAAGAAATATTTATTGGGCAAAGCTCCAACTTGCCAGGTTTTTTGGATAAAATTGAAACTTTCTTCGGGGGCGTTGCTTTGGAGCGCCGGCACTGGACTAATTAAGTAACAATGGTTGTTATGGCTCAGCTCTTTTCTCCCATAAATCCACAATTTACGCTCGTGTACGTACTTGTGGAAAATCTGGCCGTTAAATTGCCGCACGTATTTACTACAAAAATAAATCCGTTGATATTTTAAGTAGTAAAACGCCAATATGAAGTTCGCATAATCCGCGAGCAGTAAATCAGAAATTTACAACTGTTTTATGCGAACACATTCCCACTGGATGAATGCTCGCAAGTGCATCCCCATCCTCTGGATCCTGGATCGGGACGGCATTGAACGACACTTGCAAAACAGTTGGCCTGTTGCATAAAACAATGGACTGGCGCTTTTTGCAAAACCCGCAATCATGCAATGCCAACTGGAACGTTTCCGTCTGCCTGCCGCTGCTAATGGGCTTTTTTCAAGCGGACAAAGTGCATTTTGCGCCAGTATTTTTAGGCAGTCGCACTTTGCCAGAAACATCGAAAACATTTCCCTATTACGATCTAAGACTGTTCAGTGGCCAGGGAAATTTCCAGAAAATTTGCTTTCCTTTTTTTTCTGGCACTTTTCCATAATGCCAGTAAGTGCTAATGTGTTCCGAACATTTCTATCCATTAGTGGCCAGGCTGAGGTGTCTTTGTTTACCGCCATCGGGCCTAATTCCGTTCCAGGATACGTAAACGATTTGTTTTGCAATTTTATGGAGGAATTACTAACGCTGCCGATTACTAGGGCAGATGTTTTACGTGACCAGAATCAAGATTCGCATTTGCTTTTGAGCCTTTGGGATTGATCTGATGGTGAAGCCTACCCGTTTCGTTTTTCAGCCATCATCAGGCACTTTAATCATTTAAGCCAGTACCTACTCTTGGTGTCTTGGCACCTGAATTCTCTCAAGTGCCCCAATGTTTGCGTCATTTTCCGATTAAACCTCATCTTTAATGCACTGTTTTATTGAGCATTATTGAATTTCGCGGCTTTAGCTTCAAACTCTCAGTTCTTCGCGCTTTTACGCCGTTAAATCGGTTACCCAAAACTACATTTACCGACATTTTTGCGTTTTAAACTGCAGTTTTTTCAGTCAGCAGCAGCGAGTTAGAAACCAATCTTCGGCTTCAGCTCGCTTTTAAAATCCTCACGATTT
>NW_026019116.1:5847136-5856798 GCF_020466585.1 Dendroctonus ponderosae
TTTCCCTTATTGTTCGCGTTTTATAGAGTGGCTCTCCAAACAAATCCAGTTCGATCCAAAGCAGAGAAAGTGGGTTATTTACTTAGATCTCGCGTTTAAAATAGGCAATAGGCAACAGGCCTTACGGAAATAGACATCGGATAAAAGACAGACGTGCAGGGCAAGTTCGATTGAAGAATTCCCGCTAAATTTAGCCGAAAAAAATGGTCCTTCAATGTCCAAATCGGACCGTGTGCAACCTCCTAACCTATCTTAAATCTGTCCGGACAGGTACAAGTAAAAATAACATTTTTTTCGAAAAATATCTAATCTCCAATGATCTTAACCTTGATGTAACCACGCGATTCTGAATCGAAGAAACTGCCGTTAATAACCGGCCACGCAAACGATTTTTTCGCCAATTTTGCAAATTTATTGGTCTAGGCCTACAGTTGGGATTAGGACCTTTGACAGCCCCTGTTATATCATGCTTAATTTCCCATTAAACGCGCCGCCTGGAGACCTTTCGAGGTCTATTATTAACCAAATAAGCCCTAAAGGTTGCATCCAGCACTATTCAATTCTCCCTTTGTCTGACACGAAATTAGATTTTCCAGACAATGTTCAGGTGTTTGATCTGTTCGGAAGCCGTTGTGACAGTCGTTCTCCTGTCCGCCAAACCTTTCCAATCGATTATGTAAGGGGGGAAAAACGGCGAAATTTGCGTGAAAATAGTCGGACGAAATTTATGGATAAGGTCGTCCAACATGCGCGTGATCAATTCACTGTTAATCAGCCGAAATGTTTCGCATCTTCTAATCCAGTTTGGCGTCGACTTGCCAAAAAAAATTAAGGTTTTTTCCCCGTAAGAATTATTATGAAAAACATCTCTTAAGAAAACCACACTGAACTGAGCCGCTCCAAGAAACATTTTCCTATAAAATGGGTATGATGATGCAAAATGAACACGACTGGATTTTGACGACGTTTCACTAGGTGGGCGTGAAGCGAACTCATCAGTGAGGCAATAAAGTCGGCGTTAAATACGAATCGGGATTTTTTTTAGACGGACTTTGACGTAGACCCGTTAAGCCAAACAACGTTAATTAGCCAGCAAAACTTGTATCTTTTCATTATTTCGGGACGTGAATCTGCCGTTTTAATGGCCTGTTTACACTGAGGGGGGTCATTGTGTAATTGATTTATTCGAGAAACCTATGCAATTTCGTCGCGGTAAATCATGCAAATATCCCCACTGAACGAAAAACTATGTCACATAAAAATAACACGACTATTTTTTTAATCATCATTAGACGAGTCTTCCAAGTACCGTGTGTTGAAATTTGAATGACTCTATTTTCGACCGGTCCCGATCTATTTGTGGCCGAAAATATACAACAAACCGATGTTTCTACTGTCCGAATGCTGTTGCCGGTCGCATCAACCAAATTACATTCCACATAAATATGTCGGTCGCTAATAAGTAGCCGCACGACACTGACATGATCGTTCCCGGCTATGCACAACCCCCTTTTTTACGCCCTACCCTCGTATAGTCGATGTGTACTGCGTTGCGGTGGCCGCTGCCATGGCAACTGATCAAGAATCGGCCTAAGGGGGCGTCACCCGCGCCTACGGGGGTTGTTCCGATAGTTGACAGATGATTTAATTAAAAAACGCGAGCAAATTGCTTTCGTTAATTGGGTCGAAATGGCACACAGGCGAAATCCGCAGATTCTGCTGGTGTGTGGGTGGAGGTTTTGACACAGTTCCGTGCCAGCATTGGTTCCAAACTATTAAGATTTTAATTTGTTATTGCTAGTTGAGCATTGCAGATGGCGCCATTTAGTTTATGCAACTGTGACGCAACCGGCACAACTTTACGTCGGGAAAAGCGGCCCAATTGCATTCGCACCTCCATAAAGTGCACTGGATTTGGCCAACTTGTCGGGATTTTGGAGTTTTTTGCAAAACTGCGCCCAGAAAACGCCAAACTTAAAAAAAAATAGCTGACAGGGTCATACAAGCCTGGTTTCAACAATTGTTTTGTTCGGAAGTAAAAGAGTGACGGAGGTGCGGTTTTTTTCATTCGATAGAAGTAGGTTTGTTGTATAAACCCTGCCCGTTTCGAACTCGAGCCATCATTAAGAATTTTTGCAAAAAATGCGCGTTTTTGACTTAAACATTGATCTGATAGGATCAGGCAAGCCTGGACCCTCAACAATTATTTTCTCCTGAACCAAAAGAGTGAGAAATGTATGGTTTTTTGGTTTTTTTTTGTATAGAGGCAGGTTTGTTCTATAAAGCCTGGTCGTTTTTCAGATTTTTTCTGAAAAATGTGGCGTGAAAGACGAGCTAACAGAGCCATGCAGGCCTGGTTTCAACAATTAATTACTCGTAATCGTAAAAAGGGAGAAAGCTGTAGTAATTTGCATTAGATCGCGGAAAGTGTATTCTGTGAAGCCTGCCCGTTTCGAGACCGTGCCATCATCAGGCGTTTGTGAAGAAAATACTTGTTTTAGCGTTTAAGTGGCGAAAACGATGCAGTTTTTTGCACTAAAGAGAGCAACTTCTGTTCTAAAAACCCAGCGATCTTCAACCCCCTCAACCCCACTCACGAATTCAATCATCAATCAGAACATCGATGGTGGTTCGCTATTGATCATCTGCTGCTTAGTGGAAGCGAAAACGCATCGACGTACTAACTGGTAGAGAGCTGTTGTTTGGGTGTGGAAAAACGCACTCATATGGCGAAAATGGGCCTAATCAATAGCCTTTTTACAGGCGGGATTGTGTTTGAAAGTAAAACAGGCGTGAGCGTGTTTATGATAAATTTAAACAGCGAGGCCCAGAGCCAAACAAGAGCCGAAGAATTTATGTGATTTCGGCTTTTACGATTGTACGAAATGGTCGTTACCTAATTATTGATGTTTTGTTCGGGGAAACATTTGTTTTTTCACGGCAGTTAATCGAAACGGGTCTAAAAATAGGGCGGTGGTATTAATGGGGCCATTAAATCATTATTGTCAGTACAACCTCCTCGATCGACTGGTTGGCCGAATGAATCTAATGGAAATTCACTTTTGTGCTTTCGGTCCAAATCCAAGCAATAAGACCGTGTAATGTACGTTACTTTCAGTTTATTTTGCTTGCCACCACGTTCAAGGTTGGCGACGCTTTTCCCGAATATTTATTTAATTTCCGATGAGTAACGGGCGAAAAATTATTATTTCGCCCGAAAATAGAGGCGGCCCGAACCGCGGTTTGTGCGAAATAATCGAGCCACGTCGGTTTGTTTTTGAATGAAATCAGTTTATTCAGTCAGCTCTGTTGTTTCCAGCTGAGCATTTTCCACCGGTCCAGATCCCGATGAAGATTCAGTCCACTTTTCCAACGTGAACTATTTAGTCTAATGAATGGCAATGAACTAGAATTCGCTTTTGGGTGGGTGTTCAGGTACCTGAAATAAACCCACATTAATCAAATTGGCTCACCTTGTTCGATTCCCCTCTATATTCTCACCTTTGATGTTGCTTTTCCTTCGCTAATCTTTTGGCGATCGGCCAATCTGTCTCATCGTTCTCCGTTGGCATCTGGAACTCACTTCATTCGGCCTCACTTTCTCTAGACGTTACTCACAAAAGTCGCATTCTACGGAGGTAAACCTCCGGCCCCCAGTCCGGTCCTGATCAACTCACGCTTCATCAGCACGATATTTCGGTCATAAGCGATTAAACGAATGTTGTTTACCAGCAGACGATGTTGAACTTGCCGGCTACTACGAGCCTTATTCATCATTTTTCGCAACAGGTGAAAAGCCGGCGTTGCTTTATATTAATTGCTCCCACCTGGTACGCGAACGGTTTCTATGACGACGGGCCGTCTGCGCCAATAGGGCCTGGCGCTGGCACGCCCTTGATTTACCGGGCAGGTTCAAAAAGTCCCCTTCAACAATACCGAGTTGTTTTTTTCGAGTGCACACATTCCGGAAATAGCGTGTGCGTGTTGGTCAGCATTCTTCAATGCGAGTTTACATGCTGCTGGGCATAAGCCAAGCGTGTTATTATTGCTGGGATGCAAGTAATCCAATCGTCGATAAATTTGCCGGTGCAATGGTGGCAGATGATGGGCGGTCTTTGCCTGGTCGTTAACACGTGCCAACAGCAAAAGCATTTTGAATGAAATCGCCATTATTGCCCCAGTTTATTTTGCATTTCTTTCTCCTTGAAGGAAAGAATGTTGCCGTTAATGAAGCCATAGCGCGGCTGATTTCGCTAGTAATATCCGGGAACCGGGGCGGAAATTTAAAATAGAATCCAAATTACCGCCAGGTAAATTCGTATTTGAATCCAGGTAAACACCGCGTCTACTTAGGCGGCGTTAATGAAACCGTGGAGTCAAATAACTGCACGGTAAATCACAATTAGATCGGCAGCAAATCGATACTGAACAGCTTCCTCTAATGTCGTCGGCAAACCAGCCGTTTTAATTACGATCAACCACAGCAACATGGCAAAGATTTCATAATAATTCGGGTAAAATCCAACCTGGGATTTATGCAAACCGCGTCTCAAAGTTAGAAAGTCGATGGGAGGTCAGCGTCAACATTCATCGATGTTCTGTTTGTTGTATGAACATTGTTATAAACTAAACATTTGTCGTTAGCATTGCTTGATCTCGCTCTGTGGACAAGCAATAGAAAAAGAACGTCAGTTATTGCGTCAAAAAGCTTGGGACATGGGCAGCATCAGATGCGTTTTCTGTCCTTTGGTCAGCACATCGATAGTTGCTGCCGGCGAAATCCCATCGACATTCTAACTTTAAGGGGCGCTTCAGACACTGCGACCGTCCACCATCGTGGGCGAACGTGAACCCCCATCGACGTTCTAACTTTTAATTTTCACGTCTTATCAATAATTCCTTTGCTCCGAGTGGACGATGTCAGCACACAACCGTGATTGAGGGCTTTCGAGCGTTAATTAACTGATGAACAACCAGAACGCGAGCTGAAAGGGGCATTTTACTGCCAATTTGCGAACGCAGCCAGCTAATGCAAAATGTGGAAAGTATTACTCTTCTCCCACTTAATGGGCTACAAGTCAAGTGAAGACCCGATTTATGTCGGGACGCGTTAATCACATCGTCCCCAATTCATCCACATGGTCGATTGCAAAATCTTTCGCGTGGTGAAGAGGTGCGTTATTCCGATCGCAAATGAGAGTCAGGTCCATTGCCAAATCACAATCCTGAGTTAATATTTTCCGACATGGAATCGCATAGTGTTGTTTGCGGCATGCAGGACGGCTTGGACACGTCCTGCCGCGGCTTATGCAACCGGTTATTTTTTTTCCTGTGCTGTCCTTGATATTTGCGCTCGGCTCGTGTGCATTACTTACTACAGGCGCCTGCATTATGTACAGGTGTAAAATCAATGACATTTTTTCATTATTCAGTGGCAGTTGAGGTTCAATGGGCCCCCAGACGCTGCAAAAAAATGCTCGCATCCAATCGGGCTCAAGATCAAAAAAATATCGCGGATTCTTCAGTTTGTTTATCACCCAGTTATTTTGCCATGGAATCCCTGACCTTTCCTGCTGAGCTTTATCAGGCTCTGGATGTCTGTTTCCTTTGAACTTGACTCAACCGAGCGCCCAAAATTAGCCGGCCTTCGATTATTCCTGCCACTATCGATTAGGCCGCGCCCGATTTTCTGATCTTTCTGCCCCCGGGTATTTTTAAATTGCCACAACATCACTTTCGCGACAGTCCATTGCATCCAGATTGGATAATTCGCTCAGAACGAGAGGGCAGAATGACCGGTTTTGAATGTAGGCGAACGTTTTTTCTCCAAATCCAGAACGTTTCCTGGCACGCGCCTCCAGAACATTCGGGGTCTGTTGACCCGAAAATCGGATAAAAATACTGAGTGGAAGTGACGCGGGATTCATTCTGATCTTGTCAACCAAACGAAAAAATCCAGCAGCCGCTGGGAAATATCTGGATTGTTTCGGATCAAAGTGAGTCACAAACGTCCACGTTCCAAACCGCGGTTACGCCATCCTGGCCCGAATAACGATTAATAACGCTATTTCTGCATTTCGGAAAACGTGCGCTCCGCTACCGTGTGTGTGTGTGTGTGTTTACCACACAACTCGATGACTCCCTTTTCTGTTCCCGAAACTGTGTCAGTAAACTACACTGAACTCTCCCAAAACGTACACACGGCGACCAAAACATTTATTTTCGCGCCATTAGTCGTCATCTGCCTCTTATTAATGGTCGCGCCCGATTAACGAATGTTGTTTGATATTCGAATTTCATAGGCTACGTTCCCGATTGTCAACAACAAAATCCTGCCAATCCACTGCGGAAAACTCACAGGCGTCCGTGCAAGAATCGGGCACTGAATATGAAAGAGCCTGAGCTATATATTCACTTTTTTGCATCTAACTTCTTTGAGGTTAGGAATTTTGCAAAAAATCAAGGAAGCAAATGGAGCTCTGAAGATGCTCTATCGAAGGGGTTCTAATGATTATTCTGCTATTGTTAACCGTTTCTGAGACATTAGAGTTTGAACGTCAACGATTTGATAAATTGGATAATAATGATGACTGAATTTCCGCATTTTGCTTCCAATTCCTTAAAGGTTGGAATTTATTGACGAACCACAAGGAGTGAAACACAGCTCTGAAAATTCTCTCGCGAAAAGGTTCTAAAGATCGCTCTGATTTTCTCGACTATTTCTGAGATAGCAGCGTTTGAACTTCGGCGGTCAGATAAATTTCCGTATTTTTGCTTCTAACTCCTTATAGGTTAGAATTTCTTCATAAAACCCTAGGAGTGAAACTCAACACTGAAAATTCTCCAGTGAAAAGGTGCTAAAGATCACTCTGATTTTCGCAACCGTTTCTGAGATATCAGAGTTTGAACTTCGGCGGTCAGATAAATTTCCGTATTTTTGCTTCTAACTCCTCAAAGGTTAGAATTTCATTATAAAACCCGAAAAATCGAAGTTTTGGAAATTGTGTATCGAAAAAGTTCTCATGATTATGCCGAGATTATGAACAGCTTCTGAGATTCTGAGTGATCAGCACTTGAACTTCAACAGGCAGCTTTTTGCTCCTAACACTTTAAAGGTTAGGAATTTCTGATAAAAACCAAATCGGAAGAGCGAGTCCGTGTGTCGTTCTATCGAAAATGCCTGGACGACTACTGAGCAATTTGCAACGGTTTCGGAAATATTCAGCTTTAGAAACTTTGAGGGCCCCTTTAGAGGGCAAAGCCCTAACAAAACTCCGCTTGTTTTTCCACTGCATGTTAGAATCAATGTCAAATCGTCCAATTTTTGCAAGCAATAACGAAATCTTCAAGACTCACATCAAGCAAATTGTCTATCGAAAAAGTTCTCATGATTATGCCGAGATTATGAACAGCTTCTGAGATTCTGAGTGATCAGCACTTGAACTTCAACAGGCAACTTTTTGCTCGTAACTCTTTAAAGGTTAGGAATTTCTGATAAAAACCAAATGGGAAAAGCGAGTCCAGGTGTAGTTCTATCGAAAATGCCTGGACGACTACTGAGCAATTTGCAACCGTTTCGGAAATATTCAGCTTTAGAAACTTTGAGGGCCCCTTTAGAGGGCAAAGCCCTAACAAAAGTCCGCATGTTTTTCCACGGCATGTTAGAATCAATATCAAATCGCCCAATTTTTGCAAGCAATAACGAAATCTTCAAGACTCACATCAAGCAAATTGTCTATCGAAAAAGTTCTCATGATTATGCCGAGATTATGAACAGCTTCTGAGATTCTGAGTGATCAGCACTTGAACTTCAACAGGCAACTTTTTGCTCGTAACTCTTTAAAGGTTAGGAATTTCTGATAAAAACCAAATGGGAAAAGCGAGTCCAGGTGTAGTTCTATCGAAAATGCCTGGACGACTACTGAGCAATTTGCAACCGTTTCGGAAATATTCAGCTTTAGAAACTTTGAGGGCCCCTTTAGAGGGCAAAGCCCTAACAAAACTCCCCGTGTTTTTCCACTGCATGTTAGAATCAATATCAAATCGCCCATTTGCAACCAATAACGAAATCTTCAAGACTTACATCAAGCAAATTGTCTATCGAAAAATTCTCATGATTATGCCGAGATTATGAACGGCTTCTGAGTTTCTGAGTGATCAGCACTTGAACTTCAACAGGCAACTTTTTGCTCCTAACTCTTTAAAGGTTAGGAATTTCTGATAAAAACCAAATCGGAAAAGCTAGTCCAGGTGTCGTTCTATCGGTAGATGCCTGGACGACTACTGAGCAATTTGCAACGGTTTCGGAAATATTCAGCTTTAGAAACTTTGAGGGCCCCTTTAGAGGGCAACGCCCTAACGAAACTCGGCGTGTTTTTCCACTGCATGTTAGAATCAATATCAAATCGCCCAATTTTTGCAACCAATAACGAAATTTTCAAAATTTTTTAAWCTTTAACCATAATTTGCGAACGCAGCAGACAAAATCCCGCCACTTCATTAACGCGAAGAAAAACGTGGAAAGCGTTACTTTTTCCACTTAATAGATTACAAATGTACGCCGATTGTCAAGTTAAAATCGAATTTATGTGCGGACGTTAATAATATGGCTGTTATTACTGTGCGTGCATTGCAAAACCGACCGATTTGCAGACGATAGATACATTGTCGCAACCGGTCCCAGTTCAGAGGCAATAGACCAAGAAATATGGGGCCACTTGGCCCGATCCGAAGTTGTCGTTTGCCAACCAGACCGCAATACGAAAAATCCAATTAGTCGTAATTATGGCTGCGATGATGTTTGATTTATTTGCATTTTTGCCAGGCCATCAACCGATGAACGCTTTCATTAATGCCAACGGATACAATGATTGTGGTATTTAATCAAGCGCGTACAGTTTTCTTGGACAGTTGGAAAAATAGGAGAAAACGAGGGCCAGTTTTCCCGATATCTAAATTGCTCTTAAACTAGTTCGTGTTGGGAAATCGCAAAAACTGTCGTTCTTAACTTTTCACCGCCGCCCGGATTAAGGGCGCCTTTCATCCCAAAGGGCTCAAACCCCTCGCAGGCGATAAAACAATTGACGTTAGTCTTATAGCTGAATGGTTGATTAATACGGTAGCGAACTTGCGCCTAAACCAGTGGGTTTCCTCGCTTTTTCACCATCTACCCAATAAGCATGAGTAATGCGTCTATTTTCGAGTGGAGATTCGGGCGTTTGGACCAGTCGGACCGCATTATTTTCGTACATCTTGTGTAAATATG
This sequence comes from Dendroctonus ponderosae, assembly GCF_020466585.1. NCBI lineage: Eukaryota > Metazoa > Arthropoda > Insecta > Coleoptera > Curculionidae > Dendroctonus > Dendroctonus ponderosae. Next base: position 5,856,402 of record NW_026019116.1, read on the forward strand.
CACGCGATTTTGATGGCTACAAATAAGCCTGATTCAAAAGCCAACAACTCATGTCAACCACGCGATGACATCCACCGATTACCGAATAAACATGTTTTTGTGGCGGATTCCATTCGGAAAACGCGGCGGTTTTTCAAAATTTTTCAAAATTTCGCAAACGCCCTGAGCGCCGCGGATTTGTTTCAACGACAGCGGACAAATCGATGTTTAGTCGCTATTTGCAACGTTTAATCAGCATCGTTTCTGGAGGCGACAGGAAACGGGTTAAGGGTTCCTAACAAAGCCCTAACAAAACTCCGCGTGTTTTTCCACTGCATGTTAGAATCAATATCAAATCGCTCAATTTTTGCAACCAATAACCAAATCTTTAAGATTTACATCAAGCAAATTGTCTATC
>NW_026019116.1:5856849-5858897 GCF_020466585.1 Dendroctonus ponderosae
ATGCAGGAGGCACAAGATAGAAGAGCATGGACTATGTTCAGCAGTGGACAACTATGGCTGTGTGATGATGAAGACAAATTGGCATAAACCTAATATTTGCCTGGATTAACTCCAATTTTTCTTAATTTTTTAGAGTTTTGTGCTGTACACTGTAAAGTTAGAACGTCGTAGGGATTTCCACGCCCCCAACCATCGACGTTCTAACTGATGACGATCGATCGGTGCTCTATGGACGTTGTTTTCGTGGTTTGCAAATGCATTTTCTGCTCCAATTTTGTGGCAGATTTTTTTTTTAAATAGAAACGACCATTTACCTTGACTTAGATCGAAAAAACGCGTATTACTATGCCAGTTGTCCGTTCGCAATACTATTTTTAAGCCAATCGCAGTCAGTGTTTAGCGGCGTTGATCACCCGCAGTGTTCGAAAAATCAAATAAATTTCATTGTTTTTACACTTGGAAACGTTTATGACATTTCGGCATTTTTTTGCCGTTCGCGCATTTGTTGATGTTGGGCGGCATGCCAATCAGATTCCTTCGATTCGAGAAAACTGTTTTATGAGGTAAAATAATTGGCTGTTGTTCGGGAAGGGAGCATGGAAAAGGCCGAAGTTGGTTGCCTGGGGTAAAATCCGTTTGGCTGGACATTTCTGGAAAAATCCTGCCGGCTTCAAGGCGAACGGAATCAATTGCCGATTATCGAATGGATTGAACGTGCAATATTGTGCAGCTGGTGCTGTAATAACGAAAATAAACACGAATCTCAAGTACGCACGTAAAATAACGTCAAATTTATGGCAAAATCGCGTTTGCTGACATTTGGAGCTGAGGCGCATACGTGGCCGAAGGCCTATTTTTAGGATTTGGGCCTTTGGCGGACGTTGCCATTCTCCGCCAAGCCTAAACCTGGAGTATCGAAAACGCAAATTTCCCTCGAAGTCCCATTCATAAACACTAGCCCGAACTGGGTCCAAACACTGTTTGGCAATGCCACTTTTCTTGAGTTTCCCAGTTTCATTTTTGCGTTCCATTAGTGCCATCGAGCAACTGCTACCTCAATCTGATGGAAATTAGGAATTCCCATTACATAACGCTATTTTTAGTTTATCGTCCATAAAGGAATTATCGAACGTGCACCGTTAAACCTGAATTATGAACTTATTGGAGAAACGCCCGTGGAATTTACCAGCAGCAGCTACTGTTAATAATAACGAAGAGCCGGCCGGGACCCATTCTGTTGGCGAAAAACTCATTTTTCCTCGAAATATCGCTGTTTTATATCGGGGTCGTAAAGCGACTTTAGATGTTCGGCAGCATGGACAAAGGGCGCAATTATCCAAAACTCCGAATAACCGGACATTTTTATGCGCGACACTCAAACTTCCGGTTAGCACCTCATTACGTCCACAATTTTTTCCCGGCCCTCCAAGTGCCTAATAAAACCCTTCACTTTGCGAGCTGTTCAGCTCTAATTCGTCTCTAATTGGACCGAAAGACGACAAAAAAACTGCTTGAATTCCTTCCGAATACTTTTGCTCTTATGATTAGTCTTGGGCAGCGTTCACGTTTCAGTCGTTTAGGGTTCTTTTGCTGTGCATGCGTTTCGAGGCTTGGTTATACGAACTCAACATTTGCAAACTAAGAACGAAAGTAGAACAATTCACAGTCACTTCAAGCTCTAGTCTTTGATAGAGTCGTTTTGGCTCTTTTGAGCGCCGTATCGATTAGGGTTCTCTTGCTATCAATTTGTGAGCAATTCGCGGTTTGAGGTTTGATTCTGCAAACTCAGCTTTGCAACAGAAATAGGAAATCATCAAAACTTGCATTCAGTTCAAGCTTTAAACGCCTATAGAGGCTCTTTTCAACGCCGCACAGAGCACATTTCTACCGATTAGGGATCTCTTGTTCCCAATTTTTTAAAGTTAGTCGGTTAAAGGTTCGCCTATGCATCCTAAGAACCATAGAACAAGGCTTATATAGAAACGACTCTTCCTCTTGTAGAAAGTGTGTCGCTAAAGTGGCGCGCCCTGGTGGCTGAGAATTAAATA
>NW_026019116.1:5859896-5866917 GCF_020466585.1 Dendroctonus ponderosae
CCACCCCTGAAAATGCAAGCCACTTGCTTGAGGAACTAATTTTTCCCAAAAAAACTCAATTTGAAACAACGACCGGGGAAGCGATTGATGAAAATAAGCGTTCATGAATGAACTGGGCTCCATCTATACTTCCTATTGAATCTACGGTGTGCAAACCAATCAAGGTTCTCGTTTTTAAACGAGTTTTCCGCCCCCGTTCACATGAGTGCGGAAAACCACATTCAGTTCACCTGGTCGGTGTAGTTTTGGTGCTGATTTTAATCCAAATACACCTCGTTGCAGCCTTGCCTGCTAACCGTTTCGGAATCCGTGACCTTCCTCAGGCCGCGATTATTGTTTTGATCGGGGAAAAATGCACGTGGGTGGTGAATTAGCGCGCACTTAACGACAATTTTCAATCTATGGAACGTCAGTTTCGACACACGTAAAATCTCTGAAAAAAGCGAGTTTCTTCATTTGTTTTTCCATTATTCCAGCCAAGTTTGCAGTTGACTGATTGATTGAGGATTTTGCAATTTGGCACACTTGAATTTTGTTGTATTTTTTCCAGAATCGAGTCACCGCAGTGAACCAGGCAGCGGTTATTGGCAGCTGCAGCTGGATAGAGACTTGGTGGACACGATTTCAGCCATCTATCCAGAGTGGTTTAAGGATAAGATGGCGGAGGGCGGATCGAGTGGGCTGGGGGCCGGGGGCGGCCGACCGCCCTCGCCCTTTCGCGAGTCGCCCCCCAAGGCGGTCATCGACACGTCGCCCATCCTTATGGACCAAAACAAAGAATGTGAGTATCCACCTATCGATTGAAAGATTTCGCACGCCAATGGAGCGCAAATTTCGTAAATGGCACAAATATTTTTAAAATCCCAAATGGTACGTGTGACAATTATCAGCGCATCTAAGAATAAATAGGCCCGGACGTGAGGAAAAGCAGGAATTTCGAATTTGGGTGTCACTTTTTTTCCGTCGGTTGATCGCACATTTAATCTTGTAGCTTTCGATTTTTGCGAGCGTACAGCAAATCTGGCTGTTTTTCGGGAGACAAACACATAATTTTGCCCGAAAATACGGCAGAACGAGCAGGTAAGTAATCAAATTACTACACTGTCCGACAAAAACAAATTGTAGGCGGGTGAGTTATGGCAGTGGAGCGCACGAGAGTAGGACGTATATTTAGCTTTTCCATCTTTAATTGTATAATCTGCCAAAAATTTGGAGCCAAACGAATTTATTAGAACCGGTTTCGCGTAATGCACAGTTCAAAGTTCCCTTTAGCTAAATGTGGCGTTGAAATTCGGATTGATTGACTCCCATTTCGCTGCGGCTTGATTGATTCGCTTGACTCAATACAAATAGCACAGGAAAATTCGGATCTTTCAATGTGTCTCAGCTGGGAATTTGAATTTTCCTGGCACTGGATAGACGAGATTTTCATCTCCAAACCACCAAAGTTTTGGATCGCGTTCATCATCAGGGAGTCTGGGGAAAATCATTGAAAATTGCCCAAATCGCCAATCAGGCAACTGCGCTAAAATATTTGGAAAAATCTTTCCTCCAACCCAATCGGGGGGTGAAAATTGAGGATTTTTTCAATGGATAAAGACGGCCATGTTGTGTGCACTGTCAAGGTTTCGAATCGGGGCCATCATCAAGGGTTCAGAAACGACTTTTGAAGACAATCTAAAGAGCCAACTTGGATCCTTCCAACGGATGGAAAATCGCGATTTGCTTCAGTGGATAGCAGAAAAAGGAATGTTGGATTTAAACCGAAAGTTTCGAAATGAAGCCATCATCAAGCACGTGACTAAGATCAAATGGTTCGTACAAGGCAACCTAAAGTGCCAGTTCTGGGAGGATTATTTCTCTGAATCCCTTGAAGACGAATACTTAAGGTTTTCTACAATAGATATAGAAAAAACATGTACACAGTGGCAAAGTTTTGACTTAAAGCCATCATCAGTAAACGAGCCAGAAATGAACGCTTTAATATACGTCTGAACCAGTTGTGGACGAAAAATCGACATTTTTTCAATAGACGGAAGAGCGCACGTTGTGTATAAAGCAAACGTTTCGAATTAGATCCATCATCAAGAACCTGAAGAAGAAGAACGAAAGGTTTCTATGTGATAACTTGACGTGCCAGTTTTCAAAGTGGATTTTTCTGAAGCAATTGAAGATGGAAACTCACGGATTTTTCCAACAGTTAGAGAAAAGCACGTTGTACACAGTGGCAACGTTTCGAACTAGAGCCATCATCAGGCAGTTAGAAAGGAAAGTCAAAAGTTTTCCTGATTTATGAGGCAACGCGGAACCTATGAAAAAAATTGTTTCTCAAAAACCGTCGGGCGGAAAAGTGAGTGTTTTTCCCAATAGATCGAAAAAGACATCTTGTACACAGTGGCAACGTTTCAAGTCAAAGCCATCATCAGTCAAAGAGCTAGAAAGAAATGTTTAAAAATACGCCTGAACCAGTCCAGTCTTCGCATATTTTTGGAAAAACGCCCTTTTGTGAAACAATTGGGGGATTTTGTCCAGCAGATAGAATAGATAGGAATGCTGTATACCTTGGCAAAGTTTCGAATTTGAGTCATCATCTGGGGAGGAAGCCCTAAAGATGCGCTCGCATTGAAGGACTCAAATAGCCGCTTTTTGGTAAACTAATTTTTTTGCACTAGTTGGAGAAAGTAGATCGCGATTTTCCTCAACAGCTTAGAGAACTCGTTGTAGGTGAATAAAAAGTTTCGAATCCCAGCCATCATCCAATAGTTTGGTAAGAAAACACAGCTACAACAGACATTTTTCGAACAATCATGTCTCTGGACCAGTTGAAGGTAAAACTTTCATGCTTCCTCCAACAGCAGGAAGAAGACATGTTTCACACAGGCCCCAAGTTTCGAAACAGCGCCATCGCCAGGGTCCTGGGGAAGAAAATCTGCAGAGGGTTGCAGAAAAAACACTGTTTTTTACTTGGGGAGAAAACCGGCCAAACCCACGCAGAAATTTGCATGTCTTTAAATGGCTGATGATTAATACCCTTATACTGGACGCATCGCACATATAATCCGGATGTAATTTATTGGGCAATTGTCATTATCAGCATTAATCAAACGGGAAATACATGCTTACTAAAAAACGTTTGCATTCAATCGCTTACTATCAATGCCGTCCCTTATCTTCTATTTACTATGGAAGCGCTACGATCCATTCTTGGAAAAGGCTATTGGCTTGTTTTCTCGCATCTAAAGTCCAATTCAGGGAAGATCCGACACATTTGCGACGTTTCGAAGCGTTCGTCATCAGTTCGGGTTTCTACCGAAACGGATTGATATGACAACAAAGTCAATAACACTCCAAACATGGGGCAGATTAATATGCAAATTCGGATGTTTCGAACCGACATTTTCCTGATCCGTGATGAATCTGGACGGCTGATAGCTAACCAACCCTTTACGGCATTTGAACATGAAACACTAGAGGTGAGCCAGCCAGACAGCCCGCGTTTTTTTTTGAGCCCATATAAAGCGAAAAATCGAAATGCGATCTCCGGTGAATGATTGACCAATGGCAGGCGAAAACCGTCCAAAAAACTCGACGATAACCAATCACAAAATATCGTTCTGTGATCCCCACCGCGAGACGATCCAAGCGATAAGATATACCGATTTTGGAGTTAAAAATGGTTTTATAAACAAGTAATTCATTATCAATTTTTCATTAATGTGGGCATTTTTTGGCCGAACAAGTGCATTGTTGGGGCACCTTATCTTTGCTGCATTTTGGCCCATACAGGTATGTGTTGTTTGATTTTTTTGCGGTTTTTTTCTGGATCTGCAGCTGATTAGTCGGTTTTTCAAAATTACGGGGGGAAGTCGTTAATAGAGACCCTCAACGCTCTCTGCTAATATGTTTACCCCCAAAATGTAGCAAAAAATTCAATTTAGTAAGTAGTTGATTTTATTGTTGCTTTTGCATCAATTCGCCTCTAAAAAATCTTGGAATCTGTTCCAGTCCGTTGCCTTTCAAAAGTTATATTTTCTTAGTCAAAAGTTATACATTATTTGCAATTTTCTGCCGCGTTTGCAGACATGGCTGTATCATCTGCAAGCAGTTGATATGGCGCACAAACAAAGCTGACAATGGTGGCAGGAGAAGAACAAATGATAAATCAGACAGTTTGAAAGGTTTTTGCACTGAAATAAAAAAGAGTCTTCACGCTTTTTTGCTTGTATTTAATATCTTGATAATAAACGGCAAAGAAAAACGACAGGCGAAGACAAAAGCAGAAAGAGACCCCAATGGAAAGAGTGAAAATTGGGAATTTTTCCTTCAAACTTCGGACTGACGATTGAACCCAATCAATCGACTGATCGAGTCGCCCAACCAATCAGAGTGTCGTATGCCAACTGTCAAAAAACGAGCTGACGCCTTCGCATTGGGGGCGCCCAGCCTACCACGATTTGGTCGCCCGCTTCCGAAAAGTCGCCTTTATTATTATTGTATTCGCTTGTTTATTATTTTCGCTTTAATAGTGCGATCAGTGGTTTTCGCAAGAGGTGCGTGTCACCTTGACGGACCGACACAGACACCATTTGGTCGTCCGAAGAACATCTGCTCGGCTTTTCGCGGTTTTCGATCAAAAGTGCCGCTCTGGAAGCGCCACTTTCCAGTGCCAGTTAGTGAGAGTTTTCGAAAAAAAATCCCACCCCCGCAATCAAAACGGACAAACGCCTGTTTGACCGTGTTGAGGCGCCCAAAATGAACAGAGATTTACTGCTTTTTTCCTCTAGGTTAGTGGCCAGGAATCTGCAAAAAACTGACAAAGTGTGGGTGTTTGTCGTTCTAATCGGGGGTGTTTTCTTTCTGTTGCAGCCCTCAAGGTGAAGCTTCTTATGCGGAGGCCGTTGGACCAGTTGGTGGCGCAGGGAATAATGCCCCGTAAGTATTGCATTTGCTACTAGATTAAGCGCTTAAAGTTCGGGGAGGGCGGCCAATATCATGCCACTGCCCGATTAAAGTCAGGAATGCACTAAATCAAGCCCAGTTAAACGATTCGGGGCTCTCTTATCGTCACGAAATCCGCCGGTTAAATTGAATGGCATTATGCAAAGCATCAGGAAAGTGCCCTAATTTGCGTTCGGATCTCCTGAGGTCGCCCCATAAATGCGTGCTGGCTTCATGATGAAAACACATGTAAATTGTCTAACGGTGTGTGGGGAAAATGCTGGCAGAAAGAATATTTTCCCAGCACCTGGCAACATCTGGGTAATAGCTAATTGGACCAGGCCGCCCTCCAGACCTGTGCCCATTGGATTTTATGGCCCGGTTGAGTTTCCCCCGTTTTTCCGTGTTTTTCCATTCAATTTCACCCCCTTGTTTTACGTCGGGCGAGGTTCACGGCCACATTTCCACCATCTGGCCGAATTTGTGCACTTTTAAGGTGCTTTCAGCGAACATGTGTTGGTCTTTGGCTTGCGAAAGACCGGCGAAAACGTGCGTTTCGTAACAACGACCAGGTCTGGGGGCCGTCGAATCGATTACGAATCAAAATAATCGCGTTGAATGAATTGAAATCGGCGGACGGAAAAATTGAGAAAAAAATCTCGCGCTACAACCAACGGCCACATGAAAAATGCCAACACCTTGATGTTTTCCGTGCGAAACCTACAAACCCATAGAACATTAAGCACAGTTGGCACGGGTTTCCGACTACAACACGAATCTGCAGGAAAAATGAACTTGCAAACTACCGATTACGCTCTCCAATGTTACAGTTTTGCGTTATTTTAAGACAGCTTTATCACCATTGCCAACGAATCGCCAATATTTTCGCATAGACAATAAAAATGTGTGAGTGTCACCGAAAGCGACGTCTAATTTACTCACTGACCCCAAACGGGCCCCGCAACTAATCCACACATTCATATTACACGAGAACTTTCGACAAATGTTTTTTCATGTTCATCTGATGGAAAAGAGAACATTTTTTGTTCAATGAAAACTGCCTCTCTTAGTGTCTTCCACTAGTTGTGTCTTTTACAGGAGATTCAATGTTTCTTTTTTACCTCAGTGTGTAAATTTTTTGTGTAAACTCGCATTTACGTTCGTTGTTTTTTAATTGTGCTTCTTTTCTTCATTTTTCGCCAGCGCCTTTGGGGCGATTAATCGAGCTTGGGTTTAAAAATCCGCGCCCTCAAATCGCAGTTATTCTAGTGCTACTCATTAGAACTTACCCGTCAGTGAAGCTGACTGAAGAATGGGCTTGAAGTTGAAGCAATCGGCGACACCCAACCTAAAAAAAGTTGCGTGTTAAAAAGAGGCAAGCGAAGCTGAAAAGGGGAGGCGACAGTCATCAATGAAATAAAAATCGAGCAATTCCTTCAGAAAACGCCTACGTTTCGACCCCGGTAACCAGTCGACCCGTTTGCTCAGAACCGTGTAAAAAAAGCCAAGCCAGTTAAATTCTTCAATCAAGGGAAAGCCTTTAAAGAAAGATTTATTTTCAGAACGACGAGTTACAGCAATAGTGTACTTGTGACAACTGATAACTTATAACTGAACTTATGCTAAGATTACAATTGGTACTTATAAACTAAAACTGCTGAATTGGTGCAACTAAGCATTTACTTCGCTGACCAATTAGTTACAGGGTTTATAACTAGCCTGTGGCCCCTTTCCGGCTTGAGGCAGAGTTTATTCCGTAGCAGTGTTGGGCAAAAATTGATTTTTATTAAAAAAATCAAAAATCACTGATTTATTTAAATTAATCAAAAAAATCATGTTTTATTTTTATTTTATTAAAGCAATTGATAAATCCGCTTAATTAGCTGTTTTAAAGTATTTGCAATTGTTGCCGAGAAGATTCAAGCTAAGTTGAATCGATTCAATACTTGTCCGAACGCATTTTCGACGGACAATTCTTGTCGCAACGGCCCGCCACTCGTTTCGCACGTTCATTTCAATAGAGGCTAATGTTGAAAAGTGTGTACATTTTTTGTGTTTATGTAATAATAATAAGTCAGTTTGA
>NW_026019116.1:5867916-5888512 GCF_020466585.1 Dendroctonus ponderosae
TTTTTATCTTTCCCACTTAAGGGCAGTAAAATGTGAAAAATATTCTATTTTCATGCTAATCACTGATTACAATTCATCTTATCGCTTAATTGAAAATTGGCCATTTAATACTTCAGCTATGTTTGATATAAACACATATTGAAACTTGTCCAGAGTAGGTAAATAGCGCCTATGCAAATTTAAATGTAGTTCGTCCACTACCCCACTGGGCAGATGCAACAAATGCTATTTTATTTCAGAAGCACTGCTATTGGTCGAAAAAGATCAAGTTACAAGGACAAAGAACAGCTCAGAATTCCGAAAAAACAGTCAGTCAGTCGCAGCATGTGACTCACTGGCCTGTCACATTAAAGAAAATATCGGAGACGGCTGTTACTGCTGTTCCCGATATTTTCTGTTCATTGAATATCGCTATCTGCCGAATCATGGGTGTACGTCCCACTCCCATACATACAAAACCTTACCACTTCACGAGAATAAAATATCTCCTTTCCCTAAAACTCAGGCCAATTGACAACGCCGCGGGGAATCGAAAGCCATAAAGGCAGGTGTTTGCCTTGTTCAAATATCGAAATCCCAGATGTTGGACTGGTCCTGAGCAGCATCGTAGGCGAGCCCTGTTATTCCAAATCACATGTTATTTTAAATATCGGTCACAGGTACCGACTGTTCCATATCGATATCTGTTCCAAAATAGCTGTGACAAGTATTTCGTGTCATCCCAACTTCATAGTTTAAAGGGGATTTGTTCTGTTCCAGCGCACGGCCAGCGACGGTCAGCGGAGCGGGCGAAAACGGGTGACATCCTCAAGGCGAAGATCCAGCAGCGGCCGCCGCGCCACGAGCTGGAGCGCCGCCACATCCTGGAAGCGGAGGCGCTGCACGCCGACCCCAGCCTCGCGGAGCGACAGCGGATGCTGAAGAAGGCGCGACTGGCCGACCAGCTCAACGACCAGCTGTCGCACCGTCCCGGCCCGCTCGAGCTCATCCAGAAGAACATCCTGCACACGGAGGAGCCGATCGAGGAGGCGGTGAAAACTGGCAAAATCTCCTACAAGGCGACCAGCGAGGGGGCGCTGAAGCGGCCGCAGCACCCGCAGAACTACGTGAATCCCGACGAGGACTCGCAAGGCAGCTCGGAAGGGGACGCCACCGTCAGTCCGGGGCCGAGCGATGTGCTGGAGACCGCCGCCAAATCGGCCGGAATTGTGGTGTCCTTCCAGCCGGCAGAGGGCACTGTTGTGCTCGCCACCGCCACGCCTGGCCAATCGAAAGACTGCAGCGACATTGTGTTTGCGGACTTGTGCCGCCCGCTGCTCTCGCAGGGCAGCGTTTCAAGCCCCGCCTCCACTTCKACGCTGAGTCCGCTGTCGTCCGCGGCCAGCCCCGTGCCGTGCATCGCGTCGCAGCCCCCCACGCCCATCCCGGTGCCCCCGCCACCGCCGCTGCCTCTCACGCGGGTGAAGTGCGACGCGCCCGGCAAAGAAAAAAATCGGAAAAAATCCAAGTCCAAGTCGACTCCCAAGGCCCGCACCATCAAGTTCCACGAATACAAGGGGCCGCCCAGCGCGCTGAAGAGCTGCAGCACTGGAGGCGCCAGCGGCGAGAGCAGCTACGACTTGCTGCTCAAACAGCAGACGTTGCTGCTGCAGTTCCAGTTGCAGCTGCAGCATAAATACCCCCAGATAATCCTGCCGGCCTCCCAGAAAGCGCCCCCCATTGAGCCGGCGAATGGCCTGCCGTCCAATGCTCAGCAACCATCTCCAGCACCGTCTACGTGCTCAGAAACCTCGATGCCTGGCAGGGTTAACCTGCCAGGCAAGCTGGAAGACATGAAAGTGAGCGACTTGAAGGCGGAGCTGAAGCGGCGCAACCTCCCGGTATCCGGCTGCAAGCCGCAGCTGATCGAGCGGCTGAAGTCGTGCGCCAGCCAATCGCAGCCCAGCAGCGATAACCCCGCCTCTGTGGACTCGTCGGTGACCAGCAGCATGGACCAATCGCACAATAGCCCCACCTGCCAGGATCTGGGGTCGCCCCAGGAGCAGGATCTGATGGAAGTGGGCGACCCGGTCAGCCCTGCCCCTTCGCAACAGTCCCAAGACAGCCTGCAGCGAACCAACGAGGACTTGGTGCGCGAACAAAAGCGCCAGATTGAGGTGCTGCAGCGGGAGCTGACACTGAGCCAGTTGCGGCTGCAGGCGCTGAACAGCACGCGCGCGGAGCCCAACACGCAGATGGTGCTTCAGAAGCATCTGCAGGCCAAGCAGCAGGCTGCGCAACAGCAGCAGCAGAACATCGCGCTGCAGATGCGCCAGCTGCAGGCCGAGGCCAAGCAGGCGCAGGTGAACGAGGAGCAGCAGCGACTGCAGCAGCAACAGCACGTCGCCTTCCAGAACCAGAAGAACCTGGGCGGGCTGGTGATTAATGGCGACCAGAAGAACGTGGGGGTGGTTCTGAATGGGGCCGAGGCCGCCTTCGTTTATCAGCTGATGCAGTGCAAGCCCGCCAAGTTGATCAACGGACACAGCAGGCCAAGTTTCGTATTGGCTGATGTGAAGCGCGAGTACATTGAGGAGGTGAAGCAGCCGCCCGAGATCAAGATCGAGTACAGCGACGTCAGCCAGAGCCCCAAGCCGCCGCCACTGTACACCGACGCCACTGCGAAGAAGAGCAGCGTCAAGAGCCAGACAGTGGACGATGTGCTGGAGATTCTGATTAAGAATGGGGAGCTGCCGCCCAGCGCGGCCTCCTACCCGTCCACGCCTGGATCGGCGGGCCCCAAAGGCCAGGAGCCGCTCTACCCCAACTTGCAGGCCGTCAGCACTGATCTGGACAATAACGTCCAGATGATCGACGCCTGCCAGCGGTCGATGACGGCCAGTCCCGTCCACTCGACGCTGTCCGGCATCGATCCGAACGAGCTGCTGGACTCGCTGGACAACGTCGATTTCAACCAGCTGATGGACTTTGGGGCTGTTTGCCCGCCGATTTGCGACAACAACAACGTGCAGCCTGACCAGGAGCACAACAGCATCGTGCCAATGGACACGGACGAATGGCTGGAGGCGCTCATGCCAAACGATGGCGCGTTCAGCGGATCGAATAGCGGCTCGCACGAGCTCGGCCTGGGCTACGACTCGCTTCTGGGCATCGGCCCGGACTCGTTCGACCCGTTCAATCTCGAGGAGTTCCGGTCGCCCGCCGACCTCACGCTGTCCTGGGACAAAGTGGACTACGCCACGTAGTGACTGATTTTGAACAATATTCACTCATATTTTTCCGTACGCTTATATTCCAGTGATGTGAAGTTCGGCCCCTCGATACTACATTGACATTCCACGTATAGAAAAAATTGACTGTCGATTTGCCGTTTGTGGGAGAATGGCGCGGGACCAGGACGGTCACAGACCCATCGAGGCCGAGTCACATCGATCGCCAGCTAATCGGGATGATGATTTGTCGATACCTTGCATTGTATATTACGATTTGTTTGTAGATAATTAACGCTACTTAGATGGATAATGTGTATATAGTCGTCGTAGGTCGTATCGTGTATATGGGACAACTTTGGGGGCGCGCTTTTTTTAGGTTTACGGGGAATTGACGCGGGATTGACTCGGTACAGCCAACAGCCGCTTCTTGGAAGGGTGAATCAGAATAAGGGGTCAAACTGGCGGGTTTAGGCATACCAGACAAACGTTGCTAGACAGTGTCCCGGCCGGAATACCTGCAAATGCGATTTTGAATCAGCTTTTACCCATGGAAATTCAATAGTGCAACGCCATCTTTGCCAACACGCGAAAGCGATGTCTCCTAGACAATTTTTCCAATCGTTTTTCATCTGTTGAACAGACGACAAGATTGCCGACACTTTTTATGGGAACTTTTCATTCTGTTCGGTCCGAATCCGGGAGATTGCCCACTTATTTGGGACACCCTGTGCATTGCCACCACACAAGGGGTGGTTCTGGGGAAATACGTATTTCAATTGAATTTTGCATGCAATTTAGGCATAAAAACCTGACTGGAAGCGTTGATATCACACATGGGGCGGGTAAAGTTGTTTTTGAACATATTTTCTTCGAAAATTAACTGCTCAACAAAATGAACGTTACTAGGCCAAGTTTGCCCTGTGAAATTGAGCATCTCAGACAAATTTTCTACAGGGTGGCAACGAAAAGTTTGTGCCACATTTGCAACGCCCTGAACAAAAAATAATAGGAATGGGGTGTGTACCCACTGGATAAAATCAAAGAATCGGTCTTTTTCGTATTGAAGTGTGTAATTTCTTTTGTTCATTTACAGCTTTGAAAAAGACCAAAAAAAACATACGCACTTCAATACAAAAAAAAAACGATTCTTTGAACAAAAAAGGTGTTTTTTGGATCTCAACACAAAAATTTAAAGATAAACCAAACAGCTCAAACGGTTTTTGAAATTTTCGGTTTTTTGAGTTCCACCATCAATTACAATTTAAGACGAAAATTCGATTTACAAAAAATTATCCAAATCAAAATTGGCCCCAAAATCCGGCATTCTGGAAGATTTTCAACTAAGTGAAAAGTTCCAGCTTCAACATAAGCGGGAAATTTTGAAAATGGGGCCAAGTGAATCAAGTAACCACTGCAAGACCAAAAGTTGTATTTTTTTCGATCACTCTGTAAATGAACGTGATGAAAAATGAAACCGTTTTCTAAAGGTATATTTTAATGTTTGCAGTGTTGAAATGTGTTTCACTTGCCGCGCGGTACAAACTTTATCTAACGCACTCATTTTTTGCAAAACCACGCCCTAACCGAAAGACAGTTGCACTAAATAACGCTTCAAACAGAACAGTCCAAATTTGTCCGTATAACGTTGATGCTGTTGAGCAGTATTCAAATAACAAAAGCTAAATGAAATTTTGCCACCCTGTAATCGCAGCCTTTGCAGACCTATACAGGGTGTTAGTATTGGGGTCTTGTAGATCGCAAAAGTTACATCGGTTAAATTAAGACAAAGTTGCGCATTTTGAGGCCATTTTGCTCAAACGATTATTATTGGTACAACGTTTCATTCTCTATAATATACGCTTAAATCACGATTTGAGTGTTTCGATTTCGGTCCGCCATCATCAACTTCATTTTCTTAAACACGACTCCTTGACGGCTTAGGCGCTAACACGATCCCAATGCTAATGCCTCGAACTTGTAACTCCCTGTACAGTTTTTCGATGGCATTTCGTATGCATCTACAGAGGGAGCCAAAATATTTTTCCCCAACAGCTTCTGTGTTCTGCAAAGTGTGCTAGTAGTTTTTTTTTTGGGAACTTTGCTGGCTCGTACCGATCCCATCCCCGGTTTGCAGAGTTAATTATAGTTTTATAGTTTGCTGGGTTTGAAAGCATCGTAATTTAATTTCACTGTCACTAGTCATTTTCGTGTACTTAAATTAATGTTTAGGTGGGGCGCTCGTGGGGAATTAACCAATCATCTTAAACCCTAATTGAATAGTGATTTTTTATGAATTGGGCCCGATCTTCGGTGACATTTCTGGACCAAATTTAGTACTAAACTCATTAAAATTTAAGCTGTTTCGTACTATATGACAATATGCAGTACTAAGCGAAAAATACTCTCCCTAGGATAGTGTGTTTATATATAAATATGTATAACTTTAGGTAATTCCATTGGTGTGCGCGCTCTGCGCCTGATCTATCAAAGTTGTCCTCCCAACTGCAGTGTCAAATAACTCTGTATAGTTTCTCAAATCTGTTCTTTTGACGATGTCGCCTTTACTAGTTTAATATCTAAGCAAATGTTAGAACATTTAAATTTATTTTGTTGACTATTTGTATTATGCGGCAGCCATTTTTTGCCATGGCTGTGCCAATATGTGTGTTACTTGTGGCGGGGACGTTTCGAGCCCCCCAAGCCAATGGGGCTGTGCCTCGAAAATCCCCGCCAACACTTTTGCSTACGTGTAAGAAACCAAGCCTTAAGCCTTAACAATATACCGGAAATCATACACCAAGCATAAAATGTAACTAGAGTGGTAATCTGGATAAGTCTCCTTACCAAATATAGGCAATACCCGAACTTGTTTCAACCAAATACTGTTGCATTTAGCTGATGTGCCTTTTTGTGATTCTGGCCTAGTTTCGTGAACGGTATGTGGCTGAAAGAGCTTCACGTTTATTAAATAAATACTTGATAAAAATACTCAGTCTATCATTTTCTCAACCTTCCTTCGCATCGCAAACGGGTTCTCCGAAACGGCAGCCGTAGCTGTGCGTGTCTTCCAGACTCGATAGCCTTGCGCCAACCGCAATTATCCCCCTTTGATCTGCATCCAGCGCCATAATTAGCTTATCACTGAGGACATCGGCACGATTGCGGAAGCTATCGCTGACTTGAAGCCCATTGGGGAGATTAAACAAGTTTACTAGACCGAACGCCGCTTGCAGAAGGAAAATGATGCCCTTTCGAGCATGGGGTCTGATGACGAGCTATTTCCATCAGTTGTACATTTTATGCACGAAAGTGCCCAACTTCACAACATCAATTTTCATCATCATTTTTCGAAGTTTCTCAAGAACCTTTTATGTATCAATCAATCGATCCGTCATTGTTCTCCTCTACTCCCCAGCGAATGCACCCACTTTTGAATCATCCCGCCTCCAACGCAGCCACATCAGCATTCGATTGGACAAACATTCCAGTTTCAAAAACAAGTGAATTTGGCGCAACAAGAGAGAAAACTCCAAGATAAATAATGGGGGGTTGAATTAAAACATTCGCTGTTGTGCCCGAAAACAAAAGCCCTTTGTGCCCGTTTCCTTTTTATGAGCCATCTAATGGAACGCGAGGTTTTTTCTGCCCCCGCACTGAAACAACTCAGCTGGGTGTAGCCGGTTCAAGGAAACTACCCTTAGAAGTTGCCAATATAGGCAATTACTTTCATATTCCTTACGATCCTTCGGGGGCCGTTTCGGGGAACTGCTTGAAGGGGGAGCCGTGCCGAGAAATGCTGCTGAAATTATATTAAACGAAATTTCATAAGAAGAACATCCACATACTAGGAGTCTTTATGGTGTCATTTACTGCTCGACGTTATACAGGGCGACCCAAGAGACTAGCCATTATTTTCCAGCAGGATATCAATGTGGAAGGGGGCGTAGAATAGACTAAAATTTGCTTCGGTAGATGTCTGCTTATTTAAAGCGACTGCATCTGGCATTTGCCGATAACGATGCCGATGGCGACAATCCAGCCAAACTTGGCTCACTACGAAAATGGGCCATTATCGCGAAACAATGAGATTTAATTGAAAAGTAGTGAAAAGCGCCCCTGATGGCAAGTCAAATACCAATTCCTTCATTCAAACACAATTAAAATCGTCTGAGCGCGCTCGCCGCCGAGCCCTAATGCGATTAATTCATTATTATCGCTTCAAGTCGTTTTTTTGATTTAATCATATTCATAATCGAATGTTTTCATTTGAAAGGCCGCGCAACAACGTGTCGGAATCAAAATATTTTGTTAACGTTTCCTGGACGTTTCGATCGCCACTATACAGGGCGTGCACGAAACCAGTTTTTAAGGGTGAAACACTGTTCATCAGAGCAAACTGAAACAAGAAAGCAGGTGTCACATCAGGAAAGATTGTGCGTTTGAAACACCCTTAAGGGGGGGTTCGACTGTCCCACGAATCGATGCCAGAGCTGGGAAACGATGCGCCGAATCGTCGCACCTGTCCGACTGATGAAGCGTCGCTCTTCACTAGCGTCGCGACGCCGCTTTCCGACGGACGCAGCTTTCAACACGGCAATGTAACGCGCAGTTTCGTCGCTGCTCATATCGTTCATTTCACGTTGTTTTTCATCCACAGCGTTTGAACTACTTGTTTGATCGCATTTGTTGCGCGCCTACACATCCATTGTTGCACAGGTAAGCGATTTACACTGTCCTGGACGGGTTTTACGCAGGTTTGTTGACAACAACAAACCGATTTTGGGGTTGCTAGAGAGTGGCCAGCGCAAAGCTGGGTATAATAGCAGGCTGTTAAAATGCAGTTTTGGCAAGTTGGGTGTCGTAACTTTGCGAATTATAAAAATGTGTGGAAATTTTTTGAGGGGCCTACGACGGCGAAGAGGAATTACACTGCGGGCTTTACATGTGTTTTTAACTATAAAAAAACTCGCTTTCCTTGCATATCGAAGGCCAAATTCTGAAAGGATTTGGCCATTAGGATTAGGTTCGGCCAAACATCGATTCTTATGCAAAAATTTTAAATTTAAATGTAAACGTAATTAATAATGTGTTAAAAAGACACTCACCAATACAAATAGTGCGATCTTTGAGGTCTAGATGCTCACTGCACTAAGAAAACACGAATTTTCTACACTGAAACACTTGCCCGAGATTCACTGTTCATGTTTCAAGTCAAACTGACGTTTCACGTCAAATTGCCAAAAGGACATTGAATAAACGACTTGGCAAACGACAAACAATATGGCCGTGGAGGGCAAACCCCGTAGGAAATTCGCAAATAAYATMATTATTTATTATAGACAAGAACGATTTTGTGCGGACATTTTAAAAAGTTGCCTTTTCTCTTAAACCTRAGGGCGGAAAAGTGSCGGATTTCGGCATTAATTAGCACAAAACCTAGTTAACGTGTTGTGAGTGCTTCAAACTGATGACGCTTTCGAATAGTTTTTAATGAATTTCCAAACTTCAACCTGCTTATGTGGCTTCGATTTTCTGCTTTCAACTCTAAAAAGCCTGTTTCTGTAGGATCCTACCACTAGGATTCGGTTCAGTTTTGGCCCGTTAAACTCTTCTGGGGGTTAATGTAAACAGCCGCATGTTAAAAAGACACTCACCGATCCAAATAGTGAGACTTTCGAGGTCTAGATGCTCACTGCACTAAGAAAACACGAATTTTCTACACTGAAACACTTGCTCGAGATTCACTGTTCATGTTTCAAGTCAAACTGACGTTTCACGTCAAATTGCCAAAAGGACATTGAATAAACGACTTGGCAGACGACAAACAATATGGCCGTGGAGGGCAAACCCAGTAGGAAATGCGTAAATAATATAATTATTTATTATAGACAAGAACGATTTTGTGCGGACATTTTAAAATTCACTCTTGACGCTTCAAGTCAAACTGACGTTCAACGTCAGCATGCCAAAAGGACCGTCAATAAGTGACCTGGCAACCGAAAACAGTATGGAGGCGTAGGCAACGATCCGTGTTTATCATTTACTTTTTTTATTTCTATCGATAGATTGATCATATACAGAGTGTTTCCGACGATCTATTAGTTTTAATTTTGCTCTTGGCTTTTTCGATCGATTTCAATGAAGAAGGCGTTTGGCAACTGATAAAATCCCTGAAGAAGTAATCAATTCGAAACTTTCAGCACACGTCGAGGGCACGTTGCTATTTGCCCTCTCCTTAATGTGGCATGCAGACAAACAAAATGGAAATGCCATTTCCTTTTCCGAAAGGATTGAGAGAAAACATACTTTCAATTCAGCCGTCCATATAAAACGATTGATCTCTGTTTCCCTTTTGCCGCAATAAAGCCTGTCGCAACGTGCCAAGGAGATGAGTTTTCCTGATATAAATGGAACAGTTTGAGCCATTAATGGATAAACATGGAGCGCATGCAGCGAGAAATAAGTGGAAATTCAAAAGTCGCGGGTTTAACCCGCACATGTTTGCCCCGATATATTAAACAGTGGTAGAACGAGACGATATTAACCGGATGGAAATGGGGATTTCCGCTATCAGCTCCCCAAATTCAATAGGCTGTTGTTGACAACCACTTGACATTATCTCTGTTCGCGTTACTATGTTTATCCTAGTAATATAGTAGCGATTTATACAGGCAATTTCCACGTTGCCATTAAGCATTTGGAAGTATTACGATTCTCTGAATTTTTTCCGGAAGGAAACAACGGCAACCATGCATCTGCAAAGCTTTTAGTTGTCAATCTTGTCAAAATGGCGCATTTGTGGTTAGTTTTTAAACTGCATTCTTCAAACCTTTTTTCAGCTTCGAAACGCGAAAGGGTCAAACGATGACTTTTTAACGAAAAATGGACTATTAATCCATTCCTAAATCCGCTGATTTAACAAAGCAACAACACTTAGACCAAAAACTGTTTCAAATTCAAATCAGCCGCTTTTTGCGTACCCTTCAGAGAAATGACACCAATTTTGACTCATCCGGGATGAACAAAGCCATCAAAACCGGTTTCTTTTATGTGGGCAAATTAGTCCTAATTCTCTCCCACATCTCCAGGCATAATCCACACGAGCGCTCCATTCACTGGGCAATTTCCTTTGAAAGCCGCAATAATCTCCCAAAGACAGGCCGTCGTGTGCGCTTTTCCCAGCCTCTTTTTCTTTCAACGCGCCCGCTTTTAAAAGGGATGCTGAATGTTTTAAAAGTGAGTTTTTCCACGTGCTAATAAACCGATTTCCAGACCTGAAGATGGAAAACATGCGAACGTACATATCGAACAATCTCGACTTCTGGAAGGTTCTTCCATTCAGCTGGTTCCAACCCTTAAACTGTTAAACTTGTGTGGAACCGGGCCTGAAAGGGTTTCTAGGGCAAATTTTCACGTGCAATAACAGGATATTTCCACTAAAACTGCCATATTTTAGGGCTCGTATTCGAAACGCTGACCCTCCCGTTTGTTGTTTATTATATGCACTGACATCGCCACCTACGGTCGGTGAAAAGGGTCCCTCATATTTATTATAATAGATTAATATTAGGGTCTTAGGTTAACCATCCAAGGGCTGGATGCCAAAGCAACTTCTAAGAGTTCCTTCTAAAGGATGTTAATTAAACGAGATCCTGCCGGGTGTAATTAATGGAAATTTAGCTTTGTTGCATGTTTTTCAATTAATTTAATTTATGCGCACTGGAAAAGACTACCAGCAATATCAATAGCGCCCCCCAAAACTTAATAGTTACCAAAAATGGCCAACGGTCCGACCTTTTCGGGCGAGAGCCGCAAAAGTTTTGAAGAGCGCACTTCAAAAATTAACCCCATTCGCGCTATAACCCTGACAGGTTTGCCTGGCGGCATGGTTACCGCTGTGACCCTTCATAACAAAATAAAAGGCTGTGTGGCTTTCGGAGCTTAAATTAATTTAAAAGTGCCTGAAGGTGTCATTGGTCCGAAACTCTCCAAAAACATTAGAAATGCTTTTCGCTTTTTAGTGATAAAATTTTTCGATTTGTATCGGTTTCAGTGCTAGGGTAAAAAAAACATTTTTCGAAATAGTTGCTAAAATCCACGATCGTTCATAAAGGCATGTTTTAATTTTTTTATAAATCTCTGATGTGGCCTTCGACTCGAAACATTTGCGCCCCATGAAATGAGTTTTGTGCTAAATAATGCTACAATCAACCGCCTTTGAGCTCTTTTCGTTTGCCATAAACGTTTTTTTATGCCTGCAGATAATCGATGTTGCCAATAAATACTAAAATTTGACAATTCATCAAAAAATTCCTGAAATAGTCATCAATGCGAAACTTTCAGAAGTCATTAGGTGAACTTCAAGCTATTTGAGAAGAAATACACAATATTTTTTTCGCTTTGGTTTCAGAAAACTCGGCATTTTTAAGAGCGAAAGCAGGAAATTGATGTCGCCTAAACAGGCTGAAGTTTGAAGTTATTAAAAAATCTTTGAACGCGTTATAAGTTCAAAAGTTACGCAAAACGTTAAGTAGATCTTGAGCTAATCAACGCCAAAATTTGTCACTTTTCTGCCTCCAGGCATGAGAGAAAATTACACCTTCCTGAATGGTGGCACAAAGTCGTTGTTATCTAAAGCAGCACAAGTTTGAAAATTTTTGGAAAAGTCCCTCAAGCAGCTGTGAATCCGAAACTTTCAAGACACATTGAGATGGCTTTTCACTATTTGACGAAAAACTCAGCATCGATCTGGCCCGTTCGGTTTTCCAAAAATTCAATCTTTTTGATCGATTACTTAAACCTGATGTTTAAGAACGTCCAAGTTTACCATTCAATTAAAAAAAACTTTTGATCATCATCGGTTCCAAAAGTCCAAAATACTTTAAATTAGTTTTGCGCTTTTTAGTGCGAAATTTAGCCAATTTCCATCTGTTGTGGTTTGAGGGCAAGCAATATTTTCAGACTTATGGCAGACAGTTGTCGTTCCCTATAACCGCATAAGTTTGGAAACCCATACAAAAGTCCCTGAAGGAGCTAGAAATTCGAAACTTTCAGAGCACATCGGGAGGCGTTTGCACTATAAACGCAAAAACTGGCAACTTCGGCACCTGCTTAGCTTAAAAAATCAATTTTTTTAAAGGACTGCAGAAGCTCAATGTGGCCCATAAATGTTGAAGTTTGCAAATTCATTTAGAAATGCCTGAAGGTGCCATTAACCCGAAACTCTCACAAAAGATTAACTGATTCTGATGCTAATTGAAGTTGAAAAGAATCGATGCTTAACGCTGTTAGTTTTATCGAAAACTTCATTTTTTCAAACGGTTGGCGAATGTCGTTATCGTCAATATAACGGCTTAAGTTTGGAGCTCCATGAAAAAGTATCTGAAGGAGTCGTAAATTCGAAACTTTCAGGAGAGACAAGGCACAAGGCCCACTAGATAACACTTCCTGCCTGCGTTATACAGAGTGCTTCAAATGACAAACCTTAATTATCGCTAATCATTCTCCAGCTTGTTGGCGATCCTGCATGCATGTTCTGGCCTGTTTCACATTTCGAACATGATCACAGGCCTGTCCATTAGAAAGTTGTATGTTTCCATAAGTAAGCCGATGTAAAAGACATAAATCCGGGCATTTGAAGCGGGATTTGGGTCAACTTAGCGGGACAAGGGACCGAAATCCCCCCGTGACACATCAGTTTTAAAAGTTAAATTTGAAAAATCAAGCCCAACTCGAGATAAATTCCCTGTTTGATGTATTGCCTGGTCGCTTCTTGGCCCTGCTAAGTGATAAATTAATGGCGAAATTCGCCGTTTTCACGAGGAAAACGTTAAAAAACGCTTTCATTCGATTACCTTTGGCAAGTTTTAATAATATTCCGGGGAATTTTTCATGTAAACTGCCCCTTTGTTGGGGCCTGGATCATTTCCTTTGCTTGGCAAAAGTGGGAAAGGCGGAAGTAGAGCTTTTCTTCCAGGATTGTTGAGGCGAGCGACTTTCCCAATCAAGCTGGACAAGGAATTCGGACCACTGTAATGGGGAAATTAACGCAAATTTAGACCAAATTGCTCGAGCCGAGCGCATTTTTCCAAGTTGGAAGCTAAAATAAATACACGCGGAGAATTGCGCTTAAATTTCCTCGTTTACATTCGCTGAAGATCCTTCAAAAGGGAATCCATTAAGTCCCGGAATTTTATGCACTGCTCCCATCAGTTCGGCCGATTCTGGATCTTTACGGTCTGCGCCCTCTGGAGTGACTTTCCATCCAGACTTTCAACAGTTTGAGACACTTTTAAAAATCCCCAGCAATTTATTGGGCAACACAAACGGAAATAATTCCTTTCAACAAACTGAAACCGGTTTGTTCAGATATGAAGTTTCATTGTTGCAGAAATCAGCCAATCAGAGTGGCGCTTTGTTTGCCAGTGTCAAGTTTTAATAACGTTGCCAAAGTTGAATAATCGCAGCCCAACAAAGTTGGGATTTGTGACTTTCAGATCCAGTGGCGCAAAAGTTTGCCGGGGCGAAAATCAATCTTGCTTTACCTGCTGCCTGTTGTGTCAAGTCTAATCGGCTTAAAAGTTTTACATTTTTTCTGAAACCTGCAGATATTTGAGGCTGAAATGTCCCCAATGGGGCTACAAAATTAATGCTTCCTTCCAAAGGCGCGCTTTATGTGAAAAATTCGTAACTTTCTAGCTGGGATAGGCACAAACGTGAAAGTTGCATAGGGTCCAGTGAACACTTTCATCTACTGATAGGAAAAGTTTCCTTGGAATCGCAAGCAATCCTGAATTTTTGCGGTGGTTCAAAAAAATAGACAGAGAGAAAAATACACTCAAAATTGATGCTGATTTCATCTCCAAAGCTCGGGTTTCCACGCAAAAAACCCCTGTGATCTACAAACTCATTAATTCAAAATTAACCAAGTTCCCCACTGGACACACAAATCCCTTGGTCAATATGCGCGACAATTAAAGGACATTCGTAATGGAAACTCTACTCAGTTTGCGCCATGTTTCGGGCTGCAGTTCCACACAAACCGGATTACACAGGCTGCACTCCGCACAAAGTAGCTGCAGTTATTGTTAACAATATTACTGGGTGCTAATGGTGACCCCCATAGAGAGCATTTTATTACGTTTTTCCATTAGGCCAATGTTCGACTAACCGCCTCCATTAGGCCAATCGAATAAATATCGAACTGCTGATTTATCATCATTATTAAAATTGCTGTCTCGTTTTGTGGGGCTTTTTTTCGGATTTTGGCCTGGTTTGGATGCGTCTGGCTAATCCGGACCGGATTTGGGTCCCAATCGCGAAAATTAGTCGAATCCCTAGTCAATATGTTTAATTAACCAGTTATGATAACTTTATGAAACTTTAGGTCTCAGTGCAAAGATAATTTAAAGCCCTATTCACGCAAAGAAACGCGAGTGAGGAAATGCCGGTAGTTTTCACACAAGGAAGAAAATTTGAGTATCGCATTTAGGTACAAGATTAGGTCAAAAATTCATGTTTCTCGGCACGTTTTTGCTTATTTCTCGGGGAGAAGTTCAGCTCGGGCGCTCGTTTTTACACCACTGGTTAGAGCATAAATTGGGGCTTTTACAACATAAAGGTTTCCTTATGAAAGGTTTGCAGTTTTCTCAAAAAAGTCCAAATTTCCGGGACGAAGTTAGTTTGCTCGTTTTTTTGATAGCAAAATCGTCTCAAAATGACGCCGTCTTTTTCGACGTTTCTCAAGAACCATTTAAGCCACATAGCTCGTTTTGGTATCATTGAAAAGATAATTTAAAGCCCCATTCACGCAAAGAAACGCGAGTGAGGAAATGGCTGTAGTTTTCACACATGAAAGAAAATTTGAGTATCACGCATTTAGGTACAAGATTAGGTCAAAAATTCATGTTCCTCGTCACGTTTTTGCTCATTTCTCGGGAAGAAATTCAGCTCGGGCGCTCATTTTTACACCACTGGTTAGAGCATAAATTGGGGCTTTTACAATATAAAGGTTTCTTTATGAACCGTTTGCAGTGTTCTCAAAAAAGTCCAAATTTCCAAAACGACGTTAGTTTGCTCGTTTTTTTGATAGCAAAATCGTCTCAAAATAACGCCGTCTTTTTCGACGTTTCTCAAGAACCATTTAAGCCACAGAGCTCGTTTTGGTATCATTGAAAAGATAATTTAAAGCCCTATTCACGCAAAGAAACGCAAGTGAGAAAATGGCTGTAGTTTTCATACAAGAAAGAAAATTTGAGTATCACGCATTTACGTACAAGATTAGGTCAAAAACTCATGTTTCTCGTCACGCTTTTGCTCATTTCTCGGGGAGAAATTCAGCTCGGGCGCTCGTTTTTACACCACTGGTTAGAGCATAAATTGGGGCTTTTACAATATAAAGGTTTCCTTATGAACGGTTTGCAGTTTTCTCAAAAAAGTCCAAATTTCCAGAACGATGTTAGTTTGCTCGGTTTTTTTGATAGCAAAATCGTCTCAAAATGGCGCCGTCTTTTTCGACGTTTCTCAAGAACCATTTAAGCCACAGAGCTCGTTTTGGCATCATTGAAAAGATAATTTAAAGCCCTATWGACGCCAAGAAACGCGAGTGAGGAAATGGCTGTAGTTTTCACACAAGAAAGAAAATTTGAGTATCACGCATTTAGGTACAAGATTAGGTCAAAAATTCATGTTTCTCGGCACGTTTTTGCTTATTTCTCGGGGAGCAATTCAGCTCGGGCGCTCGTTTTTACATCACTGGTTAGAGCATAAATTGGGACTTTTAAAATATAAAGGTTTCCTTATGAACGGTTTGCAGTTTTCTCGAAAAAGTCCAAATTTCCAGAACGATGTTAGTTTGCTCGGTTTTTTGATAGCAAAATCGTCTCAAAATAACGCCGTCTTTTTCGACGTTTCTCAAGAACCATTTAAGCCACATAGCTAGTTTAGGACCTTAGGACTGAGTTATCTCATTAATTCCGGGTGCATTATTATTTCGGATCATTTTGAGAAACTTTAGATTTTTTCAAAATATCGACTCTCACCCTTGGAAACATTTCGGCCAAAAATCAAAATTTTACATGCGTTTTTTTTGCGCTCAATCGATTCCTTTTGACGTAAGAAGGTCACAAATATGCATTTATTTGCGTTTGATTCAGTAATAAGTAAAAACTCGTCGGTTAAAGATCGTGACCGTTCAAAAAAAGCTTAAAATGTTTTGTGCTCAAATACTTGATCAACTTCGTCTGGCAGCAATTAAAACGCTAATTATCCCGACTGGAGAAGAGTTCACCCTTCTTGGGAAATATCGGGAATTTTTGCCTTTATGTGCTCCTATCGCCCATTAAACCAGCGTGCTCCCCCATGGAGAAATTTGATGAATTCGTCCTAGAAACCATTTCCTCATTTTATCCACAGCATTTTTAAAACAGCCAATATAAGTAATGTTGGCATTGTCCAGGAAGTTTCGAGGACAGACGTGCTTTAGCTAAACCCTCGGTGCACCTCCTCAGCCTAGCTGTTTCCACAAAATTCATTCTCCATTGGCTACTAGGCAAAAGTAAATAGGCTTTTATGTGCTTCATTGTTGTTTCAGATCCTTTTTCCATCTTTCAGGCCCGCTTCCATTTCAATTCTTTTGTATGTTGTGTGCTGTTGTGAATCAATTCGTGTCGGGCTCGAGCTCGGGTTTTTCCAGATTAGAATGGATTCCAGCAAAAATTACACCTGCTCTGGATTACTCGATAAAGTTGCCCGAAAACGGAATGGCTGAAAATTGCAAAAAAAGCATTTATTTTTATGAGATAAACAGTTTCCAGTCCAAACAAGGTAAATCATGCTCGGCTATTTGATGCAAATGCTTTGACAAACTGTCCTGAAAGCCCGTTTAGTGCACATTTGAGCCCCCTGATGGCCGAGATAATGGCTCTAAGCTCTAATTGAACATCATGGCTCAGCTGGTTATCCTGTTTAAGACAGTCGATTTGCATGGAGCCGGGCTCTATTCGGCAACATGTCTGGTCGGTTAAGGCCGAGAAAAAAATAGCGATTAAGCCAAAGTCCGAGCTAAAGGCTTTATGTGATTAGGGCCCAACCCCGGCGTGGAAGTCGTGTTTGTTGAAATGTCGGTGCCCCGATAAAAAGGTAACTTGGACTGGCAGAATCGTTCTTTTTTCGCTCCAGCTAAATAGGTTTGGGATTTGATTCAATATTGCCTGTTCTGGATTGCCAATAGCTACCAGGCATTTTTCTAAGGCGGGATATTAAAACGGCTGGACTTTAACCAAAGTGGAGTTGCTGATCATTTTTTAGGGCCTCTTGAGGGATTCGGGGCGATCTTTCGCGCGTAAAACTAAGTGCGAAACCCTCCGAAATACTAAAAAAACCATTCGGCAATAAATGCGGGTCGAGTTGATTCTGTGAAGGGCTTTCAAGAAAATTGTCAACACTCAATAAAACATCCCCTAGCGGGGCCATCGATTTTCCGTTCGAATCATTAAAACTTCCCGCGATTATTTCCAATTTAATAAGTGCTAGGAAAGTTCTTTAATACCCGTTCGGGGTTGGGGAAACTGACGACATTTCAACTTCAACTAACTGGGACTTTTTCGCCGTCTTTTCCTACAACTTTGAGCCGATTATTAGGCTTCATACAACAGGCTGCACGTAGACAAAGATTGATTTTCCATGCCAAACTTTGCCGCTATTGCATTTGCATTTCCGATTTCAAAGAAAATTTGCTCGGGTTTACACGCAAATGTCGCCTGTAGTTGGTGAAAGTTGCCACTTTATACTGGCCGCCGATTAGAGTTTTTGGTATTTGGCTGGAAATAGACTCATTTAAAAGGTAGGCAAAAATTTGCATTCATCGCTATTTTAATGAAAATTTGTGCATTTTGGGCCGGATGTGCCTACTAGACGCTGTGAAGCTTTCAAGTTACTACGATTTTTCTAAAGGAAAGTGCGCTTTGGCTGGAAAGGTTAATTTTTGGATTCGTATTTAAACAGCAAGAGAAAATTCGATTTCATTGTGATTTCATCAAAAATTCCAGCGCATTCAGACCGAAGTTTCAACTAGCAGATGTGAAACTCTTGGATTTATTCTGTCCGCAGATTAGCAGTTGCGAGTTTTAAAAGATAAGCGCGGTTTTGAGTGAAAACAGTCATTTTTTCTCGCGCGTTTAAACAGCAGGAAAAAATCAGGATCTTGTGCGATTGCAAGGAAAACTTGCCAATTCTCAAGCTGAAGTGTCTCCTGTATGCTGCAAAAGT
The DNA here is from genome assembly GCF_020466585.1 of Dendroctonus ponderosae. NCBI lineage: Eukaryota > Metazoa > Arthropoda > Insecta > Coleoptera > Curculionidae > Dendroctonus > Dendroctonus ponderosae. Next base: position 5,886,396 of record NW_026019116.1, read on the forward strand.
TTCAACTTTGTTCTTGCCGCAGATTAGAAGTTACGATTTTTTTCATGAGAGCGCGCTTTTGCTTAGAAACGGCCATTTTTATGCTCGCGTTTGAAAGGAAGGAAAAACTGGGTTTTAGTTCAATTTCCCAAAAAAAACCTAGATTGCTCAGATTCAAACGTTTACTGTGTCCTGTGAAGCCTACAAGCTCCTACTTGTCCCAGATTGGCCGTAATGATTTTTTTAAACAGAGCGGGCAATTTGTTAAAAACACTAATTTTTGCACCCGCGTTAAAATAGTAGGAAAAATTAAATTTTTATTGCATTTTTAGAGAAAAATTCAGCTTCTCCCGACTAGAGTGTCTACTAGGCTGCGTGAAATTTTCAAGTTTGTGCTTTCCTTAGATTGGAACGTATGCATTTTTTAAGGAGGGTGCGTTTTTGCGTCGAAACGTTCACTTTTAAATTCGCATTTAAATAGCCTGAAAAAATCAGGATTCCGTGCGATTTCGTCGAAAGTTTCAGGGTTTGTAGCACAATATCTGGACTATATCCCGTGAAACTTCTAAATTTGTACTTGCCGCAGATTTGGAGTTACAATTTTTCTAAAGGAACGAGCGCTTTGGCTGGAGACGTTCATTTTTGGATTCGTATTTAAACAGCAAGAGAAAATTGGATTTCATTGTGATTTCTTCAAAAATTCCAGCGCATTCAGACCAAAGTTTCAACTAGAAGATGTGAAACTCTTGGATTTATTCTGTCCGCAGATTAGCAGTTGCGAGTTTTAAAAGATAAGCGCGGTTTTGAGTGAAAACAGTCATTTTTTTCACGCGCGTTTAAACAGCAAGAAAAAATCAGGATCTTGTGCGATGGCAAGAAAAACTAGCCAATTCTCAACCTGAAGTGTCTCCTGTATGCTACAAAAGTTTCAACTTTGTGGTTGAAGCAGATTAGAAGTTACAATTTTTTTCATAAGAGCGCGCTTTTCCAATAAAAGTTTCCAAATTGTTAAAAGAAGCCAAATGAGTTCCTAGGTTTATCAGTCAGCAGATAGTAGCAGAAAATAAAAACACAATTTTTTCTCGGGCGTACGTTTCGGTTGCATTTAAGCCACCATCAGGGCTCAATGAAGTTCGCCTCATTTCGAATAGAAGTAGGTGTAATTTTTGAATGATTTACTGTGTGTCAACTATTAAACAATTTATAAATTGTCCTCTCCCTGAGCCCCATTACTCAGAGAGTGGGCTGCTTGCTTAAACAGTGAAATTTCCTTAGCGTAAACAAACGTTCAAGTAAATGGCAGTGGAAATAGGTGCCGCAGGCCCTCATTATCCTGCTACTGTTTAACACTGATTACATGCCATGTTTAGGGCGGCATCCAGCACTTTACTACTACAGCTTGTTTGACATTCAACTAAACAAGCAATAATGCGAAGGCCTTCGGGCTTTGATTAATTACCATCTTGAAGGCGCCCCCAATATTTGCCGGAAAAGGAGTGTGTGTCGTTCGCAGGCAGGCGATTTTCATGTTCACATCTCCATCACGCTCTTTAACTTTATCTTTACCCTCCGAGGGAATATTCGAAGGATCGATGCTTACATCCAGATGGATTTCTCACATTGACACAATCCTCACAAGGCAACGTTTAATGGGGATTCACCTGGCAACGAGAGCTTCTTGCCACCAAATATTGGAAGCTTGGAGCACAAGTTTGCATTGCAGCTTAATGGAATTGTGCCAGTGCCATTGTTATTGCGCTAATTGTCTAATGCGGCTTTAATCCAATTAATATTCAATTGCATTGTTGCATAACCCAAACCTGCATCTGCATTGCAGCCGATGTTTTGACAATGTAACTCGCTGAGCTAAGAAGGAGAGAATTGGAGCTACGAAATGGATACAGACAATTGGAGAATGGTAAACACATTTTTCAGATGTTGAACTTCTGCTCAAAAGACACCTCAAACAGTCGACAAAAATCAGATTAGAGCCCAATTTGAATGAACACATCAGCCAACTGGCTACAATGTTTTGTGGAACATGCAAGTTTCTACTGGCTCTAGTTCAGAGCAGACGCTTTTTTATAAATAGAGCGCGTATTTATTTTAAGTTTTTCATTCATCAAGCAGTAAAAATT
>NW_026019116.1:5889511-5891142 GCF_020466585.1 Dendroctonus ponderosae
TTTGGAGACGAAACGATCCACATTGAGTTGGGAAACTTTCAAGTTTCTACTGGCTCTAGTTCAGAGTAGACGCTCTTTTATAAATAGAGCGCGTATTTATTTTAAGTTTTTCATTCATCGAGCAGTAAAAATTCAGAATTGTGTGCGATGTTTACACAAATCGCTGTAATTTGGAAGTCAAGTGTCTTTTACATGTTGTGAAACTTTCAAGTTTCTACCTGCCCGTAGTTAGCAACTACAATTTTTTCAAACCGAACGCGCATTTGTGTGAAAACGCTCATTTATAAACCACCGCTTTCGCAGCAAGGGAAAATCGAGATACCGCGCAATTTAACTAAAAAATCCACAGTTTGGAGACGAAACGATCCACATTGCGTTGGGAAACTTTCAAGTTTCTACTGGCTCTAGTTGGGCGTTGACGATTTTTTTAGATAGAGCGCGATTTTTCGTCACCCAGCACTAGAAACTCAGGATTTCTGGCGATTTAAATAAAAATTTCAGAATTTTGTAAACCAGTTTCTGCCATATGTTGGGAAACTTTCACGTTTCTACCTGCCTCGCGCACGATTTTTCAAAGCAAAGCGCGCATTTGCCTGAAACCGCTCGTGTTTAAACCAGAGTTTACTCTGCAGAAAAAGTGAGTTTCCCGCATGGAAACCTACAATATTCTCTAATATTATCAGCATCCAAATCTGGTGAAAACTTAGGTTTTCCACAACTCAATTTTCGGAAAAAAATTGACAAAAATGACTTGGACAATGATCAATGCTTTACTCTCACAGGCCCCAGGATCTTTCTTCCATCTATGTCATCAAGGAAAATCTCTCAAAAACTTAAAATGTTTAATTAATTTAAACAAATTAGCTGATGTTCAACCGGTTTAATTTAGTAGCGGCGACGGTAGCTGATGAAACCGCAGCTACAATTGCGCCTTGTGCCAAGCCCATCCTCGAGCTGTTTCCAATTGGAGGGCTGGCAATTGATGGAGAGCAAAAATTAATCTGTCGCTGATTTTCTCCACGATCCCAACTGACAGCGGCTGTGATTAATGGAGCGTGAATTACCATTAATGTCGAGGTTAATGTGGAGCGACCAACTGCTACCCAACTGGTTCTCAGACTATCAGTTCATGGAGCGAGACAATGCCATTGTTAATGGAGAAAGTGGATGCAACAAATGGAAACGATGTCTGCTGGAGGAGGGCGGGAACAGTGCATGGAATTTTCACAAAACGCGCGTTTTTATTGGCAATTCGCCGATTTTCCACTCAACTGCGAACACGATAACAGCGTTAAAATTGCGCAAATTTCCGGCTGGGAAAATTCCAGTTTATTCGGGCAAATAAAAAAATGCAGTCGGCTGACTAGAAATGACTGGAAATGATGGCTTCATTCTGGCGACTTAACGTCAACACTTGAGTGGTCGCTCCATGTTCTCCCAGTTGGAGAACAGCGGCGGTTTTAAAGCCTCCAAGTGGAAATTCGCATCAGCGAAAGATAAACGCTCTTTATGGAAGGTCGCTGATAATGTAGCGAAGGGCTTTGCCCTTCTCCAAAACGAAAATATCGCAAATTCGATATGGAAAAACGGGGTCGTGCGCTTGCGAAGCCCCAATTTTCTTATTCTGCTGC
>NW_026019116.1:5892141-5893770 GCF_020466585.1 Dendroctonus ponderosae
CGGCTCAAGTAGAAACTTGAAAGTTTCACCCAATATAAGAGATACTTGGGCTGAAAAGTCCCGAAATGTTCATGAAATTGGCACTGAACCCTGACTTTTACTGCGGCGTAACTGATAGTCAAAAACGGAAAGGCGCTCTGTTTAAAAAAATCGTTGGGGCCAATCTGAAGAACGCAGAAACGTGGGAGTTTCACTGAGCATTCCGCACTATTTCGTCTCAAAGCTTAAAAAATTTCATCAAAATCTGGGCTAAACAAGAAAGTTTCTCATAATTGTGAGCTCTGCTTAAAAAAGTCGAAAATCTTCAGCAAGCGGAAACTTGAAAGTTTCACAAGGCATTGTAGACCGTTGAGTCTCCAACTATTCAAAATTTGGGATAATTCTAAGAGTGCGTCCTGCCGAGCCCGAGGCTGCCTGAGGCGCGGTTATGAATTTGTCTATCTATTAATCTCTTTGGTTTACACCTGGAATCCACTCAACACAGATGAAAAAATCTGCCGTTTAATGAAAACCAATCTCCAGCTCCTCCACCGGCTGTTTTCACTAATTAAATGCGGAAATCCATTCAAGCCGGGTTCGGATGCAAATGAAGCTGCACGGGTGTGAATAACTTCAGCTCGGAGTTTTTCCCTTGCTTCGCCTCCACTTTGAATCCAAGCGAAAAATCACGCAGTTGATCGATTAAATGATCTCTCAAGCTAATCAAGATGCCAGCCAATTTCCATAGCCAGCAGCAGATAATTTGCGCGAATGAAAGTCCAATTAGCTGGGCTGGGCAAACGGGGCATAGAAACATTATATGAATGTTTTCTGCTGCTCTGCATTGTTCAGGCGCTGGTTAATTTCAAATTAAAGGCGAATTCTCTTTTGTTTCAGACCTTCGCCGCTGAAAAATGAGCTTTTTCAACTCATTGTCTGAGTATGTCACCAATAGCGTGGCGGGATTGTCGCTGAGCCCCAAACGGTGAGTTTCTGTTGCCCGCCAACGGAAATCTTCCCCAGCCCTTGGAGCGAAGGCAAATGCAAATCATCACCGATGCACTCTCAGATTAAGCATTTGTGCACATTATCCAATGGGAGCCACAATTTCAGGTTCTCACTGAGTCGCACCGACACCTCCGAAAGTTCAACGGGAGTGTCGCCCAACTCGCGCAGTAATTCAGGCGACAGCAACACACCCGGATTTCCCAAGGTGGTACCTGCGCCCGGAGCCATCGCTTTGGTGCAGCGACGGCGCAGCACCCTCGAGGCTCTGGTACCCACACCGCCAGTGCGCAGGCCCGGCTCCTTTCGAGTGCGCTCGCCCAAAACTGCGCAGGAACGTCTGTCGAATTTCTGTTGCAGGCGCCTCAGTTGGCCTGAAATTGACCATCAGGTGCGCTCAGGGTAAGTGACAGTTGCCAAAACTATCAAGTTGGTTGATTTCGAAAGAAACCCTCCGGGAAGTTGTTCCTGAATCGACCCGACTACTTAACGACCGGCCCTGGTGCATCGGAACAGTGCGACAAGAACAGGCTGATTTTCATCGCGTCCTCTCTCTCTTGACTGCAGCGCGTTGACAGCCCGACTACCAGAATTCGCTACCGGGGCACATCAATCAATAGCACTTGTAATATCGAGCAATTTTCC